>NC_136499.1:33477366-33653157 GCF_053919585.1 Euprymna scolopes
GACAAGATATTCTAGTAGAAAATATAAATTCATAACTTAAAAATATTGCAGCATTAAGAATTGATTATCTAATGTTATAAATTGAATTTAAAAAATTCTTAATGTTGCAATATTTTAAGCTATAAATTTATATTTTTTGCTAGAATATCTTGTCCTTTTCTTTTCCAGTTTTAACAACTAGTTCTTTACCTCTCCATGTTTAAGCTTAACCATATTACTTTAATGCTTGCATTTTTCTATTGCAATCCATGATTTTCTAGGCTTCCAATAAATTCACTTGTTCTTTGTTTAACTGTGTTAGTCTGTGTTTTTTTTTGCCCCCATAAACACATGTAATAACAATGTACGGCACTCGTCTGCTTTCAATAAAACCCCAATTATTTCCCTTTCATGCTGTTTCACTTGTTACTTCTCTTTTCGCGACAGCAGTGAATTAGTAGCAATAGTAATCGCTGAAGCAATGTGGTTGCTATGGAAACCAGTCATAAAAAACCTTGCTCACCTCCTTATATTTTATTTTACGATTTTGAACACCAGAAAATTCATAACTTGTATTACTAAACGAAAATTGGATTTTTTTTCACAATATAGCTGAGAAGGTGATCTATAAACTGTAATAATTGTTTGAAATTTGGTCGAAAAATGAGTGAGCAGTGGAGCTTTAAAGCAGTTCTAAATGACTAAAACTGCCACTTAACCATATATTCAAACACTACCATGTTTGAACGAAAAAATGGCATTCTATGTACATTTAAAAAATTTTTTAAATATAGATATATTTTCTTTATTTGTTTTTTTTTATTTGCCTACAAATGTGTCAGATCATTTTGGGATACTCTCTCTCGTGTATATATATATATATATATATATATATATATATATATGAAAATATGCATACATAACTGATAAAATAAGCAAAGAGGAACGTGGATTTTTCAAGAGTAAGGTTTTAATTATTTTTGGTTCCTATTTAAAATTCAATCTAATTAAAAAAAAAAAAATACAAAAATCTTTATGATGTATGTACCAGTTAGAGATGTCATATTCAACAAAAAAAATCATGTAAACTGAACAAGCACTTATTTTTTAACTAAGAAAATCTAATTTTATGAATATCTGAACAATAACCGTCTTGATAGCCATGAAAAAAAAAAGAGAAGAAATGGCAAAAATCAAAGGGAAACAACTCAACAATAATTCATAGATATTAGATTTGTTATGATGCTAACCCATTAACTGCTTTAACAATAATTTATAAAAATAAAACTAGTTGATCAATTTGTGATTTTTTTAATATAACATTTCTGTTCTGTGATTGATACATAGATCATAAAGATTTTTCTCTAATTACGATTTTTATTTTAAAAAATTAGGTTGAATTCTAAATAAGAACATTCTGTTTGTTCTCGTTTTTTTTTTTTTTTTTTTTTAAATTGATTCCTGAGCTACCTTAGGGCAAAATATATTGACTCCTGCTAATCGCAAGTAAACATAAATAAAAATAACATTATCCACTCAGTGTGCGTGATCGACATTAGCAATGAAAAATATGATCTGGATTTTTTTGTACAATGAAAAAAATGTCAGGTTCACAGGAGTAAAAATTCTATTTTGAGTACTTTTTTTTTTAATAGAAAAATAAGATTTTAATTATTTACTTCCTTCTCATCACAGGAAGATGTGACACAAGGGAAGAAGGTGGCAAGTGTCGAGCCAGTGCCCCTAAAGAAGGGGCACTCTGACCTTTTAAAAATTGCCTGTGTAGCCCTGTCGGCATTCTCCAGTAAGGGACACTTTAGGCAATGAGCACTAAATTTATTGGGATCTGGGAAAGATGAATTCCTCTGACTGCCCAGAACCATACCTAAGTCTAACAGGTGCAAGGTCATTTCCTATTTCAAAATGCCCGATACTCTGAAAGACGTACCCTCAACTGGTGTGAATATAACGTACTCAAGCTGTGCCAGACGTTTTGATGATTAATTTCGTTAGTGGCACAAGGGATTTAGAGCAGCGTTCACTTTCGGCTCATTTTATTGTACGAACTGTTTGCACGTCTCCTCAACAAAGGTATTGTTATTTTCACGCCATTTCACTGAATGTCAACTTGCAATTGATAAATGCCAATATATTTTGACACTTTATCCCTGAAGAAAGTCACAAGGAAGGAAATGCTGACAGTAACAAAATAAGGTGACCCCCCCCCCACACACAAAGTTTCATTTTCCTTCATACTTCATATAAATAAAATGGAGAATGGTCAGACAAAATTTCTAAACAAATCTGAATTAATGCATTGATACAAATTAATCTAATTAAAGGCAGCTACAAATATATATATATATATATATATATATATATTTAGTTATTTACATTTTTTTCTTTTGGAGGAGACATGGATTTCTTTAGGATATGCCAACAAATTGAAACTTCAGTGCTTCCGTAGAATAGTGGGATTTGAAGCGAATGCATTTCAGGTAAAACCAGTATTGCATACTTACTTGTCATGTCAAAATTATAAATTACAAAAATTATGGCAATGATCCATTAGAAGATGTGTTAGATCTAGTTTTTGAAAAAAAAAAAAAAAAGATCATACATACTACCACTGTGATATTTTATATTTTGAAATGACAAATTTTAATTGAAAGCAAGGGAGATAAGTCAGTTTCTTATACAGAATTGGTCGCAAAGAACTGTTTGATGTTAAAATATATGATAAAGTTATAATTCAATGAACCCTACTTTTACTTGTGATTATTTTTCTACTGGATCATAGTTTGTACATTTTTGAATGACACATAAGTTTTTACGTGAAATGCATTCTTTCAAATCCCACAATTACGCAGAAGCATCGAAACTTTAAAATAATCTACGGAACTGAGGATGTAAACAAAACCACAAAGACGAAGAGGTCATACAAGATTCGAACCTATACATATGAAGAGAAACCGTTTAAAAGAGCACTGGCTTTGGATGGCACTATTTTGTAGACATAATCTGAGCATAATTCACATCCATATTCCGATCAAAGTAATTATAAAATAGTTTCATTTTATAATGGAATTGCCTATACAAGACATGCCCACCAAACTGCAGCAGTGTTGGACATTAAAAATATTGTCGGAAATATATTCCGTTGTTTATTTAATACATGTATAAATATATAGACACACACACATGAATGATGGAGGGATGAATCCTTTAGCCCTCCAGGGTCGTGGAGGTATTACATGAAATAATGCAGAATGTCTCGGGCAAGAATAGTACCCATTCATCTCCAGAGCACATACAGCACCTAGTATTACCAAATGGTTATCCATTTCAGCATGCTTAACATTGCTAAACTGCGGTGATCTAACAGGAATCAGTGTGTGAATGTGACTGTAACATATAGGTGAAAAAGAAACAAACCAAGTTATATGTCCATCAACGTTTTATCTTTATTCTAAGACTTCTGGATGAATAAATTGAAGAAAATATATTTTCAAATATTGTACTGATATTTTATACAATTTATTCATACAGAAGTCTTACATGACAAAACATTGATCGACATATAACTTAATTTGTTCCTTTTTCATATCTCTATCTTGTCGGAATACTATTTCCATTATTCTCATCATTTATTTTCCCCAAAAAAACTTCTGGCCTTGATGAAGGGGAGACTAAAACTTGCAGCTATGGTTTCAAATAATCTGAAATAACAGCAAGGAGAGACTGGATTCCAAATATTTCTCATATCTCCCCTCTTTTGGAAATAGGGTATGATTATGAATATCTCCAGTATCAAATAATCCTTATACGTACACTGTGAAGTTGACTTATGTATGAAAACCAAGGAGGGGAGATATAACATGAGAAATATTTGGAATCCAGTCACCTCTTGCTGTTATTTCAGACCATTTGAGACAATAGCAAGTTTTAGACTCCTCTCCATCAAGGATAGAGGCTTTGGGGAAATATCAGATGTTTCGTAATTCATATGCAAAACTAGGAAAACAAATGACTATGATGGAAACATTTTACGGCTGTAAAAAAAAATGCCAAATACAGAAGATGGATGATTCTCTTAATATGCAACATTAATGGCAAATGTCACGTAGCCCATTACACAATTTGGGTCATTAGCTTTCCAATGAGCTTTCATTTGTTAAATTCTGATCATTAGTTGCTGAGATTTTAAACTTATAAAATTGCCAAAAAAGTGGTGTGTGTGTGTATATATATATACACACACACATACATGGATATTATACTTGTAACCAAATTGAATATTGAAATGCTTGATTCTATGGGACGAAACTACATGAAAATTTGCAGGCTTATTGAAGATAATAAATACTATTCTTTGGTTAAAATTTTATGACAATTGGTAAAAAAAACAAAAAAAAAAACCCCTATATTTTCAAACCAATAAGATATAGCCAAATTTACCTAGATTTGTATATATAGTGTCCTGGCAAGCGGTTTCAGTTTTGCTGCGTCGGTTATCTCCCCTGTGATCTTGCCAAGCCACTAATATATACACACACGTATACAATAATAAATACAGACTGAAACACAAATCATATATATATACATATACCCAAACAAAATATACATCTACATGCACCCAATGAAGTATACTACCAAATTTGATTGTGGTAAACGTTGAAAAAGTTTGTGCCCTGCACTAAATAATTTTTATGCCAGAATTTATTCAAACTTGTCATGAATATTCTTCAAAATAAATACCATCCTTTTTCACAATTTCCTGCCAATGACTTGCAAGTTTTCTCGTTTGATCAAAAGCACTAATCCCTCGGGTTTTGAAAAAAAAAAAAAGAAAAGAAAAAAAATTCTTGACATGTTCCAGGATATCAGATGACTCAAATCGACGACTGTTTATAATGGCTGGACTACGGTTTCTTCAATGTGGCAGAACTTTCATGTAAACTCGATTCTTCAATCTTTCATGTAAACTCGATTCTTCAATCTTTCATGTAAACTCGATTCTTCAATCTTTCATGTAAACTCGATTCTTCAATCTTTCAAGTAAACTCAATTCTTCAATCTTTCAAGTAAACTCAATTCTTCAATCTTTGTATCATTTTGTTAGAAACAAAAGCGCGTTTTTGACAAACAAGATTTGGGTACTTTTCAACTAACTGGTTCGTCTTCCACAATTTACTGCGTGGTGCTACCAGAAACCAGTGATGAGACAAATCTGTACTTTTGCCTTTTTTGTTATTCAGTGTTTGTAATTTGAAGAAACTTATTGAAATAAAATATAAAAAAGGACCTTATTGAAAAGTATGCAATAAAAATTAACAAAATTACACAGATAAACATAACACAATTAGTCTTTATTTTCACTTTCAATAACATAATTAATGCAAATAAAAATAATTGTTATTTTTATCTGTATAATTTTGTTATTTGTATTGTATACTTTTCAATAATGTTCTTTACATTTTACTAGCAGGGAGACCTAACATTGCCTGGGATTGAATTATGATCAACGAATGTTTTATACTCCCATATTTTTGTCATTGAAATTCGTCCATTATTCAATCAAATCAATTAATTGCCTGCTCTAGTTGGGGGACACATTGCGGACCAGAAGAAAGTTTCACATCTCTCTTTGCAGTCCACAATACATTGCACAGTAGAGAACCTACTATTGATTTTATAAAATGATTTTATATATAATGGTTTGAATTAAAGTTTAAAATGCAAAAGTCAATTATCTTGGTTCAGTTGTGCTCTAAACAGAAAGATTCATTTTGAACACACCCCTGTCATATCAAAGAATCTACTGTTGATTTTTTATGTTAGGCCTTTCTGCTTGTTTAATAATAAAACTTCTCAAATGCACTTGTGATGTTAGGCTGTATAAGATGTTAACTTTGGTTAAAATCGCTTGTTTCTTCTTTCATAGGATTTTTTCGATTATTCATACTTATCAAAGACATTCCGATACAAAACCTATCTAAGAACACTGCCAGGAACAAAGTAATTTCTTGTAAAATTTCATAGAAATTGGAATATATAGGGAATGAACCCACACAAAGTTTCTGTTATATAATAATAGATTTCAATAAATTGATTCAAAATACAAATACTGAATAACAAACAAAAAAAAAAAAAAAAAAAAAAAAAAAAAGTGAAGGTACTGTTTTGCTTCTCCATAGTTTCAGTAGCGCCACACAGAAAACTGGGGAAGATGTTAGCTGACTAAAACCAACCAATAGTAGATGATGTTGATTATAGTAAAGTTCGAAATGCAAATTCCAAAGAGAAATCATGATTTTTTTTTTTTTTTAAATTAAATTTAAAATGGCACACAAACGTTTTCTCAATGGATTGAATGAAAAACAGTTAAATAATATAAGAAGAGCTGTTATAGTATCGATATGCAAATATGAATGAAACCCCCACCCGGAAAACCCAAACTTGTTTATGTTTATAAATATTTTCTTTTCATTCAAGGACTTTCTCAAAATAAAGACAAAATGTTAAACATCAATTTTCGATTTTCATTTCCACAATTCTCATCATTGATATATATTGCCCCCATGAACATATATATATATATATATATATATATATATATATATGTTCATGAGAAAAATATGCTTAATCGGTTATATTCCATGCTTTATTCATACCAATTCATTAATTAATGAAGTTCGATGTAACTACAGAGCATATATAAATAAATGACAAAAAGTCTATTTCAAATTCTAAGATTTTATCCATCTTACCATTCATTTCTTTTAGCATGTCAAAATGTTCAATTTTTGACAGCACCTGTTTCGTAGCGCAGAATCATTCATATAACAATTATGTCAATTTTTGAGTTTATTCTTCCCTCATCAGAAGAATAGGAACTCATCAAATTTGAAAAAAAAAAAAAAAAAAAAAAAAATGAATATAGGCATCATTACATAAATTTGAAAAAAAAAAAATGGAAGAGTAGTTGGTGTAAATATCACAAAACACAATTGCAATTACTCTTCCGATTTTTTTCCGGATTTATGGAATTACTAGTGGGGGTGCCCAGCATTGTCTGGATGTTTGGAAGTGTGTGTTAAGCAAAAAAAAGTTGTAGTAGGCAGGCAGGCTGGATGTGTACAGCAAAGGAGGAAAAGAAAGTAAAAAAAAAAAAAAAAAAAGTTGGCAATTAACTTTTAACTGGGTGGAGGACATTGGCACAAAGATGAAATAAAAAAATTTAAAAAAACCCCAAAAAAACCCCAAAAGATCGAGGTGGGATCGAACTCTAAAATGTAGGGTAATTAGTCATCCTCGCTAACCATTATGCCAAAGACGACAGTGAATTCATTGAGTTGGTAATTAAGTTGAGTCATAGGAGTCGGCGCAGAAATGAAAGCGGCTTTTAAACCTTGCCGACAGCCAGTTAAACTTTCCGCTTTCTATCGTGGTATTTATTTGCCTCCCCACGAAAGCATCATTTTCAATGTTAGGGGAAACCAGCTCCCCACAAAAAGGGGGAACCGTCTAGCAGAAAGCACTATCACTTGTTTCCCCCACTCTTTATCTGTGCCTAAACCCAAGCGTAGATTCCATGAGCAAAGCTTTCTTAGAACTGCACGCCTATGGAATTGTCTTTCGTTTTTCTGCTTTCCAGCTAACTACAATATGGTTGTCTTCAAATAAACAAGTTTTTGATGAGCTGTTCAATATAAGTTAACAAATTTACCGAATCTCCATTACTAACAGTTACTATATTTTCCAATTTCTACTGTACACTCTTTAACCCTTATCCTCAAGTGACCTCTTGGCCTTGATAAGTGGTGATACCTATGTATAAAAAAAAAAAAAAAAAAAAAACACTGGCAGTGTCCAAATGAATAGCAATTGTCTGATATGAAGGGTTTCTCCCCCACATTGATCAAACTTAATTGCCTTCAAAATGTCCCGGTCCAGAAGGCTAGGTGGATGGCTTTGTTTCGATCAGTTTCGCTTTTTATACAAGAAAGACAAAAACACTAGAGACAAGGGAATTTTTAAAAACTCGATCAAAATAGAAACGATGTCAGTTCGTAAATCGGAGACATTACGATCTAGGAAATATAAGGAAACTTCTCCATAAAAGTAACCGACGCGAGAAGGCTGATGAAAAAAACCTTTCATGGACATACAGACACTCGCGCCCATTTTGCCTTTTATATAATAGACTAACAGGGGTGCCCGGCATTGCCCGGGTGTTTGGAGGTGTGTGTTGAGCAAAAAAGTGTTAGTAGGTAGGCAGGTTTGAACCTGTGACGCGGGAAAGAAAGTGAAAGAAAACCTGACATCTTACCACTATGTTATGACACGAGAGGAAATGAAAAGCGTTCAAATTTAGCGATGTTAATCAAAAAGTTGATTTGCAGAAATGGATAGTTAAGTGAATGAGTTCATGCAGTCACAAAAATGAAGGCCTGGCTGAAGGCCAGTTCAGCTTCTCGCCTTCTGCTCCGTACTTGTTTCCCTATGATGTTGCGGAAAACAGCTCCCCAAAATCAGGGGGAGCTTTGGCAGTGTCCAAATGAATAGCAATTGTCTGATATGAAGGGTTTCTTATATTGATCAAAGCTGATTGCCTTTCTGGATGTCCTGGCCGGAAGATCGAGAAGCGGTTGGGGAAAACCAGCTCCCCTTTATTAGGGGAGTGTCCAAATGAAAGCAATTGTCTGATATGACGGTTTTCACCGACATTAACCAAACGCCCATTGTTTTCTGGATGCTCCCAGCCTGTAGGCAAGGACCACACCTTAGTTTCACATCAGTTTCGCTTTTATACGAAAAAGCCGAATCAACACGCGAGAAGGCCAAATAGCAATAATTTTGTAAAAGTCAACATAAATAAATCTAGCCGCGACATTATGAGTTGATGAGTTCCTAATTTTCTGATAAGTCAGGGTGGAAAATATTAAAAAACTGATATAATTATTATAGGACTCGTTCAGCGTTACGAAACAGGTGCTCTCAAGAATTGAACATTTTAACATGTTGAAAGAAAAATGGTAAGAGACAGCATCTTGGAATTTGATATATAGATTTTTCGTTATTTTATATATTTGTATGCGCACACACACACATTCCATAATCTATTACACATATATTGATAGATTTATTATGTGCATTTTCTCCTTTTATTAATTTGAAGAAAATCACCTGCAATTATATTTAATAAAAATAAAAATGTTTCAAATAGAAAAAAAAATGTAGTTTTTCAGTTTGCCGCAAATTCCTGTCATTTTTTTTTTTTTATAAAGAGTAGTAAAAGCAAAATGGCATTTTAAGAATTTAAATTATACTTGAAAAAAAAGTAAAAAATAAAATTAAAAAAATAAACTATACAATTTGGAGATTAAAAAAAACATAACTAAAATAAATACACCATACAAATTGGGGATTAAAAAAGTAAATAAAATAAAAAATAAACCACAAAATTTGGGAATAAAAAAAACTAAATAAAATAAAAAATAAACCAAACAATTTGGGGATTAAAAAAAACTAAAAATAAATTAAAAAAATAAACTATAAAATTTGGGTATTAAAAAAAGTAAATAAAAATAAAATAAAAAATAAACTATGAAATTTGGGGATTAAAAAAAAAGAAAACAGTTTATTTATTAGTGACAGTTATCAAATTTTTTTCTTCAATTTTCAAAAATTTATTTTTCTCAAATTTCTTTGTTACTTTTCAGTTTTTCAATATCCGGACTTTTTTTTTTTTTTTAAAATGAATTTATCTTTTATCTGTATTTTTTTTGTTGTTTTTAAATTTATTTATTTGTTTGTATTGTCTGTCAATATTTCAATCTATTTACACACATTGTTTCTTGCTGTATGTTCAATATTTGCTTTTCTTTTTAACTTTTTGTAACTGTTTTCTGAAAAAAAAAAAAAAAAGAAAAAAAAAAGTTTGTTTTTTCAGCTTATTAGAGTCTTTTCTTTTTTTTTTTTTGCCCCCACCCCATTTCTTTTCTCATTCATTCTCACTCTTGCTTGGACTAAGTTTTTTTTTTCACTTCTTTTGAGAATAATTTTCAACAAGAAAAAAATTCTTTAAAAAAAAAAAAAAAAAAAAAAAAAGTAAAAAAAAAGTAAAAAAAGAAAAAAAAAGAAAAAAGAAAGTGACTTTCCTTTTTTTTTTTTTTTTTTTTAAATTTTTATTTCTTTTACATTTGCTCCCATTTCTTTCCCCCCGGCCAGACCCAACCCCATCCCTGATGTGATTCTGTACCATTTAAATTGCTAAATGTCTTTAGTTTATAACTCAAGAGTATCTCTTGTTCCAAATTATACCCCGCAATCTGTGTTCATCTTCTTTCCACTGAAAATATTCAATATAAACAGAGAAATGATTTTATTGATTGTGTTCTTTTTTGGTTACGAAACAAAATCATCTGCGAGTCTTGTTTTCCTTCTTTCTTCCTTTTTTGTTTGCATTTCTTTTGCTGATTTTTCTTCCTTGTCCTCCATAAAGAAATTTCACCCCCACTTTCCTTCTTACATAACATAAAAGGAAAAAGAAAAAAAAAAGAAAATAATTCTATACTGATAAAGATTTAAAATGTCTATTAAAACATCAAAAAGAAACATTATTTGATTTTAAAGAGCTCTTGATAATTTTAATCGGTCCTTCACAACTTCCTGCCAGATAAAGCTGTGCAAGACCACTCCATCATGAAGCTGAGATATTAGCGGTGTGACAACATTTTACATCATGTTCATATTCAGTAAGAAGTTAATGCCAGAACTTCCACCTCCATCCTGTTTTTCTTTTTAAGTTCTTTTGAAATTCACAAAATCTCAATGATTTTGCACAAACCAAATGAGACCAGATATTTTAGTTTTAAGTTTTTAAATTAAACTTTTTCTTCAATTAATTTCTAAAATTCTAATGATATTAGCGTGAATAAAATACTTTCAGGTGTGGCGGCTAGGAAGAAGCAGTTTCTCCCCAACCTAAATATAAAACATCTTCACAAGAAACATAAATGTGTGTGTGTGTATGTATATGTATATATATACATATATATATATATATACACACACACACACATTGTTCCAAACTTATATACATGTATAAATAAAAAAAATTGTCCTAAAAATTTAAGACATTTTTATTCATATATAAAAATGACGATTAAATATATATCATAAAATTAGCATCTCAGAATAAAAACAGAGTCGAACCAAGGCAACAAACCTTGTACATACAAAAGGCTCAATATCCCTCTAGGTATAGCTTCATAACAATAATAAATAATTAAAAATGGCTTATCTTAACACGTTAATGTAGTTTCATGGTAGACAATTATCAGAATATATATTTTTATACATAGATTTATAATACACAGAAATTTCCATATTTCATAGATTAATATATATAAACATGTAAGCGTTTAAGAAAGCTGATAGCAATGTAGGGTACCAGGCTGGTGAATTGACACAACATATGAATATAAACAGACAACCAAAGACAGCATTTAAATTACAAATATTTGTATATTATTTTTTTTTTTGAAAAAAGTCCTTCACAAGTAAATCAGTAAATATGGACTCCCATGTTTTTGATAATTTCAATAGTGAAACCTCATTTTCAAAATGAAAAAGAAAAAGGTAACCAGCAAATTTAAGTTTTTTTGGTTTTTTTTGAAAAAGAATGGTTTCACGTCTAAAATTATCAAAGACATTTTATACTTCTGGTTATATAATGAACAGTAAGTCCATATTTACTGATTTATTTGTTAAAGAAAAACAGAAATACGAAGATTTGTAAATTAAATGCTGCCTTTGGTCATTTATTTCTTTGTTTGTTCATACGACACGTCACGATTACAATATCTGACATTGCTACAACCTTCTTAAAAAGATATTTGTTTACCAGCAATACTTCAAGCAAACTACCTCTCCCCTTTAGACTAATGCATACACAGACACACACACAAATAAAAAGAAATAAACCAAGTTGTGTTTATCAACATTTCATCTTTATTGAGAGACTTCCTCTGGATGAATGTAAGAAAACAAAACACCAGTGACATTCATCCAGAGGATGTTTTGCAATAAAGACAAAACGTTGAGGAACACATGACTTGGTTTGTTGCTTTTTTTATTTCTATCTCGTCGGAATACTATTTCCATGATGTATATATATATATATATATATATATATATATATATATATAACACACACACACACAGACGTATGGTCACATGTATGCTTTTGATGATTGGATCTACCATGAAACTGCAGAAAAGTGGTAAATCATTTTTTATTCAATATTTATATATATAAGTCATAAATTTTTAATTTACTATATGATTACTTTTATAAAGATATAAATTTATCTCCTTTTAAAAATATTTTATGAATTTTGTAAAGATATTTTATATATAATTACCATTCAAAGAGATTTTCAGTTGGACATATACACACGCATATTTATCTAAAAGACTCCTTGAATATGATTGATTAAGTAATATAATATCTCCTATATATATATATATATATATATATATATATATATATATATACATACATACACACTCTTAATATTTTGTGCATATACTGACACAAAGAAACACACGCACATCTTGATTATAAAGACATTTAAAACTATATTGAAAAATAAAAACAAAGAAATACATTGAAAATAAACAAGGGGAGACAACCATGAAAAATCGATGTTGGAGGACAAGGAAGATAACGATAAAAAAAAATTTGAAAAAAAAAAAAGTGAATAATGAATTTTTCTTTTTTTTTTTTTTGAAGCGGGGTATGTGTATGTGTGTGATATTTATTTTTTTTTTGTGTTTGTAACAGTATGAAGCATGTGATTATAATGCTAGCACACGGGCGTCCTTGTCATTTGTGACTGAATGTGTCCGTTGGCAATGCCATTTTTATGTAAAATCCGTGAGTTATCGTTTTTGTTTGTCTCCTCCTCCATATCGTAAGACGCCGACGCGAGAGCAGCACTACTCGTGCTAGAACTCCGCCGCAGGCCACACCCGTCCCCCGACGGGCTGATACCGGCCGCCGACGAGTGTCCCGAAGTGGAGGCCAGAGGTTCCGATTCAGAAGGAATGATCTCAAGCTCGAGGGCTTCCGCTGTGCTACTCAGCGACTGGTTGGATTGTTGCTCGCTATAAAAATCCCCAGAACCGCTTATGTTTTTATACAGTGGTTTGTACTGTTCGTCACAACCTTCATCTCGCCTCTCTCCTCCTCCGGCGCCACCACTACTACCGGCGCCACCACTACTGCCGCCACCTCCACCACCACCGGTGCCTCCTCCACCACCGCCGCCACCGGGGCCCCCAGATTGTTGATTGCGTTCCTCCTCGTCTTTCATGTACCTCCTGTTCTCCTCACTATGGTAGTAGGACATTTTGGCAAAGGACGGAGACATGTCTGCTTCCATGGATTTTATTATTTCTTTGAATGTGTTCCGCTGCTTAGACTTGTACGCCCAACAAGTAAGCATCAGCGAGTATCTAAAATAAAAAAAAACAAAGATTTATTGAAGACAAATAAAGCGAAAATGTTTCATGTGCAAAAACTCTGAAAACGTTTTAAGAAACAATATTTATGCATAAAAATAAATTTACTTTTTTTTTTATTTTTGGAAATTACTCCAGAAAACACATGAAATCACTTGAGTGATTAAAAAACACAAGTCGAGCATTTGAGGTTCCCCTCCACGATTGAAAAAATTTACTTTCACTATGACTAATGTGCAAACAAACAAACGGATGAATGCTTTTGGGGCAATTTTACCACTATAATGCCCTCAAAAGGGTAACCTGTTTAGGCAAAAATTTACTTTCACCATGACTAATGTTTGTGCAAAATTTCAAAAAAATTCAAGCCGTGCTTATTGAGAAAAGGGCAAACAAACGAATGGGAGTGAATCAATCCCTCCTTTGTCGGGGGACCAACACAAAATGCTACTTTTACATCAAAATCTAGGCAACATTAAGTATCAAATAAACAGCCTCCGATCCAGAAAAGAGCAATTCTTCTCCCTTTATCAGAAACATTGCTCATGGAATGTACGGACAAAATAAGGGAAGTGAGAGTTACAAGGCTGCTGAAAGTAACCCCAAAATCCATCCTAAATCTCCTAAAATTTAAAAAATTTACAAATCTTGACCGATCAACTCTTAAAAATATAGTTGATTCCACCATTAATATGAAGAAATAAAAACAGCTAATTGATTCCTGCTCTTTGCTCATCAGAACTAAAAATGACTAACAATCAAAAGAAAAAATTTGAAAAGAATATACAAAAAGATCAAATCTAATGTACAGTTGAATATATAGATACGAAAGACTGCTCACAAAATTTTCAGCTTACGAAATGTGACTTTTTTTTTTTGTCTCTGCTTGCAAAACAATTTTTGCAATACAAAAGATAGTTATAAAAAGACTATTTTTTAGGCACCTAATTCTTCAAAAATACTTTTAAAATCAGGACTTCATTCGATTTAAAAATTTTTTTAACCATTTTCTGGAAATATTTTTGTTGATTTTTATCTGGAAACCATTTTTCCTTAGACTTGAAATTATTTTTTCTATTCACCCCCTCCCCACACCTTCATTAAAATTATTTTTAAAGTTGAAAAATGAATTTATGCATTTCATTTTTTACCACTTTTGAAGAATAAAGATTTTCTGTTTTAATTGTTATCATACACCTTCTGGAATTTTTATAAGAGGTGGAGGCGTTTATGATTATTTTTCTTAGAAATTGCAAATTAGCTGAAAGTAAATCATCCATTTCACCTTGAATTCTTTTTTCTTCCATTCGCCTGCATGCCTATATCATGAGTAATGATGAAAATAATGATTAAAAAATTAGGTCATATTTCTTAGTCATTTTTTTTTATTTAAATAGAGTTTTATATTTAGAGATCAAAAAAAGGAAAATATATAAAAAAAAAAAAAAAAATGGAAAAAATAAATAGCAAGTAAAGGTATTAACAGTTAGATTAAGTGCTATTTGACTCTTATTTCATTCTGGTCTTATCCTTATCATAAAATTTAATTAGCGTTTTCATCGAGCTTGGAACAGATTAGACAATTTATGTGTAAAATGCCTTTCAGTCTATGAAAATTTCATGATATGAAAGCCAAGCCAGAACCAATTAATTTTGTATCTGGAGGATCTCCTGTATATAATTGAGATAAAGTATATATATGTGTCCTCTCAACCCTTATCCTCGAGTGGCTCCTGGGCCTTGATAAGTGGAGCCTCCTTTCTAATAAATAAATAAAAAAAAAATCCTAATCGGCAGCACATAAGATGAAAAAAATTGCTCGTCTTACTGTATAAAGGCTTCCATAAAATATTGCAGTATATAATGTCTCAGCAGGTACAGTCACATCGCCCACCACCAGTCAACCGCAACACTCCAAAATACATGTTCCATACGAGTGTTAATCATGGTAGTCATATGTTAAGGCACAAAAGGATTTAGTTGATGACAACATGATCCTAGAAGATCCTGAATACTCAAGTATCTAATTTTTTTTTTTCTCATGGTGATGCGATTGCAGAAAAGCAGCAGAGTGTTTTCTGACAACAGATTCGATAGAAAGTATATAATTGCAATAATAAAATATAGAACAAGTTATTAGGTGTGCTGAATATTGCAATTGAACAGAGGCTGCTTTTTCCATGACAGAGTGGAGGGAATGTGATGTCAGAGGCAGAAGAGGATAAGGTGACTTCCATTTCTATCTTTCTTTTTCTCTGGTACGTCGAAAAAATTGGACGTATTTACCATTGAGGGTACATCTCTTCCTCTTGAGGTATTTTTAAATAACCACGATTCACCACATTCAATGTAATAAACAACGTAAACGTAAGAATAAGTGTTAGTGATTATTTGACAGATTGATGAGTGCACTTCAAATTCAAGATGGCAGACTAGAAGAACGGGTTATTATTACGGTCATCACAATCAGAAACAAATGAAGCGAACATGGTACCAATTTGTAATTGGTTATTTATCAGATATGTCACAGGGATGCTGGACAATTGGAAAGTTTTCTTAACTAGACTAGAAAAGAAATTTGTATTAAAATAAATCATTTTATAAGGTTATATAAAGAGAGAAAGACGTTTTTACTTACAATCGTTTAGGACAACCTTCAGGTTTTTCCATTATTTTTCCTTCAGAAACAAATCTTACAACTTCTGTGTTGGAGAGGCCCTGATAAGGCATGGCTGCTAGAGTAGCCATTTCCCACAGAACAACTCCATAAGCCCTGAGAAACAAAAGAGTAAACCAGTGAGATACACTTATTTGAGGTAAATATATAAAATTTTACTTGTATTAAATTTTTTTTTTTTTTTCAATTTAGAAATATTTTTTTATTTTGACATTTTAATGTGCTAGTTGATCGATTTTTCCTTGGTGTTTTATAGATTGATTGAAGATATCGGACCATTTAGAGTGTAACGTATTACGTAGGTAAATCAATCTTATTTTTCTTTTTCTGAATATTTTCATCGTAAGAAACTTTTCAAAGAAATATCTGAATAGTTACCCCCCCCCACTTCCAATACCCCAAAATATTTATATTATAATACGTTAAGGCATTTCATGTTTGTTCAAACATTATCACTTTCCATATACATTTTAAGAAAACTCCGAGTTAATCCATTTTAAAATGAATTGTTCCAAAATCCAATTATATTGTTACGTCAACTAAAACAGTTGAATTTTAAATTAAATACATTTCAAAAAGTAGCATTGATTTAAAGAATATTTAATTGTCAATTATTTTAACGATAAGAGGGAATATTTATTTTATTTTTTTTTTTTTAATAAAATTACTTTGCTACAAGTTTTAGTAAATATACATATTTGTTTTAATTAATGAACATTTAGTTTGCAATGACAATTAAAAGAGTATTTTTTTTTTCATAATAATATTAACGTTAACAGACATTTATTTCAAAAAAGAATATTTACAGTAAATTATAGATTGATGTAGAAGGCACCATGTAATTGCCACTGGGTCTGTTCTGCTCTAAAAAATAATGTAATAATACCCCCCCCCCCAAAAAAAAACTGTACCCAATACAAGATTCTCTAAAAAATATGTAAACATAACAGAAGTAAATGGTAATGTAACTTGCTTGGCTAATATTTATTTTAAATATTGTAATTTTCAATGGCCAGTGTTAAATAACATTTTCAATGGCAAGTGTTAAATAACATTTTCAATGGCAAGTGTTAAATAACATTTTCAATGGCAAGTGTTAAATAACATTTTCAATGGCAAGTGTTAAATAACATTTTCAATGGCAAGTGTTAAATAACATTTTCAATGGCAAGTGTTAAATAACATTTTCAATGGCAAGTGTTAAATAACATTTTCAATGGCCAGTGTTAAATAACATTTTCAATGGCAAGTGTTAAATAACATTTTCAATGGCAAGTGTTAAATAACATTTTCAATGGCCAGTGTTAAATAACATTTTCAATGGCAAGTGTTAAATAACATTTTCAATGGCAAGTGTTAAATAACATTTTCAATGGCAAGTGTTAAATAACATTTTCAATGGCAAGTGTTAAATAACATTTTCAATGGCAAGTGTTAAATAACATTTTCAATGGCAAGTGTTAAATAACATTTTCAATGGCCAGTGTTAAATAACATTTTCAATGGCAAGTGTTAAATAACATTTTCAATGGCAAGTGTTAAATAACATTTTCAATGGCAAGTGTTAAATAACATTTTCAATGGCCAGTGTTAAATAACATTTTCAATGGCAAGTGTTAAATAACATTTTCAATGGCAAGTGTTAAATAACATTTTCAATGGCAAGTGTTAAATAACATTTTCAATGGCCAGTGTTAAATAACATTTTCAATGGCAAGTGTTAAATAACATTTTCAATGGCAAGTGTTAAATAACATTTTCAATGGCAAGTGTTAAATAACATTTTCAATGGCAAGTGTTAAATAACATTTTCAATGGCAAGTGTTAAATAACATTTTCAATGGCAAGTGTTAAATAACATTTTCAATGGCAAGTGTTAAATAACATTTTCAATGGCCAGTGTTAAATAACATTTTCAATGGCCAGTGTTAAATAACATTTTCAATGGCAAGTGTTAAATAACATTTTCAATGGCAAGTGTTAAATAACATTTTCAATGGCAAGTGTTAAATAACATTTTCAATGGCAAGTGTTAAATAACATTTTCAATGGCAAGTGTTAAATAACATTTTCAATGACAAGTCCCTCCTTGTGTACTTTGCTTTAACATCAGGACATTTTAAAGGATTAGTTCAATTCAAAACCAGGACCAAAGCAGGAAGGATCCTCAGAAGCAGACAAAAAAAAAAAAAATGACATGAACAGCAGGTCCCAAGAGAAAATTGCCAACACGTCATATATAGAATATAAACCGATGAACAAGCAGATTTTATCCATTTTTACTTACAATCAATAATGTCAGAGATTAATTAGCGAAACGAATTGTAACTGGTGGCATGAATTATCGAACAGGTTAAAGTTTTTGATGCAAATAAATATTAGGTAGCTCTGATTTTGTTTGACTTAATTCAAGGTAAAGCATACTATTTGCAAATTCTAAATTTCAAAGTAAATTAAAAATGTGAATGAGATTTTTCTTTGTTCAAAATATCCTGAATCACCAACCTAACACAAATGTGGGAAGAAGAAAAATATTGGAAGAAGAAAATGTTTGTTTTTCTTCTAGTTTGTTTTGCTTACCATACATCAGAGAGACTTGTGTAAATACCATCTTTTAAAGATTCTGGTGCCATCCAACGTACAGGCAACAAGGCATTCCCGCCTTTGCGATAATAATCGGTTTCGTAAATGTCTCGGGTCATACCAAAGTCTGGGAAGCAAAAAAAACAATCAAAGATGTTATACAAAATAGAATCAGTTAATGTAGAATTACAAAAAAACATTACCTAAAAGTAAACGATTATCAGACAAATTAGACATTCATTCTTATATTTTATGTCACAAAAATTTAAAATTTTTATATTATCAAAGGAATTAGAATTTTTATGTTACCAGCAAAAATGCTCTCAAACAATATTTTGTTATAAAAATATTCCATTTTATACTACCATTCTTTATAGTATCAGATCACAAATGTGTATTTATTAGATTAATTTATTATTCTACTAAGTTGACTTAAAATGTTTGCTTCCCAAGGACAAAAAGAATCATCCTAACTTCCCAGGACCTTCAACTTACCATTTAATTTTGCTTCTAATTAAAGATATTAAGTGGAAACATATGATTGTGAAAATGTTGACATTTTTTCCTGCAAGACATTTGTTAAAAAGCAGCAGACCCAAAAAGATTATAGTAAGCAAATTTCCAAGTTTCAAATAAAGTTTAAAAAAAAAAAAAAAGTTAAAGAATTAAAAAAAAATAAAAAAAAAATAAAAAAAAAATAATACAAAGAACACTCAAAAGCTACATCAACAGCAGCAATAGCCTCCTTTAAGTCTAGTCCTTCCTCACCATGGTAGGGGTGGTGGCAATGTGGTTAGCATTAGAGTGTGCAACTACGGTTCCTAGAAGAGATACCTATGGCAGAGAGGTTTGGCACCAAGTGATATTAGTGCTGGAACCTGACTAATAGGGCTCTGGTGAAAATTTGGTATTAGGATTCGTTGTCCTCTGATCATCTTTGCATGTGGCAAGCAAAAGCATGTCAGGCATTGAATTGCAAATCAACGAAGTCAAAGTAGCAACAGAAGAGACGTTGCGAGCCTGCCTTTGTTTTATCGTTATTTCCATGGTAGGTGCTCGTCTAAGCTCCAATCCCTCGTCCCCCCTCGCCAATCTTTCACGAGAAACACCCGTCTGGCTGAAACTACTGTCAATAATTTTCCCCACTCTTTATCTGTGCCTAAATCAAAACGTGGATTCCATGAGCAAAGCTTCTTTCTTAGAACTGCACGCCAGTGGAACTCTCTGCCACTTGCCTGTTTCCCACCTGACTACAACTTGGACGTCTTCAAGTCCAACATAAATAAACTCCTGACAAACCGCCCCCTTAAATAAGACACTATCTAAACACCCAATACTAATGATTACTACAATACTATCTCATTGCAATAACCCTTATCCTTGAGTGGCCTTTGGGCCTTGATAAGTGGTGAACCCCATGTAAAAAAAAAAAAAAAAAAAAAATTGCTTCTATTCCATTCTTTTGTGTGTTTTTGGCCAGACCTTCTCTGACTTTGCATGCAACCACTGAGCCTTACTGTTCTTGGTGGTGTGAGTAAAAACCTCCAATTCATCTAATGAATAGCTAGGATCAATGAGAACTTCATGTAGATCAGATAAATTATAAAACAATCTTTCTGAGTTCTATGCAAAGTCCAACGTGCTAAACAAACAGCCACAACAATTTGGCCAAAGACCAAAATTAGAAAATAAACACTTAATTAGAAAAACGCTAAGAAAATGCTGTTTTGTAAACAAAAACGTTTTGAGATAATAGAATTCTGTTAGCGTTGAAGCAAATTAGTTGTTTTACCACTGAATGGCATCAACTAACTAGTAGCTAATCCAAAAGTTGATAGTGAGGGGAAAGGAGAGCGGAAATACTACAAACTATAATTAGTATGATTATGCGGAAAGGGAGGGGGGGGGTGATGGAAGTTGAGGGTAGATGTACTACGAAAGTGTATAAAAAAGTTTTACTTTACCTACGTGCTAAGTAATTAGATTTCTGTTTAAAAACTTCTTGAACACGCCTACATGCACATAATTAGAATAAGAAGTGTTAAACAGGATTTTTATGTTTTCATTTGTCTACTAAACTTGGGTTGCTGGATGGAAACCTAATGCTGTTTTGCGAATGCTAAAATTTTTGCTTAATGTTAAACATGCCATAACACTACAAAATAAATAAAATAAAGTCATAAATAACTAATTTTTTTTTCTCATCTTGTACGTAACAGTAGTCAAGCGATATATATCCATTACTGAAATCGAAACGATATGTTTAATTAACACCCAATATTCACAAATTAACTTTCTTGGTAATTATAAATCTCTGCTACCTCTTTCTCATAGAAGAGATGGTTCTCCTTGTAAAGCATGAGCGGCAAACACTCGACTAGTTACAATCACAATCAGCAACTTCCCTTAGTCTCTATCTGTGCCTAAAACTAAAAAATTCTATGAGCAGATCTTTTTACTTAAAACTTCTCATCTGTGGAACACAATATCCCAGAGCTTCTTCCGAACTGACTATAACCTAGTCATTTTCAAGTCCAATGTAAACGGGTACTTAAGCTGTCTACTAAAATAAATTAACATAGAATTTTCACCATCACAGTACCCATTAACTCTTATCCTTGAGTGGCCTTTGGGCCTCGATAAGGTGACTATATGGTAAAAACAGCTTTAATATCATAAAAACAGCTTATTCACAAATGAAAACAATTTTATTCTATACAAGATCCTTAAAAAAATATGTAAACAGTCATGCAATTGCTTAATATTTTATTTTATTTATTTAAATGGAAATGGCTCCAGACAAGGCATGAAACTACTTGCTATAAAGAGCTAAAAATAAAAATACTTCAAGGTCAAAACTAGCCAATGATAAATGTTTGATGCATAGATTCTGATCCAAAAAGCAGTAATTCTCTCCCCCTCCTTTCTAACATTGCTCATGGAATGTGAGGACTAAAGGACAAAATAATGAAAGTAAGAGTTACAAATTTGCCGAAAGTTTACTTCCTTAGTAATTTTAAATAATCTATATATATATAAAAGCGAAAATGTGTGTATGTATGTTCGCTTTTTCTGTATGTGCGCAAAGGATTTTTTCTTGGCGGCTTCTCGAGGCCATCACTCATTTTTAAAACTTTATATCACGTCGACATCATAATATCTACGAGTTACGAACAGGCGTCGCATGTCTATTTAATTTGCCCGACTTTGAAACGTTAAATATTCAACATTTTGGGATTGCTGCATATTGCTTTCATTTTTCGGTATAAAAAAAAAGCAAAACTCAATTTGAATACCTAGCCCGGTCTCTAGAAAGCGATGTAACATTTGGTCAGTGTCAGCTTACCGTCGTCATATCAGACGGTTGCTTTCATTTCGAGATGAGACACTCCCCTAATAAACGGGGGAGCTGTTTTTCCCCAAAGTTAGGTAAAAACAAACAAACTGGGTTATTGATCTCATTAAAAACTGTCCCGCAGAAATGTTCACTGCTGAATAGCTATTGCTTACGTCGTCGTTGTCATCGTTGTCGTAACGCTCACACAAAATGTTAACTCTACGACTTCCGTGCGGGCACCTGGTAATTCTCTTCTTACTTAAATAAATTCAAACATCTTTCAGTAACTCATTCTGGCTGGCCGAGCGGTTAACGTGTCATGTTTTTTTCACATTTTATTTTCCAACTACGCCTCAGGGCTTCGCAAAACTTTTTCTGGATTCACTTGTAACTTCAGAAAACAAAAAACAAGCAGCAGCAGCTTAACCGATCCATGTTATGATTAAGCTAGAGTAACCTACCTCCTATTTTGACGACACAGTCTGATGATACCATACAATTTCGAGCGGCTAAATCTCTGTGTACATATTTTTTATCGGCTAGATAGGCCATTCCATCAGCTACTTCAGCGGCCATCCGTAATGTCTGACTTAAGGTCAATGGTGTCCGACCATCATAATCCTGAAAAAGTAAAAAAAATTTTTTTTAATCTGTTAAAATTCATTTATCAGGATAATTCAAAATGTAGAATAACAAATTATGTCATTCTTTGTTTTTTTTTTTGCAAATATAAAATAGAAAGGATCGAATAAATTTGAGGCATCTTAGATTGGCCAATGATCAAAAGGACACATTTTGCCATAATGCCACTTTTTTTAATTTTGTTTTTTTTCCCATTAAATATTGAACGGAACAATAAGATATATATGCACATTTCTCATTGTAGATATTTTTTATATAAAAAAAAAGTTTTGTTTAAGAAAAGTTTATTAGTAATAAAAATAAAAACATTTAAATAAAAGATTATTATGCAGAAATGATATTATGAGATTAAACTTAAACTATATAATAAAACTCAGTAGACCTTGCTGGCTAATACCTTGTCTTCAATAATCGGGCGATTCCATCTTTTAAAAAGGGATGACAGGTGAATATATATATATATATATAGATATGTTTTTTTATTTTTTTTTTTTTATTCAATTTTCACCCCAAACAAGGCACAGTGCCACTTTGAAGCAGGGGGCTACTATTAGGGAATTAATTAGTGGGGTCATTATGAAGGGAGAAGAGTAGAAAGATGTTTGTTAACATTACACTTGAACTTTATATATATATATATATATATATATATATATATATTAATGTTGGGACGATTAATCAGAATCAGAAAAATCGACAAATTTGGGGGGTATCAGAATCGGTATTTTCCGATGCCAAAGCAATTCTTTTAATTGTCCTTTTTATTTGATTTTGTTTAAAGCAAAATCTTCCATTGCTTAGGATTCATCAGGCTTATGCGAGAATTTTGTGGTTGTCTCACGTTTTCATATACGGAGACTTTGTTTGCATGACTTTTATCTATTCTATTGTTTGCATGACTTTTATCTATTCTATTGAGTTTTTAGTTAGCCAATCAGCTTTCTAGTATCCTTCGCACCCTTCCTAATCAGCCAATGAGCAGACACTTACAGGGCAAATGCCCAGTTGACCTCCGGTTGACCCGTTCCTTTGTGTGTGCTATTTAGCGTAGATAGCTAGTGTCTTGATCTGTTTTAAATCTAGGTTAAATTTTTTTTTTATATATTTTATATATATACATACATATATATGTGTTATAGTTTATGTATATGCATGTTTGCCTATTTATTATTTTTTTTTTATTTGTTTATTTTCTATTGTTAGTTTTAAAATTATTTTGTATCTATACTAGAGTAAATTTAATTCTTTGAACACAGTTGTTCACTATTTCTCTCCTACAGCTTAATCGATGTTGGGGTTCTTTAAAGTATAGGATAGCAAATTTTTCATGAAGGCATAATCTATATGGATCGCCTAGGTCTCTACATGTGTTTGCTTGTCTTACTGCTTTCCATTCGCGGAATATTCAGTGTAGCTTAATCACCATATATATTTTATAACTTTTATATATATATATATATATATATATATGTGTGTGTGTGTGTGCATATGGGCATGGATCAGAGGCTAAGGAATGAGAGTGAAGAGTTGCAGGTTTTGGTTCAGATTATAGCTGATGGCACCCAAATCATATATATATATATATATATATATATATATATATAATTATACTTTTGATCTCACTACTATATATTAGGTTTGATATAATAATTGATAGAGAATCGTCTCTATAATAAATAAATATGTAATATGCATGAATAAAAATCATATTTAAGCGTATCTTACAGCCGAGCAATGCCAGATAGCCTGTTTGCATTTTCTATCAAAAATAGATTTTCTTAAAAATGTAAGTGTAGCTTATAAGAATTTTACAAAATATTTTATCTGTTATGCCACGGATTCTTGCAGATAACAAGGGCCCATAGTGTAATGAATAAAGCACTTAGTATAATTCAGTTGTAAGTTACACGCTTCTGGAGGTTGAAGGTTCAATCCCCAGCCCCAGTGGAGGCAATACTCAAAATATAATTGCGAATTACTTCGGAATTCTACCGAATCATGACTGATGGGAACAAAAAAAAAATAAATAAATAAATAAAGGGTTCCGTTTGAAATTCTGTGCAGATTCTAGAGTTGAACAAGATACGTCCGAAGAAGGTTGGAGGTTACATTGACCAGAATGTTGTAAAAATATCATCCAAGATGAAAATAGTAATCCAAATAATACAATTATCAATCCTCATCTCAAAAATTCAAAAATAAATTTAACGTTTTACAAAAACTATGAATTACATTTAAAAAGAAAAAAAATTTAATATTGAATTTTCATTAAAAAATTTATCATGAGTGATAAAATTGAGAAAAAAAATGATAAAACTACTTATATGTGTGTTTAAAACCAGGGTTGCCAAATTGTAATTGTTTGCTTAATGATCTATCAGCTATTCTAAGGTCATTTAAGGCCATGCAGATTTTGTGGGAAGCTATTTTGTATTATGTTTCAGAGTTCTAATATTTTTAGTTAATTGAGCGAGTTGGTTATCTAATATAGTACTACACCTGTTGGTGGGTAGCATACTGTTTCTTGTGGTTTATTCAATTCAGTGTCAGTTAATCGTTATGTTCTTGGTTTGGTTGTTCTGGTTTTAAATTATGATTTTGGTGTGTTATGTGCAGCAAGTTTGGGAGTTTGTTTTATATTTTGGTGAATAAGTGAATATTTCTTATAAGAAGTCTATTATTTTGGATAGTTCTATTTTGTTGAAGAGATCTTTATGGTTGGACTAATGAAAGTATTTCTTTTGTTATGGAATAAAGTTATCACACTCTAGTAATATATACTTGACGGTGAGTTTCTCCTGATGTGCTATACATATTGGGGGTTCGGTGCCTTCCAGTAGATACAAGTGTGTTGTATGAGCGTGAACAATATGAAGTCGAGTTAGTATAACTTCTTTTTTTCTATTAAAATTGTTTTTAATATGTCATTCTCAAAGTCAGATATTTCAAAAGTCAGAGTCATAAGAATGCTAAGAGTCAGATTTTTTGAACTTCAAAGAATCAATAAAAAGTCTGAATATTCAATATTCAAAGACTTTAAAATAAAGAATCAGTTTCAGGAAGCAGAGTTAGACAGTATACCATTTGACTGCGCAACATGTTTCAAACACTAAAAATATTCACAACGAATGAAATAGAAACGTTGCGTCTCGCATTATTTTTGGTTTAATGCTAAATAAAACTTGCATTTTTTTCAGATGGTAAACAGATATTTCTTTTAAATTTTACTTAATTCAAAATATATTTTTTTAATCATGGGATGGAGGTGACATTTATTCCTGTTTGAAAGCTTTGAATTTTATCGATATATAATTTGCAATTTATTTTTCTTTATTAAATTTAGGTTAGTAAATTTTGTCTACGAACTTAAAAAAAAAAAAAAAAAAAAAAAAAAGCAGCGGTATAAACAGAAAATCATATACTGTTTAATGCTAGTTTTACACGCTGGCATATGTTGGATGACATTTTAGGAACTGACTTCCAAAATAGTCTATCTCTGGCCAAGCCTTTCTTCCCTATTTTTTTTAAAAGTCCATTTTTATCACTTCCATCCATGTTTTCCTTGGCCTTCCCCACTGAACTGAACCTGCTATCTCAACTATTTTACATCTACTAACCTAAGAATTCTCATCCATTCTTTCAGCATGACCATACCAACAAAGTCTCCTGTTCTGTACACATCTCCCTATACTGTTCAAATTTGATCTTCCTCTGAAATCATCAGATTTAATTCTGTATAAAACTCACACAACATTATTCTCATGCCATTTCTTTCCATGAAATGCATATAAAACTTGTATAGATTACACTAAAATATTCAAGAGAATTTGCCAGGAGTATAGCAAGATAAAATCAACAGAGAAAGATAGAGTACGCACATCATCATCAGGCCGATGCCTACGGAGAAACTGCTTCAGATCTCCGTTAGACATAAGTTCCATGACTACCAAAGGACGGCCAGCGGACACCACGGATACGACACCAAGTAATTTTACTATATGGTAGCAATTGAATGCCCTGGAAAACAAAACAAAAACACAGATTAAAAACCATAATTTTGTACATTTGATAGGAAAAGAAGAAAAAGTTGTAGAACAAGTTGGCGCATAAAAACATTTTTTTGGTTTATGGTGGTGATAGAACAGGGATCTAAACTATCATTTCTATTTTCTTTATATATATATAGTAGTGTTAGGACAATTGAAAAAATCGTAACTTTTTGGAGTATTGAAATCAAAAATATTTTACGCTTATTTCAGATTTCAAAAACATTGTTTTTTGCTGCTTTAAACTTAATTTCCTATTGTGCTACTCAAAATAAAATGATAAATATTTTAAACTACAAGAAAACTAAAATCTATAGATCATAATAATTAACTTAGGTAAAATGGCATAGGAAAAAAATGACCCAATAAAAATGGCACAAGTGAATAAGAACTAGCAAAAAAAAAAAAAAAAAAAAAAAAAAAAAAAAAAAAAA
Source organism: Euprymna scolopes (assembly GCF_053919585.1). Lineage (NCBI taxonomy): Eukaryota > Metazoa > Mollusca > Cephalopoda > Sepiida > Sepiolidae > Euprymna > Euprymna scolopes. The sequence continues at coordinate 33,504,598 of NC_136499.1, forward strand.
ATGAAATTTTCACAATGAGTTTATTAAAACCTTGGATAAAACAAAAACATTTAGTTTCTAAAAAAAAAAAAAAAAAGGGGATTTATATTTAAGAATAGATGAGAACTTTTCACTAAATACCTCCCCCCCCCTCATTACATCCCAATTTTTTTAGGCAACAAAAGCTATTTTAGAATTGGAATAAAAAATTTAGAACATAATCGATAATAATATTGGAATCATCCCATCACCACTAACCAGCCTAGCCTGATAGTGTATTTACTTGTATGGTTGTTACAAAAAATGAAAAACAAACTACAAGTTTTTGTTTTTTTTTCTTTCAAAGTTTTATATATTTTTTTTTCCAATTAATGGAAAGTAACTCCATATGAATGAAGACGACAGCCAATTTGAAAATAATTCAGAGCAGGATAAAGTATTTTTTGTAATGCAGTGAACTGGATTACATTTTATTCTAAAGATGCTGCAAGTGTTCACAAGAACTGACAAATCGGAACAGAATGTTGATTTTATAGGTAGAAATCTATGATAAAGAGAATGATTATTATAGTCATTTCTTTACTTTATTCGATAAGGTGTATATTGCCAGTTTGGAAGATGAAGAGAAAAATAATTCACAATATGTAAAAATAATAAAATGAAGAATTTGTTTTAGTTTCTCCTTATTTCATTTTTTATTTCAGTAAATATTTGATTAATAGTATATCATAAAAAATGATTCAATGAGTATTTATTAAAGTAAGTTACTCTGTGTGTGTAAGAGAGAGAGAGAGAATGTTCCTCATAGCCTCAGCCGTTTCAGAACCTATCTTTTGCAAATTTCACACAAAGGTAATTTATGTCTGGCAGTGTTCTTAGATATGTTTTGTACTGAAAATATCCGATCTAAAAAATAGTCTTTTTCTCTACTACATAAAAAAAGAAGAATTCTTACAGGGGAATATTTTATGTTACACCAGCCAAGGGAAATAAAATCTCAGCAAATTATTTCTTCTTAAAAAAATAGATTTTATTGTCATCTAGAGATATAGCTTAGTGGTAGAGCATTCAACTACAGATCGAATGGTCCCCTGTTCAAGCCTGAGTGTACCTCACCATTTCATTATAATTTTTTTCTTATTGACTTCAATTTACAATAAAAGGAGAGGTATCATTTAAAATTGCCACAAATCATTTCTCCATTTGTATATTTTAAAACTAAATATTAATCAGAAGTGACTTTTCCAAAACATTCATCATCATGCCCAAATATCAGCTGACATGATACTGTAAACAAACACAGACAGAATTTGATGAACGACATTATCATTTTTACTTTTTTTAGATTTTTTTGGCAAATTAGTCTACCAAGCAAATTATTCCTCGTAATATATAATAATCAATAGAGGATTGATTCTATAATAATACATATGCAATCTGCATAAATTAAAATATCATGTTTAAGCTGAAACTACTGTCAATAATCTTCCCAACTATCTGTGCCTAAATCCAAATGTAGATTCCATGAGCAGAGCTTCTTTCTCAGAAGTGCATGATTGTGGAACTCTCTTCCGTTCGCCTGTTTTCCACCTGATTACAACTTGGATGCCTTCAAATCCAACATAAATTCCTGACAAACCGCCCCCTTAAGACACTATCAAATCTCCAATACTAATGATTACTACAATACTATCTCATTGATTACTGTACACGCAATAACCCTTATCCCTGAGTGGCCTCCGGACCTTGATAAGTGGTGACCCCCATGTAAAAAAAAAAAAGAAAAAAAAAAAAAGCGTATTGTACAACCGGGCAACGTCGGGAAACCAGTTTAGTATATATAAGAAAAACAAAATTTTGTTGAAATCCAACCAATAGTTAATATAGCATGAACAAACCAATTACCTGATAGGAAAACATTACTTTCCATTTAGTGGAGGGTAAAAAACAATATTGTTATGAAAGTAAATAGACATATTGAAAAAAACTTACTTCATGACAGTGGCTTCTTTTAAAAAGCTGTGACGATCTGCAGACATTGCTGTCTGTAAAAAAAAAAAAAAAAAAAAATTTATTTTAGTATATACAAATATTCAATAAATCTGCAGTATAGTTAACAGTCAAGAAATAAAATAAAAAATAAATAATTTACAGCAAATGTGGTCAGCCATTTTAGTTTTAGCGTGATGGTAAGCCACACAAACATAAAAAAAAATTCTGAAATAAAAGATTAGTTTCAGCATGTTGAAACTATACAAGTCGGTAAATAGATTCTACTGCGTTTGGTAGAAGTTGATGTATTTTTTTTTTTTTTTACGATTCCTTGATTTAATCATATTGCAAGATTCCTAAATATTCATAACATGTTCTTTCCATAAAAAGCGGGAGGGGGGGGGGGCATAAAAAAATGTACATAGTTAAAAAAAAATTCTTTTCCTGCTAAGGGATCATGAAATTTCATTGTCAGAAATAAAAATATATACATAAATATTCAGCAATTATAAAAAATACACAATGACAACCAAATTTTACAGAGGAGTGGTTCTTTACATTTAAAAAAAAAAAATCTGTATACTGTACATACTTGTAATGAAATGAAAATATATTCCAAAAATCACGTAAATCGATCAACTAGTTTTATTTTTAAATATGAAAATCTAATTTTATAAGTAACAAAATTTCTGAATATAGGAAGATTTTAAAATAAGTCAGAATCAGATATTTTGGACTATCACAAGAATCAAAATCTTTGTAATCTTAGGAATCAGACCTTACACCTTATGACACCGCAACCCTGGTATTTATAGCAATATCAACTTTTTCTGCGTATCATTAACTTAAAGTTACTTGTATTTAATGTGGCATTCAATGTGGGCAAATCAAACTAGCTTCTTTAGAGGAGGAAGTTTCTGGAGAATGGTAAATTTACAAGCGATCCCCAGTCACATGTGTATCCCATTCAGGGGAGACGACAATACAAGTTTTTGTAGGGAGGTGCTGTTATCCTTCCACATACAGTGCCTGGTATTCTCAAATGCTCACCCATCTACAACTGACTATGTTCAATGTTACTTAACTTTGGTAATCGAACACCAATATGCAACCATGATTATGCTATACAACTGATTATCAAGGTGAGGAAATTAACAGCACAGGTAAAAATATAAATTGATTTCTGGATCACACATGACACTGCTGCGTGCATCATTCAGTTTCCCCAACTGTACCCAAATGTGGAAATTTAGATGTAATGTTAACAAACATCTTGATGCACAACACTTCAGTTAGGATGCCCTTATAAACCTGGCCTTTAAGTCACAGAAAATTAAATATGCCTTGTTTGGTGTAAATAAATAATAAGGCAAACTTGATTTTCTTTAAAAGATTTTACATTCACACACACACACACATATATACACATATATATATACACTATGCATGCAAACTACAGACATGAAAGTAATTAGATATTCCAAAATAATAATTCAATCATGTTTAAACTTTCTGCTTCCTTCAACAGTCACCACTTGCTAGCCATACAAAGCAACAGTAAAATGTTCAAATTATTTTATATTAATTAACACATTTTTTTTCATATATTAATATATATCTATTATATATATCACCATTTAAATATGACAATGACTAAAGAAACATTAAAACTCTTAAAGTTTCAGAGAAGATTCAGATTACATGTTAATCAGAAAGTGAATGTATTAGCATTAAGTCACCACAAATATCGGGATTCCACTTTCCACTGCTAACCAATGAATGTGTAATTTATCAGAAAAGTAAAATAATCCACATTATCTCACCTAAGTTGATCAGGACCCTTTGATAGTAGTCTTCATAATTAATGATAATAATGGAGTTTATTTCTTTCATGTCACTGGCAACACTTGGATGTAGTCTGTGTCTAGTATTTCCCATAGTCACCTAAGTACTAACTAGATTCAACAAGGCTTAACTCTCATAGTCTGATGGGAACTGGCATGTCACCATGATTCACTAGGCCTGAAATTGACTACACATCTCACACAGTAAAAAAAAAAAAAAAAAAAAAAAAAAAATTAAGAGGAAGGGAGTAAAAACTGCTTACTTTGACTGCAACTTTTCTTTCTTTGGTTCCATTGTCGCCATCATCTTCAAACATGATCCCTTCATAGACCATGCCAAAAGAGCCCTGCCCAAGTTCTCGCAAAAGTTTGATCTTGTCTCTATCAACCTCAGTTTCATCTGGTTCATAAACTTGAATTGAAAAGAAAAAAAGAAATTAAAAACAAGTGATGGGGATGGGGGGGGGGCTGTAGTTTTTGTTGATAAATTATATAAATGATGAACAATTTTTAATTTAATATTTAAAGACCCACATAAAATGCTAAACAGAATAATTACATATTTTGTAATGTTGCAAAAAAAAAAAAAAAAAAAAAAAAAAAAATTTGCAACCTCTTACCCATTTCATCACTACATTAGCAATCAGAGATTGTTACCGTTAAGATATACAGCGTTTTTATTATTTTTGTTTGAATATTTTGTTGATTTTCATTAGGGCTAGGAAAACAGCATATTCTTTTCATCGTTTTGACTTGAGTGTGTATCCTTTCATATCTTATATGCTTTTATATAGAGTGATGTGGTTCTCAATTGATTAACTGTGTTGGATATATATCAGAGAGTCAAAACAATGAAAAGAATATGCTGTTGTCATAGCCCTAATTATCATCAATGATTTTATGACTATTACCAATTATTTAGGTTAAACATTCCCATTATATATATATATATATATATATATATATATATATATATATAAGGTTAGTGCAAAAATATTTGCTAATTTAAAATTTCAGCTTGAAAATGAAAAACTGTTTTTGAAAATCTTTATTCATGGCAATAATTTCCATTTGCTCTCTGTACTTCGATTCACTATGAATAAGCTCATAAATGCCTTGCTTATGAAATTTATTTTTAGGTTTTGATGTGAAATATGAATATCTCGTGTTCATTCTCATCTCATAAGGCCATCTAAATGGTTTTGTAATACTTGAAATAAGTGATAATCAGAAGGAGCCAGGTAAAGAGAATATGCAGGATGTAGCAAGATTTTCCAATTAAATTCTCAGAAATCTTTGTTCAGTAGCGTTGTGTGAGTACAAGCATTATCATGATGGAAGAATACTCCCTTTCTGTTGACTGAATAAAGTCGCTTTACAGTCAAAATGGGTGCAAATATTGCAGAAAAATATGAATGATATTTTAATAATCTGAAAGAAAAGGTTACAAATTACTCATTGTGACATATTTAAGTAATAACAATATGTGTACAATTAATTACAGTGGTTTAAACTGCCCCTTCTAAAAAAACTTTTGCACCGACCATATATATATATAAAATCGATAAATCTTTGGCATTTTGTGTGAAAAGAGTCTTTCTTGTCAATTTACTTCCGGATGGAGGATGACAGGTTGGGATTCTTCGTTTTCTTACTTTTTTGGGGGGCAACGCTAGGGCATGGGTTCTACTAATCTGATGTGTTAATAATTTTGATCTCTAGGTATGCATGCGTCTATTACTTTATAATAATTTATTGTAAGTTGTGTTTTTTTTTGTTACCTATAACAAAAATATTGAGAACCAGTTTGCATGTAGGCAACCAGAATGAAAGCACTCATAGATGATCATAAAAGAATAACATTTGATTTTTAAAAGACAAAACTTAAATAGTTACCTTCACGTGCACTGGCATACTCTGGATTGACGGAAACATAAGCACCACGGATCCTGCCATCAAGCCTAGGAGGAAGAGAGAAGAAAAAAATAAATTGTAAAATTATCAACTTTGAAACGTTTCACATGATTCATATGATAAATTATGCGACTAAAACACATGAACATCATACAAATGCATTCAAAACTAATGCAAAATCATTCAGAAATGCTCTCAGATTAAGTCTTAATTTGAAGTCAACAAGAAAATAGTGTTAGACTATAACAGCTTCCAGATATACTTCCTGGTACTTCCCGTTTTGGTTAACAAGGCCGATAGCCATTAGTCACGTGCTCTCGTGTAATGAATGAATGCGTGAATGTAGGATTGACATGAAATTCTTAAAGATAAACTAAAATGACCGAAAAATGGGCTGAAATGACTTATATAAATAAAAAGTAAATGACTTAGGACTTTAATGAACTTAAGGATGAATTGAATGACCTTAAGAATGACTTGAATGCTTAAAAAAATGATCTGGAATGATCTGGAGAAGTACTTCAATGGCTTTGAGACTGACTGGTTGTAAAGTGGGTGATCATTTTACATTAAATTAATACAGAAAAGTGATCCCCCACTTTATATCACAAAGTTACAAACATAAGTACAGCATATAGTAAGAAAAGATACTGCACTTTGATCTTGGCCAAAAGGCCAAGAAAAGGGTATTTATTTGCTCCCCCACTGAGCAAATTAGGCACAAGGCTGATTTTTAATGTGAGGAGTGAAGGGGAAATGGGGACTAACTCCCCGGGGAGTAGGTGAGCTGGATAGTGACAATTGGTATGTAGGGTTGCCCCTACATTGACCAAGGTCTTCTATGTGGGGTTGGTATTTATTTGCTCCCTCACTGAGCAAATTAGGCACAAGGCCGATTTTTAATGTGAGGAGTGAAGGGGAAATGGGGACCAACTCCCCAGGGAATAGGGGAGCTGGATAGTGACAATTGATATGAAGGGTTGCCCCTACATTGACCAAGGTCTTATATGTGGAGTTGCCCCCACATATGGTCTTTGCTTGCAGTATCTGCCGGAACAGATATTACACTTTGAGATATTAAATCCTTTATTCATGTTAAAAATAGATTGAAAATCAGCAATGAACAAAAAACTTAGGCACATGGCCAACTCAAAAGGGGGGGGATTGTGGGGGTCATTGGTCATCCTTGTCACTCTAGAACTAAACAAAATCAAAAGTTACTCCCAGCTAATATCTTTCACCATAATACCGCATTCACCCTTTCATACTGGGGGACGTCCTACTTAACTCCCATTAAATACTACACTTTGATCTTGGCCAAAAAGCTAAGAAAAAGCTTAAAAAGCTAAGAACAGCATCTATTAACAACAGACTTTTGATCTTAACCAAAAAGGCCAAGCACAAAGTGTTATGGACAGACCGACAGAGTGACTTATAGAGTCGCTTGCACGCGACTAAAAATAAAAGATTACATACAATAGAAACTGTTTCTATGATTTTTTTTTTTTGGAAGAATTAGCATTTTAAATATCTTTTTTTTAATAAAAATATTTAATACAATTGATTTAAATTAAAAATATTTAATGAAATTAAGCTTATTTTGAAAAGATAGAACTCTTTTTTCTCTCACTGAATTGGTTTGATATTATTTAAAAAATATCATGAAAAATTTTCATTTAATTATAAAAATATTTAATGAAATTGTGAATTGTAGAAATATTTAATAAAATTTTATTTGAGAAATGACTTTTTTAAAATGAAACTAATTTGCAAAAAATTATTTTCTTTAACAATCATAATACTGACATATCGCACATATATGTCCGAAGTAATTTTTTTTACTCTTCGACACCAAAGAAACTGCTGCAAGTTAATATTGAAATTACATGTCATTTGATTATATTTCTGACTTAAAATAAATTTCATTAAATATTTTCATAATCAAACTAAAAGCATTAAAAAAAAAAAAAAATAAATAAATAACCCCCCCCCCAAACTATCTGCATACTTATTTTTCTAGTTCTAACTAAAATTAGAAGTACCAGGAAGTCTATTATATCCAGAAGCTATTTTGATCTAACATCGTTTTCAACTGACCTTGAGGCAAGACTTATACTTTTGTACCAATGCTATAAAATAAGACATATCCAGCAAGCTTCTCATATCAGGTACTGTTTAGCGAGCTTTTCACATGAAGCAATGATTATCAAGATTCCGAAATAATGACTAGAAAAGCTGTCACATCAAGCGGCATCTGAGATTGTTACGTCAATCATCAAGTGAATTTTTCACGTCAAGTATTTTACTTTTTATAGAAAAACTAGCCTGGGTGGCCGGCGTTAGTTGCCCGGGTGTTTGGAGGTGTGTGTTGAGCAAAAAAACAAACAAACAAAAAACAGTGGTAGTAGGCAAGCAGGCAGGCTCAAATCCATACCGAGAAAGAGGAAAAGAACATGAAAAAAAAAAAAAAAAAAATGTGACGTCTTTGCTGTTACGCCCATCATCAAACCGGAAGTCATGAAGGTTTAAATTAAGGCTAGTCAATTGAAAAGAGGGATGACTTTCGAAAAAAAAAAAAAAAAAAAAAAAAAAAAAATGTAACGTCTTTGCTGTTGCACCCATCACCATCGGCGAAAAAAAAACAAAAAAAAAAAAAAAAACGATCCCTCCCTGTAGAATAGTGCCCAGTTGAGGGTGAAGGAATTAATGTTTTTAGCCATTTTTTCGATATTTGTCGTCCGAAGGGTAAAGTTTCATAACGATACCAATCTTGTGAAAATTCATCACCTGTCGAAAGTTTTAGGCAGACATACAAACATACATTTAAACAGACAAGTGAGATTTATATTATAGACTAGCAGGGGTACCCGGCGTTGTCCGGGTGTTTTAAGGTGTGTGCGCGCTCTTAAATCAAAAAGAAACTCATGGGGGGGAGTTTTGGTAATTAGGTAGAATCGAATCTGAAGCCCTGAGGCGAAGTTGGAAAATAAACTGAAAAAAAGATGACACGTTAATCGCTCGGCCAGCAAGAATGAGTTACTGAAATAAGTTTAAATTTATTTAATTAAGAGAATTGACAGGTGCCCGCACTAAATGACGTCAAGTGGAAGTCGTAGAGTTAACATTTTGTGCGAGCGCGACGACGTAAGCAACAGCTATTCAGCAGTTAACATTTTCTGCGGGACAGTTTTTAATGAGGTCAATAACCTGGTTTGTTTGTTTTTACCTAACGTTGGAGAAAAACAGCTCCCCTGGTTTATTAGGGGAGTGGCTCGTCTCGAAATGAAAGCAACCATCTGATATGACGACGGTAAGCTGACATTGACCAAATGTTACATCGCTTTCTAGAGACCACTGGCCATGGGCCAGGATTCAAATCAAGTTTCGCTTATTTTATACAGAAAAACGAAAGCAAACATGCGACGATCCCAAAATGTTGAATATTTAACGTTTCAAAGTAAATTAAAGGTAAATTAAATAGATAGGCGACTCCTGTGGTTAAGTCAGAGATATTAGCATTTAGATAGCATCTAAAAAGTTTTAAAAATGAGTGACGGCCTCAAGAAGCCGCCGAAAAAAATTCTTGTGCGGACATACACAAAAAGCGAACATGCATACATACACACATTTTCGCTTTTATATTTATAGACTAGCGGGGGTGCCTGGGTGTTTGTAGTTGTGCGTGTTGGGCGAAGATAGATCAAAAACAAAAACCCTGGTGTTTGGAGGTGTAAAAGAAAAAAAAATTTGGTAGGAAGGTAGGCTCGAACCTGAAGCGTTGATGCGAAGGTGGAAAAGAAAGGGAAAAAAACGTGACATCTAACCCGCTTGGCCACAAGGGGAGAGGGAGTGAAAAGTGTTTTAATTTAACTCTTATAAAGTTGACAGGTGCGCAAATTTAATGGTAATGAGGTCAAACATATTCAACAGTTAAGTTTTGCTGCGAGGCAGTTTTTCTTTCCAACTTTGGCTGTTTGTTTACCCAAGATAAAAACTGAGTGTCCATTTAAAAAGCAATTGTCTGATATGACAGTTTTTGCCGCATTGATCAAAGCCGATTTGCTTTGTGGACATCCCTGCCACGAATGCCAGGGAATTGATAGTGCGGATTCAGTTTCGCTTTTTATACTGAAAAGCAAAACGAAGACACTGCAATCGAAAAAAATCTCGAAAATAGTGCATAAAAGTCGGGCAAATTAAAGATAGATGTGACCTCCGTTCGTAGCTTGTAGATATTATGATTTAGACAGTATATAAAAAGTTTTAAGGAGTGACCCAACAGAGCACCCCCACCCCTAAAAAGCCTTTGCCAGACATGCACAAAAAAGCGCATACACGTTTTGCCTTATCTATATATACTAGCAAGGGGGTACCCGGCGTTGCCCGAGTGTTTGGAGGTGTGTGTGGTTAATGAAAACCTAAGAATAAGCGAAGTAAAAAAAGAAAACAGAAAAACGAACGTTAAAACTTAAGGGGGGTGGGGGTGATCAAAACATCGAGAAAAAAAAAAATATAACGTAAGGCAAACGAACGATATTAAATGTAAAAATCGAAAAAACAAACAAAAAAGAAAAACGAACGTTAAAACTACCCCCCCCCTCAAAAATGGCTTAAATAAGCCTGTTTCGATATTAAAATTTAAAAAATCGGTGGGTACCTGGGTGTTTTTGGGTGTGTGTGGGTGTTAATGAAAACCTAAGAATAAGCGAAGTAAAAAAAAAAAAAAAAAAAAAAAAAAAAAAAAAACAGAAAAACAAATGTTACATGAAAAATGGCTTAAATAACCCTGCTTCAATATTTAAATTTAAAAAATCAGAGAAAAAAAAAAAAAAAAGAAGACATCTCACACCACGATTCGAACCCAAAACGTTTAGATAATGACCCAACGCTCTAACCAACTGAGCTAACACGACGTACATGAAATTTAGTCAGTTCTTCAACTATTTAAACTAAATCAGGTCATGACGTCATCTGATGCATGCGTAGAACCAATCTCGTCATGAGAGGACGGTTTTTGTTTACCCCCCCCCCCACCTCTGTAGAAAATTGTTGATTTCAGGGTGAAAAAAAAATAACATTTTTGGCCAATTTTTCGATATTTTTCGAGTGAAGGATGGAGCTCCAATATGATACCAAGTTTGTTTATTTTTGTTCTGTCTGTCGAAAGTTTTTAGCGGACACACAAACACACATTTTTGCTTTTATATATATAGATGAAGGCAATAATTGTAGGGTAGTTTGATAAACACTGGCTAAGTTGAACATCATTTGGAAGGACAAAGCAATCAAGCTCAGCTCAAAAATAAAACTCATACATTCCTTGTCCACTCAGTTTTCCATGTATGCTTGCAAAATAGACCCTTACAGCAGAATTAGAGAAGAGGATTCAGGCCTCAGAAACAAGATGCTTCAGAAAACTGCTTGGCATCTCTTAAAAGACCATATAACCAATGAAGAAGTCAAAAACAGAATAAGGCAAACCGTTGGTCCTTATAGAGATCTCAACACAATCAGGAGGCGCAAACTAAAATGGTTTGGCCACATAAGAGGAGAGGGGCTTTCCAAGACAGTGCTTCAGGGAACAGTTAGAGGAGGAAGAAAGAGAAGAAGACATTGCAGAATGGACAGGAATGAAGCGGAGCAAGGCAGACAAACGTGTGGAGGACAAGGACGGACGGAGAAAATTAGCTGACAGGTCATCTGTAGCGCCCCAACGGCAACTGCCACAGGGCAGGTGATGGATGAAATTATTAGATGATCTTGTTTTAGTAGCAATACACATGAAAAGATTTACATGGCTTAAAATATTTCAATATTGGTATATATAGAAAGAGCTTGATACGCTAAGAAAAAATCTTTTTAAAATTTTTTAAATCCAATTAAAATCAAGGAAATTATGACTATTTTTATGCCCTACGTGTTTGGATATTTTCTCCTCTTTAAGACCATAATGCAATTTGTCACATTTTTTGCACTACTTTTTCAGTAAAAATGCTATATCTTTGTAAAAACACAAGACTAAGCAATGAAATTTGCCATATAAGTGTATTTTTGTGCAAGGAATCTGAATATGCTACTGAAAATCTCCAGAAATTAATGGTTTCCAAATACTCTGCAGTAAATGCACATAAATATGCTGCGATTGCTTAAAAATGCCATGTATTCATTAAAAGAAAAGAAGTTAGAGAACTCAAAGTTTAGTTGTAATGCGTTTTATGTGCCAAAAACTGAAATCGAAATCTAGGATTAGTTAAAAATGAATATATTGCAATATTTCTTTGGCATTATTATAGATTAATACCTTCTGCTACCCCTCCCCATCTGACCACCTCTCCAAAATATGTGATTCTACCTTTATAGACATTTGCATGTGAACAACTTGAAAAACTTTAATAAAAGATAAACAAAAATTATTTTAGAATTTAATGTAAAATGATTCCTCATTTTGAATCATTCGAGCGTTTTAGGGCAGTTACCCCCCCCCTTTCCTATGATAGATAAATCCTGGGTGTTTTTTTGTTTGTTTTCTAAAAGGCGATTATGCGTGGTTTTAAGAGGGTCTTTGTGCAACTATGAGAAGGTGGGGAGGTTGCCACTCTGACTTTGGGTTAATGATAGGGCTAAGGAATATTATGTGTAAACATCCTGAAGACTTGATAGAAACAAAACAAAAACAATTTTAGAATTTAGAGTGGGGGTTGGTTTCACATAAATGTAAAATAATTCACCATTTCAAGACGATCCTAGCGTTTTAGGACAGTTGACCAATTTTTTTTTTTTATAGGAGATTAATCATGTGCACTTTCTTTAAACGTTTTTTATGTTTTTGTTTTTTTTATGCTTATATGAGCTCACAGAGGAAGTTTGTTTAGTGGGGAGCTCTGCCACTTGTACTTAGCGTTATTGTTAAGACTAAAGGTTTTAGGAGGAGGCTTGCCACTCGTACCTAGGATTAGACATAGAATTAAGCGAGTTTTTTTTTAAGAGGGTGTTTGATACCCATTGTGAAACTTCACAAGAATTATAACAAACAGACAAAAATAAATGTTATTTAAAAAAGTGACGCCCCTCTAACAGAAAACATGATGCTTGGAAAAACATCAAGTATTGATGTTGTTGTTTTTTTTTTGTTTTTGTTTTTTATTTCCCTTTGTAAAACATACTCATGTTCTGCAAAACCAAAAACAAAAACAATTTCCTCTACAAAACAACAAGTATAAATTCTATTTAAATATAAAAAAAGAAACAAGTTTTTGCGAAAGCTGACAAATTGTTAAAAAATTTGAATTAATGTTATTTTGATTTTTAATTAAATTTCATGTCTTTTTCTACCGTTTTTATTTTTTAACTGAGCACCTCCTACAAATATTTAATTTTTTTAATTTTTTTTTTTTTTAATAATCGGGTAGATTAGTTTCCATTCGATAATAATTCACTGAAAACATTTTTTAAGGGACGAAAATTAGAAATGTGTGTTACCGTTCGTACACGTGAACCAAAACAACGATAGTTCACATTTTTGCTTGTTAAAATATTTTTAAATTTATTACTACCCAATTTTTTAAAATATTTGTATGGTTGATAACAAAATAGCTCTAACTAAACATGTAAGACAATTTTTTTTATAACCAGATTTTCAATTAAAAAAAAAGTCGATTTAGAATAAAAATAAAAAAAAAAAAACCATCGGTTTACGCTATGTTATCGCTGTTGCTACTAATACTACAAAAGTCTTGATTCAAATTCATAACGATTTTTTTCGGATATTATGTTTTTAAATTGCTACGTACCACTAGAGAAAACACTGTTCAATCATCTTTTTAACGAATAAACATAGTAAAAAGATTGTTTCATTTAATAGTGAGTGTCCGAAGAAAATTTTTTTTCCAAAACTTTCAATAGTCATCATTTTGAAATCTTTTAACACGACAAAAAAAAAAAACAAAAAAAAAACGAGTGATCAAATGAATTTCGGACACTCGAAATTATTAAAAATGACATCTCTTTTGGCTAATTTCCAAATTTCATTAAAAAATTCTTCAGAAACATGGTACAAATGTTTATAAATCGGGGGGGGGGGGGGGTCGTTACAAAACCTTACCGAAAATGCCAGTTTATGATGTTCACATTTTTATCACTTTATTTGCTTAAAACTCTAAAAATATATAATGTATGTTATTATTTACTAATTCATTTGAAAGTATATTCATTTCTGAACAAAACGGTGGTATTTTGAACTATTTTGACTTAAAGTGCTTTGGTTTTTAAAATATTTTAGCAGAAACCCCTTGAAATCTATTATTATCCAAAGTGTTTTAATGGCCATGTGTATTGCTAGTTTTAGCCGATTGTGCATTGTCGAGGACATTACTCATTCTGCTCAGCAGGTAAATTGTGACTGTTTTAGAATACAAAGCATGCCACAAAAAAGAGATTTAGATGGTTGCAGATGTCAAAGTAAGAGAAAGAAAGAGACTTACTTGAATCGGACACAAGCTGAAGTAATTCCAACGAAAATGACCACGAGGAGAACACCAAAGACTATTACTAGGATCTGGATGGTGGAAGTGATATGGGGTTCATCACCTGGAATAAATATTTATTAAAAATAAACAGGAGAAATGTTATGTAATAATCAAAGTTGGGCATATTGAAATATTTCTTTTTATTCTTTTTTAAAGTTGATACCTCAGTAAATGTATAAAAGTCACAGCCGTAAAAATGTGAATTCAAATTATAAAGTAGAAGTTCAAGTTGATTATTCTCAGCGTTTCAGAGAGATTTTAAAAAAGTAGATAAATACTTAAAATATCAAAATAAGGATTTAAACAAAATACATTAAATTGTTTACACTATTTTTATCATTTAAAGAATCTCTATAGACTTGATAATTTGGATTATTCAGATTATGATTCAATTTTTTAAAATAAACTTACATATCTATAACCGCTGATCTTCTTCGGACGAATTTGTTTATTTAAATTAGGAGTAGACAGTGGACATTGGATTTACTTTTGGCAACCTTATAACTCTCGCTTCCCTTATTTTGTCCTTTAGTCCTCACATTCCATGAGCAATGTTTCTGACAAAAACGGTCAGAATCAATTTATCTAACATTTATTGTTAGCTAGTTTTTGACCTCAAAGTGATAATTTTTCTTTTAGCTACTTGTGGCTTCATGTGTTGTCTGGAGAGATTTCCATAAAAAATATCCCCAGTTAAGCCTTTTTCTATTGCATTTAAAATAACCCAAAAAACTCTAAGGTTAACCAAATAGTGCAAATAATTCAAATTTATGTATTTTAATAAAATCATGTTCATTTAATAGCACTAATAAAATTTGAGATATTCATGATACCAAACAGTTTAGTGTAAAAAGTTTTGATATTTTTTTTTTTTACGCATTTATAAATATTTGTACAGATTTTTTTTTCTATTCTTTGTACATAGATCATTTGCTGCAATCCAGTTTTGATTGGAAGTAATTCCATGCAAAGTAATTTGTATGAAAATGTGGTTGTCATTTCACATACATTGATCCATTTTACATGCTGGCATATGTTGGATGGCTTCGTTTCAGATTTGTTTTGCAGTATATTGACTCTTTTAGGATTATTTAATGCCGAATCTAGTAACTTTGATAAAATTTTTTGTGTTTCAAGTTCGTTATATCTTAAACTATTTATTCATGGTGTTTGGTTTGGTTGTTTTGTAGAGGAAATTGTTTTTGTTTTTGGTTTTGCAGAACATGAGTATGTTTTGCAAAGGGAAATAAAAAACAAAAAAAAACAACAACATCAATGTTCGGTCCATTTTTCGTCAGAAAGTCATTATCTTTAAACAGCCTGATCTGGTAGTACCAGATTGTTTGGAAATCAATTTCTATAACAAACATCTGGTACTAAAAAATGCTCAAACTCGCTTAATGTGGAGGTCATACTCATTGAGGTTTACCTTTACACTCAATCCAGCAACCCAATAAGCTGGCTTGGAAAGTACTAAGCACTTTTGTTGGGGTGAGGTATGGTTCAGTTTAGTCCTAGTAAAAGCATTTGCCAAAGAATTACTATCTCATTTTAAGGAGAGGGTGTTGGTTTATCGCTCATCGCCAGAGGCGCCTCTACTGAGAAATGCTGACAGGTCTGTTCATGGCTATTTTGGAAGAGCTAGAGTGTGCATTTGGGAGTGTTTGCTTTTCATCTTCCTTGCCTTTCCGGCAGTGTCACATCTTCCTGTGGTGGGAAGAAGAAAGTGTTTTTTTTTTTTTTTTTTTTTTTTTTTTTTGCAGACGGAACAGAGTTCCACAGGCGTGCACTTCTAAGAAAGAAGCTTTGTTCATGGAATCCACATTTTGATTTAAGTACAGATAAAGAGTGGGGGAAATTTTTCACAGTGGATTCAGCTAGACCGGTGTTTTTCGTGAAAGATTGGTGGGTGGGGGGACCAGAGATTGGAGTTCAGACGAGCACCTGCCATGGAAATAACGATAAAACAAGGATAGGCTTGCAACGTCTCTTCTGTGGGAGAGAGGTTGCAGGGTAGAGAAAAGGGCATCCCCCACTAAGCCACGAAGTCTATTTTGTACTCTGTCAAGGCAGGATAGGCTGTTTTTAGCAGCTCCTGCCCAGATATGGCAGCAGTATTCCATCCTTGGACGTACTTGGCTTTTTTATAGATAGAGAATTGCATCAGTAGTGAGATATCTTCTGGAGCAGTAGAAGGATCTCACCATCTTTCCAGCAACCTTGGCAACAGACTTGATGTACGTGTTCCATTTCAGATCAGGAGTAAAGGATAAACCCAGAAGTTTGTCAAAACACGGGGCTTCTCCTAGATGAGAGCCATCCATTTCAATTGATTCCAGATGGGGATCAGAGCGTTGATGATGTAAAGATAGGAGTTTGGTTTTAGATGTATTAAAAGGTAACCAGCCACGTCTTCCCCCACTGAACCACATGCTCGAGATCAGAGGAGAGAGAATCAGAGAGAACTTTGTCATTTACAGCCTTTGATGTGTTGCCGTAGATGGTTGTGTCATCAACATAGATGTCAACGAATGATTTAAGTATGTGTTTAGGGAGGTCATTGATGTAGATCAGGAAGAGAGTTAGCCCAGGATTGACCCTTGAGGGACTCCAGCATTAATACTGCAGGCCTCTGATTTTTGTCCATCGACCACTACTCTTATGAGCCTATCGGAGAAAAATGATTTAATGATTGAGAAAACATTTCCAGTTATACTGTAGCTGGAAATCTTGTGAAGCAGGCCCTTATGCCATACCTTGTCGAAGGCCTTTGATATGTCAAGAGCAATTGCCCTAGAAAGGAAGCCTTTGTCAAGAGATTCACTAATCCTGTGAGATATAACAGTTAGCACATCTGCGGTAGATCTTGCAGAACGGAAACCATATTGTGTGTCACTAAGAAGATTGTTTCTGCTGAGGTGGTTTACTATTTCTCTATTTAATATGGATTCCAGCAACTTACTCATAACACACAGGAGACTTATTGATCTGTACTGAGAGGGAGATGACTTGTCACCTGAATTCTTAAATACAGGGCATACTGATGAGGTTTTCCAAGGAGTCGGAAAGCACTTCTTCTTAAGGCAGCGCTTAAACAGTTTCGTAAGTATGGGAGCAAGTTCTGGTTGAAGCTTTTTTAGCACTATAATTGGGATGCCGTCAGGGCCAGTTGCTTTATTGGAATTAAGGTTCTTGATTAGCTTGGCGACCTCATGCACAGATATTTGTATGTTACCTAGCGTGTCCTGTGTTATAGGAGGAAATATGGGGAGTTGATGGCCTTCGTCGCATAGGGTAGAATTAGCTGCAAAGTTCTTGGCAAATAGTTTGGCCTTGTCTGATGCTGACGAGATGACCTCTGGTCCACTGATAATGGTTGGAATAGAACGCACACTTCTGTTCAGGATCCTATTTGTTATTTGCCAAAACTGGTGGGAACCAAGCCACTGATCAGCTACTTTGGATTTAACAGACTGGGCATATAGCTCTCTTGCATTTTTTATTACTCTTTTACAGTGGTTGCTGGCGTTTCTGAAAGCGGCTTTAGTCTCAGTGCATCTATTACGTTGGTAGTTATGGAAAAAGTGATTTCTGTGCGCGATAGCAGCAGCACATTCTGGGGAGAACCATAGCTGGCTGTTAGGTTTTTATTGGAATTTTTTAGATGGTATGAATTGGTCTATGCCTACAATTAACCATTCGGTCAGATCTGATACTATAGAATTCTTAAATACAGGGCATACTGACAAGATTTTCCAGAGTGTTGGGAAGCAATTCTCCTTAAGACAGCGTAAAACTGATGTGATTATCCCATATATGGTATTTCGATAATACCACATTGTAATATTTTTTGGCATAATATACTAGTTATGATCACAAAGAGTTGGATGATTATATTTATAGCCAGGGGAGACAAGAACAAACCAATCAGTTAGAATAATCGCTGTATAAAACCCACTGAATCTATTTGAATTTTTCAGTCTTAGCTTTTGGTCTTGACACAAGAAAGGAACCATGCTCTGCTGATCCTGATTGGATTAATGATACAACCATTATTTTACCTGGAATTTTTTACAATTCAAATCTTCTCTGACTGGATTGATGCTGTCAATTTTTGCTTGGTACAACAACACTTAATACTCTCAATTGGATAATTTTCTTTTCACACTGATACGGTTTATTTCTTTTGTTATCCCTTTTTGGATCACTTTTCTATTACAAGAATGACTCTATACTCAATAATTAATACAGCTACAAAAAAATTACATTTTTTTTTTATTCAATAATGGTCAAAGATGCTGGTTGTACAAAAAAAAACATGTTTGACCAAATTCTGCTTTTCAGGATATGCATTGCATTAAGAGAAATCACAATGATGTAATGCGAGTCTTAAAGGCAGGCTTAGATCTGACGATTTCAGAATCAGACGAAATTTGGACAGTATAGAGAGATGTGTGCTGAAGAAGAGACTGATGAAATGGTCATACAGAAAGAATGGGTGAGTAGATGTAGATCAGTTGAGGTAGTAGGATCAGCTGGCAAGGGAAGGCTAAGAAAACTATGGAAGGAAATAATAAAGAGGGATTGTAGAGAAAGAGGGATAAATAAAATCATGGCTAGAGATAGGTTAGTTCTGAAAAACAAAAGCTGCCCAATACACATGCCAGCATATAAAATTGATGTTAAACTCAATATGATAAAAGCCTAAGACAATATGTGTGTAGAAATTAATGAAAAAATAAAGTCTCACCTGCAATTATAGGCACTATGAAATGCTTATATTCTGTCCAATTTCCAATCGCAGCTAACGATGTTGCCCGGACACGGTACGAATAATTACCAGGATCTAATTTCTCAAGGCGACATCCCTTAACTCTTTGGTATTCTCTTTGAGTGATGCAAACTATTTTGTCTCTTGTATTCTGGAAAAAAAAAAATAAAAAATGGAATCAATTCCATTATGGGTAAACAAATATACTGAAAAGATAGATATAAGAAAAACTAGCAGGAAAATATTTTTTAAAATGCTAAATTAAAATAAAACTTATTTTAAAAAGGAAAAAATTTAAAAGAAAAATTTTTTTAAGAAAAATAAAAAAAAGAAAAAAAAAATGTAAAATAGATAAGCGATGGGAGAAAGGTATACATATATATATATATATATATATACATACAAAAAGTATAAATGAAACCTCTAAACCAAAATTTATATCTAAAATTTATTTTTCGACAGAATACCTCCAATAAATAAAGACATATCCTTATTCCATGGAGTTCAAAGAATGCAAAATTCTTCTCTTTAGAGAAAAGAAATAAGTTAGCAAATTATATAAATAGCAGAGTTAAAGATTTGCTGATTTCAGCACATTTTATGAAACTGCATTTTATGATGGCGGTCATAGAATGCAAAATAATGTTGATAGAATGTTTGTTAAGATGAACACAGAAAGATGAGGAAAATAAAGGAAATATCAAACGGGAATGGGTAATTCCAAAGTGTAATATAGTCTTTTGTAGATATCAAGAAGCAAAGGAAGTATATATTTATTTTTGGAGTTTCAAACAGTCTCAATAAACAATAGTGAAATTTGGTGATAATTCAATCCTATGTGGTAGCTCTGCTATTTATATAATTTGCTAACTCATTTCGTTCCTCTGAAGAGAGGAATTTTGCATTATTTGAAACTCCATGGAATAGGGATATATTAACAGTCTTTATTGGAAGTATTCTGTCAAAAAATAAATTTTACATGCAAATTTTGATTTACAGGTTTCATTTATGCTTCTTGTATTAAGCTTTACTTCCTACCGTCGTATCAAGCTTTTTTATTTGCTTGGTATAAATATAAACATTAATATTTATAGTGGACTGAAGTTTGTATTTGCCTTTGTCTAGTAACCGTCTATTCACTTCATGATTATATATATATGTATATATATATATATATATATACATGCGCACACGCACACACACACACACACAAAGGGAAAGAGAAAGAGGAGGGGCTTGTGAAAGAAAGAAATAAAGATCCAACATCAGCAGTATAAAAAGTTTAAACTGACCTTTTTCTGCACTCCTTTCTCATAGACAACATCATAGGTGACAATCAAGCCATTGGCATCTGGTGGTGCCTCCCAGGTAATCAGCATGTCTCCGGTGCCATTTGCAATCAATGTTGCGTTCACAGTGGAAGCATTTATGTTGTCCGCCTCAGCTAAAAAGAAAAAAAAAAATTTATGGATCTTGACCAAGAATTTTGTTCCTTATTTGGAAATTACTCTTATCTTTGATGATTACTATACAAATGACTAGTTAATTTTGCTATATATATATTATATATATATTATTCCTCACATCTCCTGACTTGCGATCTCTAGTAAGGGGTATCATCACCTCTTCCTACTTATCATAAATCTGTAGCTTTCCAAAAATGTAGAGTACTTTAGGTAGCTGATAATTATGAATATGTAAGCATTTATAGAATTCCCTTACGCGTAGTGGTAGCTGATAGAACAGTAGTTATAATTGATTGGATTTCGAACCACAATTTAAAACACTCATGTTCCTAATTGTATTGAAGAGACATAACATGGCAAAACAGTTGTCTGTGGATGAACGATACATACATACATACATACATGCATACATACAAGCAGACAACCCTGCTGTTACCTGGGAATGAATGGTGACTCTTGCATTTTTGCTGTGGTGTTACATGGATTCGTAGATGGGAATAGATAAGAACTAAAATTCAGGATAAGAACTATGATACGGGAAGTTGACGGCCTTGGTCGCATAGGGTAGAATCAGCTGCAAAGTTCTTGGCATAGAGTTTGGCTTTGTTCAATGCTGACAAGATTACCTCAGGTCCATTGATGATGGTTGGGATAGAGCACACTGTTCTATTCAGAACTGTTTGTTATTTGCCAAAACTGGTAGGAACCAAGCTGCTGCTCAGCTACTTTGGACTTAACGGGTTGAGCATACAACTATCTCACATTCTTCATTATTTTTTTACAGTGATTGCTGGCAGTCCTGAAAGCAGCTTTAGTTTCAGTATGGTTTCCTATTTTTCCTTTGATCCTCTTTCCATAAAGGCAATATTATCTTTTAAAAAATTTCTTCTTTGTATAATATGTCTTTATTCCCCTCTTCTAATAAGAAGCATTTGGCTTCGAAATGCCTTGGTCTAAAGAGGTTTCCCCTATCCCTAAATATTATATTTCCTTTTGAACTGATAGCATAATCAAATTTAATTGTAATTTTTTTTAATCCCTTTGTTATCTTAACTTATTCTATAAAGCTGGTTGAGTTTATATGTGAGTGTATTTATCATACAAGTGAATGTTAAACGTAAAAAATAATATACATGAAAAGTCATAAAATGTTTGCTGAATAGATGTGGGAGACTGGTATATTGATCTGCAGAATAGATTTCCACATAAGTCAAGGAGTCGGAGTTGGCATCCTAGGAATTCTAAGAGTCGGAGTCAGAATTTTACCATCCGATTCCGTAACCCTGCTTACAAATATTGAGAAGTTCCTGATTGTTGAATACAGATATTGGATGAACTTTCCCCATAAAGAAAGTTTCAGTCAAATCTTACCGACGAATACACATCATCCATCATTTGTTTCCTTGTTACAAATAATAAAATTGAATGAGAAAGTCGTTCTTACGCAGAGGAAGTGTTTTTGCCGTTGCAATGGCTCGGTTACTGCAGACTTTGGACTTATCATCAAATTTGAGACAAGCAATAACCTGGAAAAAAAAAAAATACAAAATAAATCAAAAAGCCATGAACTGCAAACACTACATAAAGAAAAAAACCTTATAGAGAGTACTTAATTACATTTTCTTCAGATTATCATTCTTATCAAAATTGACTTATAAATAAACTTTAATGTTACAAATTTGCTTAAAAAAACAAAACAAAAAACACATCCTTATTCATACAACTGTTTCTAAACATTTCTAAATATATATCTTTTCTTGATGAATAATAAATTCAAGATATGTTTAACATCAAATTTGTTTTCTTCATTTCATTTATCTATCTTCTTTTTTTAAAGCAAAGTAATGAAAAATGTTGAAATTAGCATTTTTTTTTCTGGATTTAATTTGATAAGTAAAGCCTTTTGAGAATATATTTTAAATTTATATTTATCAAGAAAAAAATGTTTTGAAATGGGCAGGGATAATTATATGAAAACAAAAAAGACGCTTTTTTAATAAACCAAATTGAGAACATTTACAAAATTAATATATTTCATGTATCCACAACAAACTTTTATAAGATACTAGTGAGGGGTACCCGGCGTTGCCCAGGTGGTTGGAGGTGTGTGTGGAAACTCTGGGCGTGGGGTTAAAAAAAAATGTTTTGGTAGGTAAGTGTGAGGATCGAACCCGAACCCTTGAGGCAAAGTTGTAAATTAAAGTGTGAAAAAAAAAAAAAAAAAAAAAAAAGTGCGACGTTAACCATTGCCCCAACACGAGATGCTAACGAAAACATGTTTGAATTTATTTAATTACTTGTATTTGGCAGGTGCCCGTTTTAATGAGTTAATGAGGTCAAGGATTTCATTTACTGCTGAACGCTCCCCCCCCAAGATGTTATAGGAAAAAGACTAACCCACATGTGGCAAGCGACAAATGTTGAATATTTATCTTCCCGAAATCGAGCAAATTAAATAGACAGGCGAGCTTCATTGTTAACTGTGAGATATTACGATTTATATGTGATATAAAAAGTTTTAAAAAGTTGTGAAGCGACCAACCGCTTCTCTGAAAAAAGCCTTTTGTAGACATACAGAAAAGGCGAACACACATACATTTTCGCTTTTATATTTATAGACTATTTTATGTATCAATTTGCACTATTTACTTCAGTGTTCAATATGAGTAGAGCTAAATAGTAAGTTATGAAAATATATATGGCAATTAAGCTACACATAATTTTGCCTGATGAGTTCTTATGAGGTGTAAAATGTGGAAAATTCTGTAGCTTAATTGCCACACATTTCTTCATAGCTAATATATATATATATATATATATATATATGAATGTGAATTCGAGAGAGCAAGTTGATGCAATGATTGCAGGTGATTAAATGACTTACTAAAGAGTTTTCTAACAAATATTAAAAAATATAAAAATTAAATAAGTTGTATATATATATATATATTATAGTTTTGAAAGTTTTTTATCCTTTAAAATGATATAAAAAACTTATTTAATTTTTATAGTTTTGAAAGTTTTTTATCCTTTAAAATGATATAAAAAACTTATTTAATTTTTATATTTTTTACTATTTGTTAGAAAACTCTTTAGTAAGTCATTTAATCACCTGCAATCAATGCTTCAACGTGCTTTCTCAAATTCACAATAGTCCTAATGTTAATTTAAGGGATCATCAGTTGTTTACCATGACACACTGTTTCGGGGATTTAAAAACAAAACAGTATATTAAATCAGCAATTTTCTTTTCTTACAACCCCCTCATCTTAACAGAGTGGGGCTCTCTAACCTTTCCTTACAAATACCTAGCAGTTCCTGATACCTGAATACAGAGGTAGGATAAACTTTCCTACATAAAGAACATTTTTCCTTCAAATCTTACCGAAGCGTACACATCAACATATAATAAACCTCCCATTAAAAAAATTTTTTTTTTTAATGGAAATCACTCCAGACAAGGCATGAAGTTATTTGAGATAAGAAGCTTTAAAAAAAAAAAAAAAGACTACTACTACTACTACTTCAAGGTCAATAAGCAACAATAAGTATTAGATGGACGGATTCTAACCTAGAAAGTTCAATTCTTCCCCCTTTGTCAAAAACATTATTCATTGAATGTGAGGACTGAAGGACAAAATAAGGGAAGTCAGAGTTACGGAGATGTTGAAAGTAAACTCTACGTCCACATTCTACTTTCATTAGTAGTAAATAATAATTGAATATGCAATTATTGACACAAGAAACACATGCATGTGAAGTCATTTCATGCTATTAATATGGATTCTCTATTAAAAAATATTTCTTTGTCTTGTAAACAACAAATCATAAGATCTTAAACATCTAATTCAAATAAGAAAAAGGTCACCATATATAAATGAACAATGCAGCTGAAAGCCAGAGGGTAAAACCGTATGGTTTAGTGGTTTTATTTTACAAGAAACCAACCCTTTTCGAGTTAATGCCAAATCCCATAATTCTCGAAAAAGTTTTATGCTTCAAGTTTTTTTTTTTTATCTTCAAATATTTATTCATGGGGTTTTATTTAGTTGCTTTGTAGGGAGAAATTGTTGGCTTTGTTTTTTGAGCTTTTCAAAAGCAAAAAAAAAAAAAAAAAAAAAAATAGCATCAATGTTTGATGTATTTTAGATTAGGAAGCCAGTATCTTCAGGCAGCCTGATCTGGTAGCACCAGTGCAAAGCAATGCTAAAAAAATTAATGTAAATACATGATAATTTTGCAGATAATTGCTAAATTTACTTTTTTCAAAAAAAATCATAAAAATAATGGACTACTATTCTCATAATGGATTTTATTCTAACAATGTTTCAGCCAAGATAGCGTCCCACCTTTTTCAAAAACACTTCATTAAACTCTGAAATCCATCCAATTTGGAACTGAACTCGTTATTTAATTCATGGAAATAGGTTATTCTTGTTCTGTCAGTCATCTCTGGATATAAGTCTTAAGTAAATTTTATTTTATTCCTAGTATCGCATATAAGGACTAAACCTCCACCATAAAGATTATCAATTAAAACTGATTGTTAGCTATGGCTAATAATACATTACCTAAAAGTACTTCATTCAAACTCCTCGGCTTAACGTTCACAGGGAACATGAATTGGAACAGATACTTTGAAGGCATTGCCAAGGCTGCTGCAAAAAACAGGTGGGCTCTCTACTGTGTGAGAAAGTTACTTATGCTTGAGTATCCTGTACCTGTACAAGGCCACCATTCGATCATGTATGGAGTATTGTTGCCACATTTAGACTGGTGCATTTGTTACTAGTCTCTTACTCTTAGATAGGGTTCAAAAGAGAGTCGCCAACCTAATAGGTCCCGCACTGATAAATTGGCTTCAATCTCTGTCCCATTGACGAAACGTTGCATCCCTCTGCCTGTTTTATAAGTATTTTAATAGTAGGTGCTCCAACGAACTACAAGGCCTTGCATCCCTTGCGCTAAATACCCAACAAACCTGACAAGTAGCAAAATCCCACCCCTACACAGTAGAGATCCTCAGATGCCAGAAAATCTTCTACTCTAATAGTTTATTCCATTGGACTGCTAGACTTTGGAATTCTCTTCCAGGTCCTTGCTTCCCCAACTGTACCAACATGCAGAAGCTCAAGTGTAATGTAAACAGACATCTTGCTGCTCAACTCCCTACAAAGTATCCTTGTAAATTATGTTTCAAATAGTAGCCCCCTTTATCAAAGTGGCATTGTCCCTTGTTTGGGATGAAAATGTAAAAATAGACATTACATCTTTAACCATTATAATAAATGTACCTGAAGAAGATCAGAGGTAACACAAGTCGAAACGTTGTGAGAATGACATTCAATATGAGAAAAGCAGTTTGAATAATCCAACTTATCAATCTTCACCTAAAAAGAATTCTGAAACACACAAAAAAAATTTTTAATTCCAGAACAATAAAATTCCTTAAAAGTCCCACTTCTAAAATTGATAACCTCAAGTTTCCTTTTCCTTCATGATAAAAAAACGTGACCCACCTCTATGTTGTATTCCTGGAAATGTGCCAAATTGGTTAGTATCACGGCTCTGCGGTTATAAACTGTCATGGCTAAAAATGGTGGATCAGGCTGCAAATCGGCCGTACTGTTGATTTGAGTTTGGTTATTTTGAGCAGCCAGGTATTTTCTGGTCATATGAGGGTCGGCTGGACGTGCCTCTCTCCTATGACGATTCGGTCTCTCGTCATCATCATGAGATATTTCCGGAATCCTAATAAAATAAAAAAATTAAAGAAAGTGGAAAAATAAAAGGCTTATAATAATTAGAACAATTAAGAGACTTTAATTCTTTAATCGATTAGCTAAAATATGTATTAGTGATGGGTGATTCCAATATTTTTTCCCAATTCCAATACAATTATCGATTCAGATTATAAATCTTTAAATATTTAACTATTAGCTATTACCCCCCCCCCCGCCCCACCTCTGATTATCATAAAAACGTGTTAAATGTGCAGATATTTTCTCAAACGTAAAAACAAAATTGTGGAGAATGATCTATAGATTTTTAGTTTTACTGGTCGTCTGAAATCAATAAATATTTATTTTTAAAAAATACCATAAATGCTCTTAAATTAAAGTTGTCAATGCAGTATTCTATATTTCTAAAAATAGAAAAGATCTGATATTTCAAAATTAAACAAATTCAGTAATGTATTTATTACATTTTAATGGACAGATAAAATCTGTACTTATTTCAGATGAGTCAACACTTACCATGGCTAAAAAACCACTAGAGGATAAGAGCTAATGAGTAAGAGTAAACTTAAGGTGCATTTTCAACTTTCTATAGGAGCATGAAATTCCACAATTAAAAGTTTTGTTTTTTCTTTTTAAACTTTTTTTTTTTTATATCTTTGATTTAAAATTTTTTTTTTTTTTTTATATCTTTGATTTAAATTTATATCTTTGATTTCCAGGTTAATAATTTCATGGGAAAGGCTTTTGCTCTGAATCCAAACTATTTTTTAATTAAATATAAAACAAGAAATTCCCATTAAAATCTACAAGGCAGCTGCTGTGTTAGAATGATGCAAAAATCTAGGAGAAATAAAAGATATAAAGTAGTAGTTTGATTTGAATGTATTTTCGCAAGATATCACGTATCTTGGGAAAAGAGAGAGAGAGAGATCGAAAAAAAAAAGATGTCATCTTTTCTTACCTCTTAAAAAAGACATTATTCTGCAAGAAATTTTCAAAATAAATGGTCATCATGCGTTCGGATTCCTCAATCTCACTCCTTTTCTTGTCTTTAGGACATTCACAACAATTTCCATTTGCTGTTTCATTTTTATTCTTCTTTTCCTCTCTCTTCGGTATATTCATTGTGTTCGTTCCAGCTTGGGCTGATTAGGAAGAAAAATAAAAGAAATCAATCAGGTTGGGTTAGGATTAACTGTATGTGCATGTATAGTGTGCATGTATAGTGTGCATGTATGTGCATGTATAGTGTGCATGTATAGTGTGCATGTATAGTGTGCATGTATGTGCATGTATAGTGTGCATGTATAGTGTATGTATGTGCATGTATAGTGTATGTATAGTGTATGTATGTGCATGTAGAGTGTACATTTCAAAAGTTAAGAGAAGCATGCATGGTCCCCTGTGAGTGCACAGTGAACAAGGCATAAAAAAAAAAAATGACCAAGTTCAGCCCAACCCCCTCCCTCCCAAAATCCCCAGGTGAACATGAATAAACAGTGCAGTTTTAGGTCTTGACATATGTAAATTTCGAGTTCTGCACCATGCAAAAAAAAAAAAAAAAAAAAAAAAAAGAAATGACTAAGTCCATCATTTGCACCCCCCCCCTCTGATTTAACCTCCAAAGTCCCCAAGGCCTTAACATATTTAAATTTTAGCACCATGCAAAACTGCTAATAGCTAGACATACACAGAAAATTTTGGACAAATATGGTAAAATAGTTCCAAAAATGGAGTGTTTTTATTAGTCCTAAAAGAGCCCTGGGACACACCCAAGAGTTATCGTGAAGTATAGACAAACAAAATTATAGAGAAATCAGTTACAACTTTTCAGAAAGTTTCATAAAAAATCCAAAGCATCAATTTTTTTTTTTTAATAAGCACAAAAGTGTCAATTTTAGCAATTTTAACCTGAAAGGCACTCTTATGGAGGCAACTGGAGTTTTCCCTGGAAAATTTGTTCTGTTACTTTTTTTTACTCATATCATGTTTAATGTTTGTGCAAAATTTTAAAAAATTCCAAGCTGTAGTTATTGAGAAAAGTGCAGACAGACGAATGGACGGGGTGAATTTACAGGTCCACCCTCCTCTTGTCGGGGGACCCCAAAAACATTATGACTTCAAATATTTGAACTATACTCCAAGAATAAATTCAACCATGACACTTGTAATATATGAAAATCTTAGTAAAATCACATTCAAGTATAGTTATAAGTGATAGTATATGATTTTCTTTATCAGCATGTTAAAATTCATCAATCTCATTCACAGGTAATATTGCAACTTGGAAACATATCCTAGAGGCTTGATATTTTTTTTTTTTGTTTTCTTTAAAGAACATCTATGAATTAATCTCAGCTGAAATAACTTTTGAAGAATTCATAATGTAATTAAATCCTTCTTAAGTAAGAGAAAAATCCAAGTTGTTCTGAATGGTCGTACATCTAAGCAATATGACGTAAATGCGGGAGTACCTTAGGGGTCTATCCTTGGACCTCTATTATTCCTGATATTCATAAATGACCTCCCTGATAAAATTGTTTCGGAGATGGGTATATTTGCCGATGACACCACTCTCTATTATGAGGGGAAAACAAATGAACACATATCCAAGGAAATGGCAGAAACACTAGAGGATGATCTCCAATCTGTAGTGGAATGGGGACAAAAATGGATGGTCACATTCAATGCTGCTAAGACTAAGCTTGTTTCCTTAAATAACTACAAGAAACCTTCTCTACCACCAATAGCAATGGCCAAGAACACATTGCCTGAAAGTACTTCTTTTAAACTCCTCGGCCTAACGTTTACAGGGAATATGAACTGGAATAGATACATTGAGAGCATTGCCAAGGCTGCTGCAAGGAAGGTTGGCTCCCTCTACCATGCTAGAAAACTACTTACGCCTGACATTATCCTGTACCTCTATAAGGCCACCATTCGCCCATGTATCGAGTACTGTTGTCACATCTGGACTGTTGCATCTGCTGCTTGCTTCTCACTCCTGGACAGGGTTCAAAAGAGAGTCGCCAACCTGATAGGTCCTGAACTTCAGCCTCTGTCCCATCAATGAGATGTTGTATCCCTCTGCCTGTTCTACAAATTACTTTAATGGTGAATGCTCTGACGAACTGCAAACACTTGTACCTCCTCAACGTAACTAAACCCGACAAGCTACTAAGTTTCATCCCTTTACAGTAGAGATCCCTAGGCGCAAGAAAGTCTTTTACTCCAATGGTTTCTTCCCCAGAACTGCGGGTCTTTGGAACTCCCTTCCGGGATTCTGCTTTCCCAACTGTACTGATATGCAGAAGTTCAAGTGTAATGTGAACAAACATCTTTCTACTCATCTCCCTTCATAATGCCCCTGCTAATTAAGTCCCTGATAGTAGCCCCCTGCTTCAAAGTGGCACTGTGCCTTGTTTGGGGTGAAAATTGAATTTAAAATTGTTTTAGTAAAGTAACTTATACATTTCCTAATATACATCACATACATATATATGTATATTTCAACTTAATAAAACCCCCAGAAAAAAACCCTATTTCACATTCCTAGTGATAGCGATAATTTATATTCGAATGTAATCTCCAACACTAAAGTCATATTATTTTTATACATGCAGACAATAGTGTTTCATGCTTACACAATCATTAAGAAGTGATAGTTATTACTGGTCGGGAGATTCAAACTCAGTCACAAAGTTATCTTTGACTCCATAAGCTAGCATTCTACCTCAAAGCCACAAGAAATTAACACAAGAATGGAGGGAAATTAAGTGCCTATAAATGCCAAGTCAGTGGGAATGCATGGTGAACAGTCAGAGTATTCATGGCAGTCTGAGTTTACTTCTCATTACCATCTACTTTCTGACTGTATGTAATCGCCTAAAAGTAGTAGAATCTATTTTTTTTTTAGTGCTTGTCCAAAATTCTCCCTATATTAAAAATAAAGTAAAATCCGTATGATGTTTATACTCATGAGAAAGAAAGTATTGTATTCCAAAAATCACAAATTGATCAAATAGTTATATTTTTACAAAAAAAAAAAATCATTTTTAAGTGGATTTGAGTTTTTTTCTAATGCCTCCTCTCCCCATATTAAGAATAGCTTTCTAAAATCTTGTAAGTTAGAATTATTTAGTGTTCTTTCTCCGGTTTTTCAGCTTGTTTTCAAGATGGTATCAATATCGTCACTGTTCACTAAGCCACAAAATTTGATTTCGTTATTTAAAAATAAAACTACTTAATTTACATGATTTTTGGTGTATAATATTTTCTTTCAATTATGAGTGCATACATCATAAGGACTTTTTTTTTTTTTTACTTTTTTAATGTGGGGGCAATTCTAGATAAGCACTCATTTTTTGTGAATAAGCAAAAGGTGTTGCCGATTTTTTTTGTCTGCAAATGATTCAAATTTATTTGTGTGGTTTTGAAATGAGGTTCATAAATTATTTTTCAACATAAGCAGTTTCTTATTAAAAGAATTATTTTTCCTTATTCATAATAAGATTTATTGATGTTGTCATGAAACAAAAATAAACATCTATCGGACATTAAAAAACAGTTTCTTCAACAAGATTAGAAGAAACTGACAATCTTCGGATACACTGCAAGATCTTGAGAATGAAAAAATTTTTTTTAAATGTCTGCATTACTCTGAAGGCGGCTCATGGATTCAAAATAATTCATTTGTTTGAAAAATAATCCTGCCTTGCATTATCTGGTTTCTTAACAGATTATCAAAAGAAATAAATACTTACGGTTATGACAATAATTTCTGATACTGTATTCTTCAGCATTGAGTGCCTCTGGTTGCCAATAAACAAGATAATGGTCTACATGTCCGTGAGGATGATGAGGTGGTTCCCAAGTAACCTCCAACTCACCTATCCTTTTGGCAGTAACCTTTAGGTTCGTTGGATTTGTTGGGACTGGTGACAAAAGAGAATATAGGGTTTTTTTTTACTGAACACAAAATTTTAGTGTTTTAATGACAACAAAAAATTAAAATCTTGTTTCCTTTGCAAATTGATAAATTTTAATAAAAGTATATAAAAAAAAAAAATAATATCTAAAAACAAAATAAATTTTAAAAAATTTTGGTTACTTTCTTTCAAAATTGTATTCAATAATGTAAGAAAAGGTACTTAAAAGAAAAAAAATCTTGTTTTCAAAATTAACTTATATGCTTTGTAAGTTAATATTGCAAAACTTGTTTTAATTTTTTTAATCTAAAATAAAATTTTACAAGTTTTAAAGAATAGGTAAAAATTTTTTAATATTGTCATCAATATGTAATTTTACTTTTTTATAATTAGAAATATTTTTTCCCTGTGACTTAAAACTGAATTTCCAGAGATTTTTTTTAATTGCATTGAATATTGTAAAAACTAAAATCTTGTTTTCAAAATTTCAATAGCCTATATTGTTAATTGAAAGTTATTTTAATTTTAAAAAATCTACAATAAAAAAAAAAAATGAAAAGTTTTACAAGATTTAAAGAATTTTTTTGTTGGAATTTTTATTACATTACAGCATTACCATCTTTTGTATGCAGCTAAAATCTCATCAGATTTTATGAACTGAAAAATGCTTCAGACATTAGGGAATAATCAACATTTCTTTTTTAGTGCAATGAAGCAGGGGGGGGGATAAATAAATAATGAAGGAGAAAAAGAATTTTTTCTTTGAATTTTTTTTTAGATGAGGATTGATAATTTGCATTTATATTATTCTGACTATGGTTCTCATCTTGAGTGTTATTTGCACAACATTTTAGTTAATGTAACCTCCAACCTTCTTCAGATGTATCTGATCGAATACCAAAATACATGGAGATTTTGATATAACATTGTTATTCATGTTTTTAACTCACCTCCTGGATGTGTTTGAAAATATTCAATACTACTCATCCCCGTCGACTTGGAAGTAGACAGCGTATCTGTTTTGAGGTAAATAGCATAATGTGTCCAGGGTTTGAGATTTCCGAGTAAAATGAAGACTTCACTACTGTTGTTTTCCTCTTTCACCTCCTTTTGAACGGTTTTCCAACTGAAACGAAATTGATAAAATTCAGTGAACATTACGAAAGGAGCAATTTTTTTGTTTTTGTTTTTTTACAAGGGAGTCACCACTTATCAAGACCCAAAGGCCATTTGAGGGCAAGAGTTGGGGAACTCCTGTTCTTACTAATCAGCAAAGTGTTACCATAGTTTAATAAGTGAAAAGGCTATCAGCCATGCCTGCACAATGATGATATATGGAAGCGAAACTTGGTCTGTGAGGGTTGAGGATATAAGTTGCATGGAGAGAAATGCTAAGAATGATACATAGACCTATAATGAGTCTTAAATTTGGGCATATCCGAAGAAGAGATATATAAGGATGTATATTTAGTAAAAAAAAAAAAAACAAAAAAAAAAAAATGCTCAATACTTTAGTAGAGCTAAATATGTTTTTATTATTTCAAACTTTTTTTTTTTTTTTTTTTTCAAATCATTAGATTGTTTCTATCGATAGGACAATAATATTATCCTGCTGATTTCTTCAGATAATTCAAGTCAAAATGAAAGATTGTTAGAAATTATAAATGAGCATTAAAAACCAGGATTTGAAGTGCCGGATAGAGAGAGGAGGGGGAGGAGTGAGAGGGAAGTAAAAAGAAAGGGAAAAAGAGGAAGAGGTGGGGGGGAATATCGATCATATGTAGTTAGGAATTAAAGTTAAAGATTAAGGACTAGAGAGAAGTTAAAGTTAAAATGGATTAAAAAGAAAAGAGGAAGTTGCTTGTTAAGATAGGAAGAAAAGAAGAAAAATATTAGGGGTAAGAAAGGGAAGCTGAAAAAGATGAATAAGGAAAAATAGTGTCACATGGATGTCAATTGGAGGTTATATATATATATATATATATATATATATATATATATATATATATATATATATATATAAAACCTCCTCACACTACCACACGACCTCCCTCTCTATTTAATACCCCCCCCCCCCCAAATAACTTTCTATCCATTTCTGTAAGTTTAAACTTCAGTCCACCTATAAATTCCGATGAAATTGGTACTCTACCTCATCTCCTGGGGTGAAAATCCAATGGAAACAGTAATGTAAATTTATTATGGGCTCAATAAAAAATTAAAAAATTATATATATATATATATATATATATATATATATATATGAGAGAGAGAGAAATGTATGCAGATTTGGTTGGTTTAGTTAAATTGAGAAAAATGGATAAGTGCTTCAGTTTTGCAGATGTAGTACAGTTGAGGTAGAAGGGTCAGTTGGCAGAAGAAGGTCAAGAAAAACACGAGGGGAAGTTATAAGGATGGATCTGAGAGGAAGAGGGATAAAGTCTAACCTATCTCTGGACAGATCTTTATCTCTCTGAAGTCCATCTTTATCACTTCTGCCCATGAACTGACTCAGCTACCTCAACTGTACTACATATTGTCCATTATTTAATGTGATCACACCATCAAAGTCCCCTGTTCTGCACATATCGTCCTATAATATCCAATCAACAGATTCCAATTATATATCCGTCATATCATTCTCATATCACTTCTCTCCATGCAACGAATGTCATCAACCTTCACTGATCAGGGTTGACTTTGTTTCAATCCAGAGTGAACATATATATTTTTTTTTAATCTGCAGAGTCTTATATACATATTTTCTTATTATCAACATACATAATAGTGTGTGTGTGTGTATATATAAATAAGGCAGAAATGACTTACATATTTTCATTACACGTGTCTTGTTTTTCAAAAAGTGTCACATTTCTGTCAGCTCTGAAAGGAAAAGAGGAAAACCAATATTAAACAAAATATTCTGTACAAACTTGTAAAATGTGTTTGTTTTTTTGTTTTTTTAACTCACCTTCACTCCAAACAAGGCATATTGCCACTTAGACGTAAGGGGCTACTAATTGGAATTATGCCTCAGAAAGATTAAGATGTTAATTTACATTACATTTGAATTTCTGCATATCAGTACAGCTAGGGAAGCAGGTAGCAAGAAGGGAATTCCAAAGTTTACCTGTTCTAGGGAAGAAGTTATTAGAGTAGAAAGCTTTCTGGCATTTAGGGACCTCAACAATGAAGGGGTGTGATTTTGCTGCTTTGTCGGGAATATGTATGTTAAGTATGCACAAATGCACTGAGTTCATCAGAACATATTTCATTAAAATACTTGTAAAACAGGCACAGGGATGCAACATTGTGGCGATGGGACAGGGGTTGGAGCCTAGTCGAAAAAGCCAGGCCTATTAGATTGGAGACCCCTTTTTTGGACCATATCCAAGAGTGAGAGACTAGTGGCAGATGCACCAGTACAAATGTGGTTACAATACTTCATGCATGGGCGAATGGTGGCCTTGTAGAGGTACAGGATACTCTGAGGTGAGTAGTTTTCTCTTACAGATAAGTAACTGTTGAGAGTTGATCTACTGAGGCAGATGAGATTCCATTGTTGAATATGTTGTTGGTGACAATATTCAAGAAGCAACATAAAATAATTATTGAATGCACCAAAAGGTCATTTTTTAATAAAAAAAATTATGAACCTGCAAACAGGCCCCTGCATGGGAAGAAACAACAAACTTGATCAATTTGTCAAAAAAAAAAAAAAAAAAAAAAAAAAAAAAAAAAAAAAAAAATGAAAAAATGAATATTCGAAAAGTCATTCTCAGTAAAAGGTATACATAGGTGTAATCAAGCTGAACTAAAATCAGGTTAATTCAGTGAAATGACAATGAATGAATGGAACACTCTTGGGGTATGGTTACAGTGACAATAATGTCCTAAGAGTGGGGGGGGGGTTCAAATCATCACAAATCTATTATAATAAAGTTGTATTTATGTCGGTTTGTTTATCACAATTTGTTTAATATGTACAAATTTTTATACAGAAAATGGATATTCATGCACTTTCATTTTCTCATGATTTCTATGAATACTATTTAGTAAAATGAAATCTACATTCAAGAAGTAACCTCATTTGCATATCACATTTAAGAAAATCTATTTTAATAACTAGTTCCATGTTATTGTCTGTTGCAATAGAATTGTTTTCATGGTTCTATTTAAAAATATTATTTAAAATTGATTTATTTGATTTATATTTAATTTTCATTTCAATTATTCAATTATTAGCTGACACCAGTTACCTTTAAAAACAGTTTATTTAAACTGTGAGAGTTATTTCCCGTTTAAGCTTTGAGTCCTACCCCTCCCTCGTTTAATTTTCATAGATGAATATAGATGTGTTTTATGCTTCCATAAATCCAACAAGTGGTCCACTTTCAGGAAAATCGTAAGATATTCAGTGTACGTAAGTGTATATCACTAAACCCTCAGTCCAATAATGTTTCAACTCTGGCAGCATGAGGGATATGTACAGCTAGTGGTTATATAATAAACTGAAAAGGATATCAGGATTGGTTGACAAAAAAAAATTAACTTGTCAAATTCCTGTGTGTGTATCTCCCTCCTAACAACTAACCAGCCATCAGTCAGCGAAAATAAAGATATGTTATATTTTCACATATCAGTGTATAGTTATTCTTTTGAACACAGCAGAAATACAACACCGTGACATTCAGTTATGTTGGGGGGACAGCTACTATACAAGGATACATAATGGAATGTATAAATATCTTCATTGGACCATTTGTAAAAAGTTGAATATTGAAGGCAGCAGCTAGTCCTGGGAGCATATACCATTGACTATGATTATGCTTCATACCGAGTTATACATACGAAGCTATTAAACCTGACAGTGATATGGGACAAGAAGGAGAAAAAAAGTAACCTTAATCGAAGATGAGGTTCCCAATGATGCTGAATTAAACAGAGCCGAGAGGGAAAAGATAATGAAATACCAAGGTCTTATGTACAACATGAAAAAAAATTTAACTACCTGGCAAATATACCTGGTGAACCAAGCGCAAAAGTGATACAAACAATTGCTCATAAAGATCTCTCATTTGGAACGTATGAAATAATGGGAGAATGTCTGGCATCTAGCAGGATGCCCCATCTCCAGTTAGAACAACAAAAAAAATTACCTGAGTGTCAAACAAAACAAAAATATAGCTTTCTAGAAATGAAAAGCAGTGATCCTGTGTGTTCAGTAATGGACTGTATGAATTGAAAAGTTCAATATAATTGAGATAATTTTTTTTATTATTGTTATGATCTTGAAAAGCCAATAAGATGGTGGTATATCTACAATATACTGTAGCTATGAGTGCCATAACACTTAATCGTAACTATTCATAGTCTCGGGAAAAGTCCATTTATTCCCGAAATAGGGTAGTTCACTATCACACCATAACAATTTCACTTTTAATTCTTAGTCCCTACTTGCCTCCCCACAAGGGCAGAGTTAGATAGAAGGGTGTTTTTTTATGTGGAGAAAATCCAGCTACCAAAAAGAAGCACTCTGGATTGCAACAAAAAAATTATAATTGCTTCGGTCTAGAAGAATTTCTTCACTAACCGACAATAGAAAAGATTAATTGTACTATCAGTTTGATGTTTTTGTTTTTATATATATATATATATATATATATGTGCATCTGGGCAGGAGCTGCTAAAAACTGCTTATCCTGCCTTGACAGAGTACAAAATAGACTTTGTGGCTTAGTGGGGGATGCCTTTTTCTCTTCCCTGCAACCTCTCTCCCACAGAAGATACGTTGTGAGCCTGTCTTTGTTTTATTGTTATTTCCATGGCAAGTGCTCGTCTGAGCTCCAATCTCTGGTTCCACCTCGCCAATCTTTCACGAAAAACACCCGTCTAGCTGAAACCACTGTCAATAATTTTCCCCATTCTTTATCTGTGCCTAAATCAAAACGTAGATTCCATGAACAAAGCTTCTTTCTTAGAAGTGCACGCCAGTGAAACTCTTTCGTTTGCCTGTTTCCTACCTGACTAATTTAACATTGGGGTTAAAGATGACCATGTTATAGTCGAATTGGAAGCAGTCCCAAGGTATTGTATTCCACAGATAGGAAGCTTTGGGAAAGAAACTTTGTTCATGGAGTTTCATTCAGGTGAATCAAAACATTTGATAACCAGTTACATAAGTGTTTTTATGTTTTTTTTACTACACACACTAGTGAATGTAAAGTTCTTCTCTACTACAATTCTGTGTAAATAAATTTGGCACTGGAACAACATTTGACCAAGGCTTTTCTTTCTTTCTGTTTGCAGACTGATCTGCTACAGTATCACAAAACATACTCACACTTCACGGTAATAAATGACGTAGCCAAGCATCTCTCGAGAATCGTCCATTTCAAATTTGTTCCATTTTAGAATAGCTAAAGTAGAAGTTGCACTTACAACTGTCAAATTTAGATTTTTTGTCTGACCTGAAAAAGAAATTGAAAATAGAAATAACATTCATAAATCATCACGAGTACAATAAGTTTATATATATATATATATATATTCAACATTTAATTATAAAAATTTATATTTTCAGGAATATTCGGATATTCTATGAGATTAGTATCCAAGAATAGCATAGAAAATTCTAACACGATAGTGGATACTCAATATTGTAAATAGAGTATTAATAAAGCTGGGAAATTAGGCATTTGAGTTTTGTTTTATTTAGATGAAGACTGGTTATTTGGATTATTTGGGCTACTGTTCTCATCTTCAGTGTTATGTTCAATGTTTCAGTTAGTGTAACCTCTGACTTTCTTCAGGTGCATCTTATGCAACTATGGAATATTTCTGTCAAACTTGGGAATCTTAGAAATTTCAAATGAAACCCTTTATTTAATCTGAAGTCCTAAGTAATTCACAATTGTATTTCAAGTGTCACCTGTACTGAGGATTGAATATTCAACTTCCAGAAGAGTGTAACTTACGGCTGAATTTTTACTTAGTAATTTACCCACTATACCAAGGCTCCTTGCAGACAATGATAAAAAAATTGTAAAAATAATAAGATTATATATATATATAATAAAAAGATAGATAGAAAATGAAAACTAAAATTTTTTTTTTCTAGTACTGAAATAATATATTTCTCGTTCAAAGGAAAATATCTTCAGATAAAATATACTAGATATTGAGTATTTGATCAAAGTGCTTAATTAATGTTATAAGTGCGTTACATATATACATATGGTGCTTGTGCAGGTTACCAAAGGCATTAAAAAATGAAAATATTGAAAAAGAACTATATTGTACATATCCGTTATGGAATTTAGTTTTCGTTAAAAAAAAAAAAAATTGTTTAATTTGATGAAGTTCTTTTGTTTTTTTTACAGAGGAAAATCAAATTTTAATAAGATCAATTGTATCACAGCCATCTTGACTATTTCTGCGGACGAAGAGAGAGGGCGTGCCTTTAAATGAAAAAGTGATTAACAAAGGAAAAAAATGAAAAAGGGATTAAAGGACAGAGAAACTTTCTAAAATAAGTAAAAAAAAACCCCTAATATTTATCTAGGTATTTTTTCTACCCATGTTTAAAAATAATGTCAAATTGTGACAAACTTTAAGTAATGATGGAGTTATCTCCCCTGGCGGCCCCTACTTGTCCGAGAAAATAGCCAAGATGTCCGCAATACAATCAATCTCATTAAAATTTGATTTTCCTCTGTAAAAAAAAAAAAAACAAAAACAAAAAACTACTTGATCAAATAAAGCGATTTTTTTTAATGAGAACTTCATTCCATAATGGGTACGTACAATATAGTTCTTTTTCAATTTCTTTGTTTTTTAATGTCTTTGGTAAACTGCACAAGCACCATATATATTTATGTTTTGTGAAAATGTACGCATTTGCAAATATTTTCTAGTCTATGTATACCAATGCTTTTTAAAATCAGAAAGTTAAGATATAACAGAGCTTATATAAATAGTTTTTCTTCATAGGACAAGATGAAGGTACACTAGAAATGGCACATGGCGCACTTTTTTTTGCCGATATTTTTGAAAGTTATCCTCTTCTTTAGATTGTCTAGCCTTAATTTTAAAAAATGTCGCTTTCGGTTTGGCGGTGGTCGTAACAGCATAAACGTTAGGTTTTACCCCGTTATTTTCCTCCTTTGCGGTACGGGTTCATGCCTGCCTTCCTACTACCACATTTTTTTTTTTTTTGCTCAACATACACATCTAAACACCCGGGCAACGCCGGGCGCCCATGCTAGTATATATATATATATATATATATATATATATAAATAAATAAAAGTGAACGTGTCTGTGTACATTTCCCTACACAATAACTGTCAATTTTTAATCTACAGACTCAAAATTTGATAGACAGGGTGCTGAGATTTTGGAAAATCGATGTGATCAGGTTTCAGCCAGAAATTTGGCTGTTACGGGGCCAAATTTAAACGATTTGACCTTTGAGAATTCCTCCGACAACTTTGGGTCTAAACACTTGAAATTTTAGATATAGGTTTCTTGGACATGGATCTAACTTAATAACTTGATTTGAGCCCAAAACAATAAATTTCAAGGGGTCAAATTTAAAGAAAATGGACCACTTTTTCTTTTTTTGCTCAACATACATCTCCAAATACCCGGGTAACGCCGGCCAGCCATGCTAGTATATATATATATATATCATCATCATCATCATATCTTATCGCAATAGAAATTAACCCATCGCATGGCGGTGCTGTTTGCCTCCTTAAGGAAATATATATATATATATATATCCCCCAATAAATACAACTATTTTGTCATAATACTATAAATTTCATGAAGAAAACAATGAATGGAGCTACAACAATGCTTCAATCTTCAGTTACAAGTGATATTGTAAATTTTATATAATCTTAATTTGAAAAATATATAATTAAAACATATGTAAATTTACAAATAAAACAATGGATTGTTGGAATCTATTGTTAGCCAATACCATTTTAAATAAATTTTCATATGCATATTTGAAGTCTGAATAAATTTTTAAAAGCTTGCTTCAAATTTTGTCTAAGTAAACAAACATATTAACAAAGTGGTTTGAAAGATCATAGTGGAGATTATATATATATATATATATTTTTTAAAATATAATTATCCCCTGGCACGCGTTTCGTCGTCCACGACTCATTAGAGTGGACGATGAAACACGTGTCAGTGGATAATTATATTTTAAAAAATAAAAATAATATATATGCCGCTCCCCATTTAGGGGGTACCAAATTGGTCAAAGGGAAAATTATTCCCAACACGCATTTAGGTAAAAATGCACTTTCGTATAAATACTTGAATTCATTCAGGAAAGTATTGCTAACAAAAACAAATAAAAACATCTATATATATATCTTAGAAGTTTTTCAACCCTGAAAACTACATGAAAACAAGTGAAGCATGTATGTCCCCCATGAGTGCACAGTGAACGAGGCCTAAAAAAATTACCAAGTTCAGTATTTACCCCCCCCCCCCCCCAAATTAGCCCCAAAAGTCCCCAGGAGACATCAAATCTTGGTGAAAATTAACAAATGGTGCAGTTTTGAGTTCTGAACCATACAACAAAAAAAAAAAAAAGAAAAAAAAAAGACGAAGTCCATTATTATGTCTAGATTTCATTTAAATTAATGATCAGATGACAATTGCAAAAAAGATATAAGAGGGTACTTACAAGGAATTCGGTCACCGTTTGATGGAGAGATGTCACGGTCTGTGTGCGCTGACTGGTTTAGGTTGGTGTAGTTTATAAGTTGTCGAATCTTGTGTTGGCACAAGCGCCGATTGTCATGGAAAAATAATTTCCCTCTTTTAATGACCAATTCCCGCTCCACTTTAGGCCGGAACAGATTTTCCAAATTCTCATTGTCTCTAACATACAAGGCATATCTACAATATAAAATGGGAGAGAGAAATTAGAAAAGTTATTGTTGCAAGCTGAATACACTTCAAATTTTTCCGTATAAATTTATTGATGCTCCATTTCCATAAAAGCTAGTGATAAGATGATTCCAATATAATTGCCGATTCTGTTGTAAATTCTTGATTACGATTCTTTTTAAATTTCTAAATATAGAGTCATTATTTGAAAGGAGTGGAGGGGATTGTATTAGCGTAAAAATTAATGTAAGCTGTGCATATATTTTTGTAAACATAAAAGTACCCTCGTAAGGATGATCTAAAGTTTTGCTGGTAACTTAAAAAAAAAAAAAAAAAAAAAAAAATCAATAAATATTTATGATTCTATCATTAATACGAGAAAAGTTCAATGAAGTTTTGAACAAAAACAAAGACAAACAAAAGAATTGCTCTTGACATCAGAAAATTTGTACAATTTTTTTCAATTCCAAAAAAATTCAGATTTTTTTTTCATTTCCAAATTCTAATTAAGTGTCCCAACACTAATAAAAGCATTAACAACTAAATCATATACTTATGAAAACAATGAAATTGTTTATTATAAAAAAAATAAAAAATAAATAAAAATGAAGCAAATAAAAATGGTGCATTATAAATGAGTCCTTGGGAGGAAAGAAAAACGGATTTTGACTCCAAAAATAACCAACTTGCATCCATAAGAGGCTCTAGCTATTAAAAAATAAAATGACTAATGCAATTTTATGTGCGTACACACGTTATCACCTTTTGCACCCATTTTTAAAAGATGTGGTTGTCGAAGATGCAAAATAAAAATTAAAATTTCAACTGATGTAGTTGTGTCTGACGTGAAACTTGAACTAAAATAAACTTTCTTGGACTTTGGGCTAGGATCAAAGAGTAATATCTGATCTGCTCAAAGATGATATAATAATATTGTGGGATTTACATTTGCACAAAATATCTATAGAATGGAAAAGTCGTAAAATCCTGCAATGGTTTTGGTGAAAGATCCTCCTAATCATATGATATTCTGAAATAGTAACAAGAGTACTTGGATAAGCACGTTTCCGCTTGAACAAAAGTGGCAGAATAATACTGTGAGATCTATATTTGCATCAGCTGTCAATAGAATTGTGAAGTATTTAGTACTGATGCAAAACCTGACCGACAGTTGCGATAAGCTGTTGAAAAGCAGCTGGAAAAAGTCAATTTGATTAGCCAGTCAGCAATCAGTTGGATAAAATAAAAGGCGGAATTCCACTGAAAAGTAAAGAATTCACATCCGTGCTTTTGCTTATCTTACCTGTCATTTTCTAGCGTTTCACCATGAATGACCTTGAGACTCCTGAAAAAAGCTAACGATACCAATCCATCAGCATTTGATATCTTGATGGAACCCAATACCTCTTCAATCTGGCCCAAATTCGCTTCCAATTCTCGAGCAACAAGCCCTGCATTTTGAGAAAAATAAAATATTAATTCATAACACCGAGAAAAATAAATAAAAAGCTCTTGTAGAATTCAAAGCTCTTATAATGTAAGATTAAGCTCTGAAGACGTCCTGGATAAATGAAATGCATCTTTTCTCAAAAAAAAAAAGGAAATTAAATTTATTAGTTTAGTTTGGTTGTTTTATGGCATATCAACCCTTTTTGAGTTATTTAATGCTGAATGCAGTAATTTTGGAAAGAGTTTATGCCTCAAGTATCTTCAAATTCTTATTCGTGGTGTTTGATTTAGTTGTTTTGTAGAGGAAAATTATTGTTTTTAACTTTGCAGAAAATGATTGAGCTTGGAAGAGGAAAACAATAACATCAATGTTTGGTGCATTTTAGGTCAGGGAGCCAGTATCATAAATAAATTTATTACTTACCAATATGAAATATAAAATTTCCTTTTCTATCTCATAACAATCATCCTCTGAAGATTTTACATAATTTGAAGATTATTATTTTCACAACATTTCAACCAATGTTCATATGAATCTGTGGCACAATGGATAAAAGCATTGAATAAC
Organism: Euprymna scolopes; assembly: GCF_053919585.1. Lineage (NCBI taxonomy): Eukaryota > Metazoa > Mollusca > Cephalopoda > Sepiida > Sepiolidae > Euprymna > Euprymna scolopes. The sequence goes on from NC_136499.1 coordinate 33,547,693, forward strand.
AATCAGTTATTCTGGGGATTAACGGTTTTATCTTCACCACAGATTATATTAAGAATAAAAATTACTTCTATTCTATCATGGCTGATGGAACAAGAATAATCTAATCTGTGAATTAAATAAAAAGTTCAGTTTTAAATTTTATAAAAATTCACAAGTTTGATATAAGCCCTTAGGTTCTTAGAATTTGAATTGAAGGAGATCATGGTTACATCATCAAAAACATTGTGAAAATAACAACCAAGATGAGAATAGTAGTTAAAAAAAATGAAGCTTAGGTTTACTTTCACCAACCTCGTAACCGTTGCCTTATTTTCTACTTTAGTCCTCACATTCCATGGGCAGTGTTTCTGACAAAAAGAAGGGGCAGTATTATTATTTTCTGGGTTGAAATCTAACATTTATTGTTAGCCATTTTGACCTTGAAACAGTTTTTTTTTTTTTTTTAATCTACTTACATGAACTTAGGTTTCATTTGCGAAGTGCTGACACTCAAGCAATACTGTTCTTTCTAATTCCTACAAAACGAAACATGTCAATAATAATCGTACTTACCAGTTAGATGTTCTAAAATAAGCCCGCCACGTATTTCTGTACAATCCTTGAGAGTTTGTACTATGGTGATACTGTTGACAACTGTAGAGGGACAACCTGGAAAGAAAAGAAATCAGTTCATCAATCAAGTGGGGGTGATCCAATGCAGACTACAATAGTAGCTAACCAGATTCAAATTCAATCAAACTCACCATTTGCCCATGAAGGAATATTGCCACATATGGGCTGATGTATCAACTACTAGTCTCTGTCTATTGGACAGGATCCAAACTGTCAACCAAGCTCCAACTCCTGTCCCATCACTGCAATGTTGCTTGCTTTACAAGTACTTCAGGGGAATATGTCCGTAGCACTTGTGTCCTTTGACTAACCCAGTCGAGGTCATCCGATGCAGAAGAGCCTTCTACTCTGATAGTTTCTCCCCTCAAACTGCTAAACTTTGAAATACCTTCACTATTTTCTGTTTCTGACTGTATTAACATGCGGAAATTTTAATGAAATGTGAACAAAGATCTTGCGAGCATGATTCATAATTCTCAGGAGCTGCTTACGTCTCTGTGGCATTGTGCTTTATTTTGAGTGAATATGAGTATTAAAAAAAAGAAAACAGTACCATTATATTAGAGAAAACTATGAACCTTAAACTTTGTAGACATTTTTAAAGTTTTGCCCATTCCAAACAAGATATACTGTGACTAAAGCATATAGAATTACTGTTAAAAAGGTCAGTCTTGGTGGGGAATTGGGCAGCAAGATATTTGTTAACATTTAACATCACTTATTAAAGTCTATTCTATATTCTATGCCTGTACCCACATTGTCACTGGAAATTTAGTATTACCATGCTAGAAAATCATTCACACTAGAAACTGTGTTATATATCTTTACAAAGCAACAATTCACTGGACTGATGCATTTACCACTATTCTCTCATTCTTAGATGGGGTCCAAAAAATAAAAGAGTCAATATGTAACGTGGTGGTTACATTTTAACTGTATTGTTATAGTCCAAACCTCTCGGATCCACACGCTGTCCAGCATTGCCACAAAAAGAAACAAATAACAAAGGAAAGAAACAAAAATCTGACTCGGCTTTTTTTTCCGTTTTAGCATTAAAGGTATTTATTACCATCACTTTTCAAACAATGCCGGCTTCTTGTGCTTTTTTTTTTTTTTTATACTGTTAATTTTGTCTGCTATGAGATTAACAAAACCTTGCCATATCAACACCAGCTTAAAAGTCTCTTGCCGTCACTACGAAGCTACGCATCTATGTCACCCAGCACGCATTTTTCTTTCTTTTCCTTGCCATATGGTGCATTTTTTCCTTTCATCGCACAAGAGTAAAAAAAAAAAACTGTCTGATTACTTCCTTTTTTCCGACCACATGCTGTATTTTACTAGCAATACACACGGACAATAAAACGCTTTGGATAATTACGGATTTCAAGAGGGTTCTGCTAAAATCATTATATTTTAAAAATCAAAGCAACTCGAGTCCTCAAAATACCACCGTTTTGTTCGAAAATGAATATACTTTCAAATAAAATAAATAATGTACATTATATATTTTAAGAGTTTTAAGCAAATAAAGTGCTAAAAATGTTATCATAAAACGGTGTTTTCAGTAAGATTTTGTAATGACCCCCCCCCCCCGATTTGTAAATGGTCGTACCGCGATTCTCTTAAGAATTTCATTATGAAATTTAGAAATTAACTAGAAGAGATATTACTTTTAATAGATTCGGTTATCCAAAATTCTTTTGACAGCTCACATTTTTGTTGTGTTAAAAAAAAACAAAAACAAAAAAAACTTCAACATGACGAGTTTGGAAAATTTTGAAAAAAAAATTTCTTCGGACACCCACTGTTAAATAAATCAATCTTTACTACATTTATCCGTTAAAAATAAAAATGTAATCAGCTTTATTGGTACTGAGCAATATAAAATCATGATACCTGGAAAAAAATTGTTCTATTTTTAAAAAGTATCTAAAAACGATCTGTAGAAGCAGCAGCTACTATCGCTGATATTAATTACTTTACTGTAAACAAACTTTTTTTGTTTTGCTTTTTATTCCAGAACGAATTAAAAATTAAGAAAAAAAATGAAAATATGAATATAAAGAAAATGTTCTTACATATTTAGTTGGAGCTCATATCATCAGAACATAATTAGCTTTAACGAGAGCTATTCGGTTATCAGAATATATAATTTTAAAGCAATCCGACGTTATTTTTGGTTAAATTTAAAAAATATAGTTGAAAAACAAATATGTAATGTGTGCACTTCTATCCATTACATTAGTTTTTAACAGTGAATTAAACAGTGTTTTGTTTAAAAAAACCAAAAAAAAAACCCAAAAAAAACACGAAAATGTGAAATATGATTTTTTTTTGCTTCACGTGTGCGAGCAGTACGCCCCGCCCCCACTCCCAATATATTTTTTGTCTTCTTTTTACAATTTTTTTCAGTGGGTTATAATCGAATGGACACTAATCTACCCAATTATATATATATATATATACAAAATCAAAATTTAAATATTTGTAGGGGGTGCTCAGTTTCTTGTTAAGTTTCTATTTACTTGCCTCCCCACGAGGACAGTTAGACACAAGGTCAGTTAATGTGAGGATAAATTAGCTTCCCAAAAAGAGTCAATCTGGATAGAAATAAACATAAAAATTGTCTCCATCATGAAGGATTTCTCTTTCACTGACAGAAAAGACGAAGTGTAGCATCAGAATACTACACTCTGATCTTGGCCCAAAGTCCAGGTAGAGAAATAAAAAAAAAAAATTTTAAACATGAAAGTTTAACAAAATAATGTGTCACTCGGACAAGAAATTTAATTGAAAAGAAAAACCAAATTTATCAAAAATCTGTGAACGATTTGTTAGCTTTAAAAAAAAGTAGTAGACTTGGCTTGTATTCCGGAGAGATGGAGAAAACTTATAGGTGGTTTGAGCCTTTCATGTATAAAAAACTGATTTTCTAAAATATATATTAACCGATAATATCTACAAATATTAAATAACTCAACGGTTGTAAAATAATTAAATATATTTTCTGTACTTGTAAGAAAGCGTCGAAAAGAAAATGAAAAAAACAAAACAAAAACAAAACAAAAAAAAAAAAACTTACTTTTCGGGCACCTGTTTTTACACTTCCGACATAGATTTGGATCTTTAATATCTTCAATGTAGCCAGCCGGACATTGACGACCACAAATGGCAGTTTTGTTGGCCGTCATCTTGGCATTCAACAATTTCATGGTTGGCTTCAGAGATCGACATTCCACTTCTGTGAGGCACCGACGGTTCTTGAACTACATATATATATATAATAGAAAAGGACAAGATTAAAGAATTTCAATCGAAATGGAAAATAAAGTTTTATTACAATTTTTATGCATATGGGAGGGGGGGGGGCATTCATTTTTTAACATTATGTTTTTGTATTAATATTGGAATTCCCTCTCTGTTTCCTGCGTCCCTTACTGTACAACATGAAATTTGAATGTAATGTGAACAGATATCTTGCTTATCTCACATAGTCCCCCAAACAATAACCCCTTATCCAAATTGCAATATGCCATGTCTGGAGTGAACAGGATTAAAAAGATTAGACACTCTAGAGACGTAGATTAAAAAATAAATGCATACAAACAATCTAATATTAAAAAAGAAAAAAAAAAATCTAAAATGCAGTGTGCTTCAGTTGAACTTGAATTTGTGACGTCATTCACCCTAATTTGTTCAGCTGGCTCCTCGCGATGAATTTAGAAAATTTCTTACCAAATGATGGTTTACCAAGCACATTAAGACAAGTGACAGCTTTGATTCCACCAACAAACACTAGATATGTGAGCTGATAGGCAATTCTGCATCCTATTTCACCGTTCTGAGTCTGAGTTGGCCACCATGCTGCTTTTTTTTTTTTTTTTGAAGTGGAACTGAATTTATGACTTTTCTGATGAATTTGGCTTGATATTGAAAAGCGTGAACAAACCAAAGCCACCATGTAAGAAGTGCTTACTGTAAAGATGAGATTCAGTAGTGCGCATGGATTGTAGTATTTGAGATGAACTGCTGCCACTAAACTTGGGAGAGTGCAATTCAAATAGTAATGATTGAATTTTTGCAGATAGCTTATTTTCTTGTTTGGAGAATGATCGAGATTATGCAAGAGTTACTAAATCAATTAAAGGAGTTGACTCTTAAAATGCAAGAAAATCTTCCTTCATAAATAATTGTCTGATGAAAACATTGATTGCGTTTGGATGTTTAGTTTTAGCATATACAAACCTTTTAAGGTTATTTAATGGCTAATGCAGTAATTTTAGAAAAATATTTTTATACTTCAAGCGCTTTATATCGTGAAATATTTATTCATGGAGTTTGGCTCAGTTGCTTTATGGTATACTACTCCTTTTCAGGCTATTTAATGCCGAAACCAGTAATTTTGGAGAAATGCTTCATTCTTCAAGTTTTTTATATCTTCAAATATTTATTTATAGAGTTTGGTTTGATTGTTTTGTAGAAGTAAAATGTTTTTATTTTTAACTTTACAGCACAGGATTGAGTTTTGCAAAGGAAAAGGAAAAAAAAGAACGTCAATTTTAGGTCCATTTTTGGTCAGGAAGCTAGTATCTTCAGACAGCTTGATTTTGGTAACAACAAATGCTCTAACAGGTATTACCACTGCAGATCAAAATGAACTTGGGAGCAATAGTAACTATGGGGCAACTCCGCATTTCAGATGGGACCTCTCCACTAGATATCTTTCAAGGTCATAACTGTTAAAAAACACAATTTTAGGCAGCTTATATGATTCATAAAAAAAACAAGACACCATTTTGGACAACTTGCGTTCATATAAGTTGTTAAATTTTTTTAAAATAAACATCTGATGAGTATGTGACTAAATATACAGCAATAATATAATTTTGCAGACAATATTGTCATAGATACCTTTTGAAAAGTAATAAAGGACTAACTAAGAAAACTTGATGCTTGGAGAATTATTATATTACAATATATATTTAACTGTTCTTATGTTCCAAGTGGCAACATGCTTTGCTGGCGGGGGGGGGGAGTAGACTTGGCTTGCATTCAGGAGAGATGGAGAAAATTTATAGATTGTTTGAGCCTCTCATATGTATAAAGCTGATTTTCATAAATAAATATACCTACAAATATTAAGTATAGGGTATACATGGAGTGTATGTAGTTATAGTATTTTATATGACTTTCCAGATGTATCCTGAAAGGATCAGGATTGGTGGTCATGCCAGAACGCATTCTCTAAATCTTTCGTGTATGGCTCCAAGCACCTTATCGTGCTAAATTGTCTAAGCGGGTGGAATAAAACTTAAAAAGTATCTGCTGCCTTGTAGGCTTTGTCTGTCATAATGCCGAAGGTTAAGCCCACCACTTATAACTACTTTGTGACAAGAATGGTATCCAACAAAAAAAAAAAAAAAACATTCCTTGATATAAAGGACAGCAATCAATCAATTGGTAGTGAGACCATTGACAAAAGTGTCAATGATATTGTGAAGAGTAAGCTTGCAAAATGTCAAAAAACGTCTGTCTCTGGGACAAGAGAAGAGTGACTAACTGAATATATATAATAGAAAGTTAGATTTTGATAGATTGGTTGTTTGGTTGTTTTTGTTTTATGACATATCAACCCTTTTCAGATTATTTAATGCCGAATCCAAAGATTTTGAAAAAATGTTTAATAGAATATATTTCTTGTTTTCAAGTCGGTTGCTATTTAACCCATAGTTGAGACCTTAACAGGTACTACCACTCTGGGTCAGAGTGGACCTGGGAGCAATGGCAATTAAATGGTGGCTCCACACTCCCCCAAAGCCCGCAAGCAGGGGCCTCACCACTGGATATAGTTTAAGGTCATATCCAGGACCATAGATTCTGATAGAAACCATGTTTTTAATCATCTCTCAAAACATCTAAATACTTATTTATTATTTAATCGGAATTCATTAGATCAATAATTGCTGAGGATGCTGTTAAGAGATTCGGAGTTCCTATCCTGTCGTGGTTATCATTTGACGAAGGCCAGAGGAATAGTTGACCGAAACTTAAAAAAGATGAGGATAATAGTCTGCAATAAATTAATATCTAAATACTTGACTGACCATTTTTTTTCAACACCTAACAACCATAATGTAGAGTTACTAATAGAGACCAAATGTCGCCCCAGATTAACTGAGGATCAACAAATGTTCCACACTTCCAATAGTTTTATTGTCATCGAAATCCGTGAAATCACACACTTTTCAATCAAATCGATTGACTGTTCTAGTTAGGGTCTCACTGCAGTGCACCAAGAGGAAACTTCACATGCCTCCCTGCAATGAATTAGTCCACAATGCATTGTAATCTACATTGCACCGTAGAGAACCTAATGTTCATTTTATAAAATTATTTTATATAATGACTTGAATAAAAGCTCTAAATGTAAAGGTCAAGTATCATTGTTCAATTGTGCTCTAAACAGGAACATTCATTTCGATGGATGCACATCTGAAGCAGAGATGCATCATTGAATTCGTGGCAGAAGTGCACTGAGAATGGTAGTGACTTTGTAGAAAAATTTTGAAGCATAAAAGGTTTATTTTTATGGTACCACTTCCGTCTTTGTAATGCTTCAATTTTTCTGATTAATATATATATATATATGAAAAGTGAGTTCTTTACAAAAAACCGGCAACGCTCAACTCAGTGGTTAGATGCCGATGAAGCTCCACGACATTTCCCAAAGTCAGAGTTGCACCAAAAGAAGGCCATTCAAACTGTTTGGTGATCCGTGACCACTCTCCACCATTAGTTTTTTGAATGCAGGCGAAACCATTATGGCGGAAAAGTACTGTAAAAAAATCGATCAAATGCATCAGAAACTTCGACAACAATACCCAGCATTAGCCAACAAAAAAGGCCCAATTCTTCTCCATGACAATGCATGTTGCTAAACCCACCCTGCAGAAGTTGAACGAATGGAGCTACAAAACTGCTTCATCTGTCATACTTTCCAGATCTCTCACCTACCAATTACCACTTTTTCAAGCATCTTGACGTGCAAAATGTTTTGAAAACCTAAGCGATCTCAAAAACGCCTTCAGCGATTTCATAGTCACCAGAACAGAAAATTTTTACGTTGTTTTGCGCTGGCAAAAGTGTGTTGATTCTGATGGTGCTTATTTCGATCAATAAACTTTTGTTTGAGCTGAGATATGTTCATCTGAATTTAAAAGTTAAAACCACAAGAACTTTATTGTCAGCCTGACAGAAATTTTAAATTTAAATTTGACAATTATATTTTGTCAAATGTTTTACCAGAGTTGCCGAGCGAAAAGTCTGACGCCAACTCTGCAACCTGGGTATATACATTGAGGAGACTTCCGCTTTATGTTTATAAAATATATCTTTGGTTTTTATTTACTTCCTTCCCATTACAGGAAGATGTGACATAGGTTGGAAGGTGGGGGAGAGTTAAGTCAGCGTTCCTAAAGGAAGAGCACTCTAGCGTATTAAAAATTGCTTAGACAACCCCATCAACATTCCTTGATAAAGGCGTCCTCGACAGTAAGCAATAAACTCACTCCACCCAAAAGACTTGAGATTACGGTTTGAGAGGGTAGACATTAGCCTATTGTCAGTCAACAGGGAAAAGGTCATTTCAAAAATGGCTTTGTTGCCAAGAGACCCCACGCCATATTTTTCAACATTTTTTATAAATTTTTGGCTCCTTTTATTTATTTATATATATACACATTTATATATATATATATATATATATATATATATATATATATATATATATATATATATATATAAATGTGTATATAATGATTATCAGTATTAAAATTATTTCTTTTACTATCACTCATAAAATAAATAAATAATAATGTGACAGCGATTTTTTAAAAACTTTTTGTTTAAATGTGACACCAATAATATTTTAGATTTAGGAAAATAAAATAAATTCTAAGCTATAACAAAGGCTATGGTGTGTGTGTGTGTGTGTGTGTGTGTGTGTGTGTGTGTGTGTGTGTGTGTGTGTGTGTGTGTGTATATATGCATAAAAAATTATATAAATTAAGTTTAATACCTAGTATCCAAATTTGCCTACTTTTGACATACTTATAAATTTAACTCATTTCAAATTACTTTTGACATACTTATAAATTTAACTCATTTCAAATTACTTTTGACATACTTATAAATTTAACTCATTTCAAATTACTTTTGACATACTTATAAATTTAACTCATTTCAAATTACTTTTGACATACTTATAAATTTAACTCATTTCAAATTACTTTTGACATACTTATAAATTTAACTCATTTCAAATTACTTTTGACATACTTATAAATTTAACTCATTTCAAATTACTTTTGACATACTTATAAATTTAACTCATTTCAAATTACTTTTGACATACTTATAAATTTAACTCATTTCAAATTACTTTTGACATACTTATAAATTTAACTCATTTCAAATTACTTTTGACATACTTATAAATTTAACTCATTTCAAATTACTTTTGACATACTTATAAATTTAACTCATTTCAAATTACTTTTGACATACTTATAAATTTAACTCATTTCAAATTACTTTTGACATACTTATAAATTTAACTCATTTCAAATTACTTTTGACATACTTATAAATTTAACTCATTTCAAATTACTTTTGACATACTTATAAATTTAACTCATTTCAAATTACTTTTGACATACTTATAAATTTAACTCATTTCAAATTATTTTTGACATACTTATAAATTTAACTCATTTCAAATTAAATATATCATTCAATATAATCTCTTTAGATATAAAAGTTAATTGCATTATTACTAAGAAATTAATTTACTGTTATTTTTTCCTGTCTTCCAGATTTTGTGTCTTTCTTAATCCATCGTTAATGAAAATGTTTAGAAAGTTTTTTCATCTCAAATTTGTTACATAGAATGGCATTTATTTGCACCTTGTTATTGAATAATAAACAAACTTTTTAATACTTATTTCTCGTGAACTTTTCTGTATATACATCTCACTTCTGAAGATATTTTTTTTATAGTAAACCATGTGAATTTTTCATTTATTATACAAATTGTTTCAAACAATTGTATGATTTTGGTATAAATTATTATAAAACTAACAGAGCTACCCTGCATTGCCCGGGGCAAAAGTATAACATTTCTATTATCTGTCTTTCTATCTTTTTCCCTCTCTCTCTCTCCACATTTCTTCTCCCAGCCCATTTCTTTCTCTAAGCATACACACATAGACAAACTCTTTTTTATAGATTCCTCAAGAAAGGAGACATACCCCCACCCCCACTAAATCTGTGCCAGTTTAGGATCAAAGAATTTTTTTTTCCTAGATTTTAGATATTATTAATCCAGAGCAACAGCAATCAAGAAAATACCAAATCTGTGGGTGTTTGTTTTTCAGTTTTAGCTCAACATACAAAACATACAAACATATGCCCTTTATATACATATTTTCTTGAAAAAGATGTCTGCCGCAACAGAAAAATGTTCAACAAAATATTTAGCTGGAAAATTATTTTACCGAAAACTATTAATATTAAACTATAAAAAGGAAGATACTAGAATTTAAACAAAAAAATTTGTTTTATTTACACTCAATCAGATGTGCCTTATGCACTAATAAAAATGTAATTGGCATTTTGTTGCACTTTTTAAGATTTTAAATATTTAAATTTTCTCATTATAAAAAACGATTATTATATTGATTATTTTTTGACAGAAGAAATAAAATGAATTGCATATAAAACATTAGAAGAAAATTTTTAAATCATCCAATTAAATCAATAAATATTGTCAAATTTTGTAAATAAATTTTGTAAAAAATGATTATTAAATTGATTAGAAGATATAATTTTATACACATTATTTTAGTGTTTTGTTTCTTTAGGTCATCAGAAATATATGAAAAATGAAATTACTGACAATTTTATATGAATATTTTAGTAATATAGATAAATAGTAAGTAAGACCACTGGCAAAGCATATTTTTCCATATTAATTTTTATGCAGGATGTATTCAAATAGTTATTTTTTATTTTTTTTGTTTAAAACATTTTTCATCGTCAGAAAAAAGAGTACTTGTAATCGTAACATTAAAAAAATTAAAATATCAACAAAAAAATTATATTGTATGTATCATGACATGGGGAGGGGGGGTTATCGGCGCTATAGACAGAGTTATTTCCCCATGGTATGTTCTAAAAATCCAAACACGGCTACCGCGAGTGTGCTATCATAAAAACGTTTTTTTCCGCTGTAAAATTTAAAAAAAAAACACCCAAAAAACAAAACTACCTGATCAAATTAATTAAAAAAACTTTTTTTTGAAGAATTAAAGTCCAAAACAGATAAGTACAATATAACTTCTTTTTTTTTTTTTTTTTTTTTTTTACAATATTTACATTTTTTAATGTGTTGATTAAACTGTACAAATACCGAAAATAGAAAACTTAAAATTTCTCTGAATGAACGAAATAAAAAAGAAAGGAAACATCTCCTGACCTTGTACGTTTGTGGTGGACATGCTCTCCTGCACTCCCCATCATAATAAATGTTTTTGCAGGCTATACAATCCCTTGCTGTGGGGCCAGTGCAACCACCCAGGCAGTTTTCATGACAACAAGAGCCATTAAACTGACAAAAGCCTTTGCCATTTTCACACTGACAATCTGAAAAAATAAAAAAAATTTTCATTAAATAACCTGAATATTGTGAACTTAAAAAAAAAAAAAAAAACATTGAATTTTTTTTTTTTTTTTTTTTCAAATGCTATTACGTGATTTTGTTTGCTTAATGAAATATCAACTCTTTTTGGGTTAATGACAAATTTAATAATTTTGGGAAAAAAGTTTTTATACTTCAAGTTCTTTGTATCTTCAAATATAGGGTGAAACGATAAAGTTGTTGCCCTAAAGAAAACACTAGAGCTTTATTTTAAAACTTTTATTGAAAAAACAAAAAAACAAAAAACAAATGAATTAAGGCAACTTGATTATGTAGTAGAGCTGACATCTATTCAATGTAACCACCGTCAGCCTCAATCATCACCTCGATACAGGTCAGAAACTGGGAGTATGCCTTTTCTTTTTATGATCAAATGAAATAGTCCAATGGGTCCAGGTTGGGGTGGGGAGAGGAGTCAATGAGAGAAGGGTACAAAGTCATAGCAATCCTCTGGAAGCCAAGCCTGGGTCTCTTTAGATTTGTGGGCCAGCGCGAAGTTCAGCTGCCACACACAGGGTCTGCCAGCAGCCACCTGATTGCACCAGGGGATCACCACACTCTTCAGCACATCCAGATACATTTTGGTGTTGAAAAAGTGAGGTGGCATGAGTTGGCTCTCACTTGAAACCACACCAAAGGCTAAAACTGTGGCTGGAAATTTTGTTTTTATCACTCTGGGCAGGATCCTATTATTCATGGCAATACAGCAATGCACTTTGAGGGTGCTGGCAATGGTCCTGTTGTCATAACTTAGCTCATTAGAGAGCATGAGTTGTACAGCAGTCTCCAATCCTGCTCATTGAACATTGTATCACTTTCAGACATAATAAAAGGCTCCTATCTATCTATTAGCTATTAGTAAATTAACTAAAATACAGGATCAATTTGGGAGATGAACTCATTCAAGATGTGACTTCACATTATATGCTAAAATAAAATTTAGAACAACGAAAAGCTCTTGTAATGTATGCTGTTAACAACAAGATTTCTACCATAACAGCTTACCAATTGGGATTTGTTAAAAAAATTGCCCAGTTACCATTTGAAGAAATCACCAAAGTCAGTCACAGAACATCAACCATATCAATGATAATACAATTTTAGCTTTGAGTTTATTTCTTTCAAAAGCTGTCCAATCTTATTCTGATATTTCTGACTTTAGTGGAACTCTTATCATTGTTGAACAATTCAATGAATCCATGGAAACAGGATTTTTATCTAAATGATATAAACTTTTGTCTACTTTCCTAGATCCAAGATTCAAATTATAAAAGAATGACATGGAAAACACTATTAAGAATTGGATTCTACATCTTTCTTCCGATGATAATAAAGCAGAATCAACATGATACACTTCTACAAGATCTGCTGAGGGTCAAAAAGATCAAAGTGAAAATAAAACTGTATCTCTTTCAAGCCTGTTTGATGAATTAGCTTCAAATAAGCCTACAGTAACAAATCAAAACTCCAAACTTAAAAGGCTGGAGACTGCAATTACAACATAAAGAATCACAATCTAAACTCAAAAGGAGTAAATCCCTTATGCTTAAGTGAACCAGAGTATCATGTAGCTTTATCACTACTAGGTGATGATCCATTTCAGTGGTGGAAGAAGACACAGGAAGTATTACCACTGCTGAGTAAACTGGCTTCAAAATATTTAAGTGCACCACCTTTATCTGTGGAAAGTGAGAGGCTCTTCAGTACAGATGGTAAAGTGTATGAACTTGCAAGGAACAGGCTGTGTCCTGAGAATAGAGAAACCCTTATGTTTCTCTTAAAAGTATTCAACTTTAAATACTGAAGAGACTATGAGAGCAGAGGAGGTAGGTAACATGATTATAGAAAAGGAAGTAGAACAGCAGCAGGTGCAGAACTTCAGCTTATAGTTATTCAGTTGAAAAATTACAATTTGTACTTTGTAGTTGATTTGTAATTTCTTTTTTTCTTATCTAATTGTTAAATTATGTTAATTTAAGAATTGGAAATTGTACTTTGTATTTTGTGATTTTATTTAATAAAGGCAAAAAGCTCTAATAGAAACCAGACACTTAACAGATGTTAAGTTAAATTAGCAGTTCTGTTAATATGTCAAAGCTATCTGATGAGTCACTTGGCAGTGATGAAATGGTTTAAATTTAATAGGAAAGAGAAAAGTAATTAATCAGCCAATTAATTGGCAAATTGGCCAATTACCGGTTAATTGGCAGAGTGGCTGATTAGATTATTGGAGTGTAATCAGTTATAATCGAAATCGAAACCAAAACTTAAGAATTCTTGGTAAAATTATGACAAGAAATGAAAGTACATAACAATTAAATGACCCGGATGTAAGCGTTACAGAAAATAACACACACGCTATCATATTAATATATAGATTCTAGATTTGATTCTAAAATTTAAGAGCTAAGTTTATTCAAGGAATCTTAATTAACTTGTGTTTGGATTAAATTCAATACAAATATACTGATATATTTGAATTTACAAATGGAAGGTAGTGCCCATACTATGTCCCTTCAAACCCTTTAAAATACTGCAAAGACATAGAAATTCTTCTATTGTTAAAAATTAAAAAATTTAAGACATCTGAATTTTCACAAAAGGTTTCCACCTTTTTTGCTATCCCCCTTTCGCATAAAACTCAATTTAATTAAATATAATCTACATTTGAACACCTTATACCTATGTGTTCTCAAAATTCATTAAGATTGGTTAATTTTTGAATCAAATCAATTGCTTGCCTGCTCTAATTGGGGACCCATCACAATGCACCTGGAGGAAGCACTTCACATGCTTTTGCAGTAACTAAGTTCATTGCACTGTAGAGAACCTAGTGTTGATTTTATAAAATTATTTTTTATCAAATGGCTTGCATTAACATTTAAAATAAAAAAAAATCGAGTATCATGCTTCAATTGTACTCTAAACAAAAATATTCAAACATGCCCCCATCATATCAAAGAACTTACTGTCGATTTTATATATTGGGCCTTTCTACGTGTGTAGTAGTAAAACATCTCAAATGCACTTGTGATGTTAGGCTGTGTAAGATGTTAACTTTGGTAGGATTATTTTGATTATCGATATTTATTGAAGACATTCCGAGACAAAACCTAATCTAAGAACACTGGCAGGCTCATAGAATACCTTTGTGTGAAATTTCCAAAGATCGACCCAGCCGTTTTTTTGTCCATACGGAATGAACTCGCAGGCACACCGACAAAGTTCCTTTTATATAATAGTAGAAATAGAGATATTGAGTTAGTAATTTTCCATTAGTGTTAATACATATTGTTGAAAACCATATAGGATCTAGTACATATTTACATAACAATTATGTAAATTTTGTTGTCTTAGTTTGAGTCTTGTAAGAAAAGGTTCAAAATTATGTACAAATTGTCTGAAGTTCAAAGTAAATATACTTGAATATATCTTAAGTCCACTTCAGACCAGTTTCACGACCAAATATATTAAATTAACACTAGCATATATATTGGTGTTCGTGTCAGTTTTCAATTTGTAACAGTGTTAATTTTCCTGTTATGGCCCATTGACATCACTCGTCATGTCCTTTAAGCGAGGGAGGAGAGGCGACAGAGAGAGAGAGAGAGAGATTAAGTTAATGTACTTTAGAACTTGGTTTTTGTTCGGTATGTTTCAGAAACAAATTATTTTGCATATGCTTTAGTCTAGATCATAAGCACTTAAAGTTTCTTTGCAGTCTGCCAAGGTTTATATAACATTGGTACACAGTGTTTGTATTATTTAAAATTCTGCAAAGTCAAAATAGCAAAAGAAAAATAGAAAGATTTTTTTTTAAATATACTTTACTTCAAAAATTTTAATTTTGCAATAACATCTGATATAAAAAAAAAAAATGGAAATGACATGAACAGTTGGGATAAATAAAACTGAGAAGTGCACAAGCAGTGATGAAGAATAAGGGACGGAGGACAAGTAGCATGACAGTTACTTATGATACTATTAACGCCTCTCCCTCAACGTTAGGATTGGATTAAAAAAACAAAAACAAAAAAAAAAACAAAAAAAAACTATAAAAAGAGGAAATAAGTTTATCAGCAGAACAATGGATAGGAAGTTGTTCACAAATGCACACAAAAGGAAGCTGACATGGGATTGTTGGTCAAGGGGTGGCAGTGAACAGGACTAAAAGAACCAGACAATAGTGGTCAATATATTTAGAGCTTTTTTTATGAGAAGTTTTAGATGTGGCGGTGGGTTCTGCAACAGTTCACAACAGTCTTGCATTTGCAATGGTTGACGAAAGTTATAGTTGAGGATAGTGTCTAGTTTGAGAAAGTTGGTGGCTCAGAGGTTCCCCAAGAGAGGGGAGAGATTGGAGTTGAAGCCATGCGAGAGTAGGTAGAGCTGAGAGGTGGGGTGAAGGGGGGCAAAAAAAATCATTGCTGGGCACTGACAACATTTGGGATTTCTCTTTCTGTGTTATGCAACAGTATCACACACACAACATGTTGGTTTATCGTAGTGCGATCACAAAATGATTGGGTTACAACTGGTGCCGTGACCAAGTTACAGAATCAGCTAACAGAGATTGAACCTTATACAACATTGGGTAAGGCATGTATCCAAACGTCTGTCTTTTCTTAAATATAGATAACAAAGTAGTAGGATTGCTGGGTCGGAATTTTTTTTTTTTTTTTGCAGTTATGTAGTGCTCCAATAATCTATAGTTCTTCTATAGACCCCCCAAAAAATAACCCAGTCTAATAATAGTAAACCAGCAGTGACAATATGGGTATAGGCACAGAATATAAAACATGTATTCAAATAAGTGACACTAAGATAGGGGTTTGTAAATGTGTTAAAAGACACAGTGAGTGCAGCAAGGAGGAAATGAAAAACTGTAAATTTGTAATTTCTGAGCCGCTGGGAAGACACTGATGATTACGTAACAAGAAACCATCGGAAAGTTCATTATATTCAGTATGTAACTATTTTAATTATAAATATGCATGCTCTGCTCTCACAAGAACATCCTCCCAAGCATTAACTCCTCTTTAAGAGTGGTAGCTTAAGTAAACAAAACTTTTTCACAACTGCCAGCTCATTAGCGAACTGGGAATCTGATATATTTCAATTTATTTTATATAAACTAACAAAAATATGTTATCAGATGGAAAATATTGGCTTATCTATATAATTATTTTTGTGCACGTTTTGTGAATTTTATTTTTATTTGGTTGTTTGTAACAATTATTTATATTAAAACTTTTTTACTATTGTAAAAAAAAAAAAAAAAAAAAAAAAAAAAAAGATAACATAATTAAAACTAGGATTGCTGAATCAGAGGTTTGGGAAGAAATCAGAGTCTGACTTTTAAGAACATTAGGACTTTTTTGACCTAATTGTTTTCTTTTCTGGTATATCAACCCTTTTCAGGTTATTTAATATTGCATCCAATAATTTTGGGACACGTTTTTATCCTTCAAGCTATTTATACCTTCAAATATTTATTCGTAGTGTTTGGTTTAGTTGTTTGTTTGTTTTTTTTTAGAGAGAAATTGTTTCCGTTTTCAATTTTGCAGAACATGATTGAGTTTTGCAAAAAAAAGAGAAAAAACACTAATATTTGGTACAGTTTAAGTTAAGACAGTATCTTCAGACAACCTGATCCTGTAGTACCATTTTTTTTTTAGATCTGACTCCAGTTATTATTGAATATCAGAAGAATTTCAAATAAGGAATAAAGTCAAATATTTTATAATCATTTTCTGTTTACAGTTTTTATTTGTTTATCTTCGAGTAACAATTATTAATATTGACCCATTAAGTCCCAGGGTATTTAAATTTATTTCTATTGAGTTGAAACTAATAAAAGTAGATTACAATACACAAATTAAAAGGAAAAAGTTATTTATTTAGAAAGCAAAATATTGACGCCTACAAATACGACATTCAGTACGTATGGGATATCTTAGAAATGAAAAATGCCTATACATTCAAGACAAAATTTCACTTAATGGTAAGTAGTTCACATAAAGATTGGACTTTTGGCAATAAATTAATGGTTTACAATTGCAGAACTTATTTATATAAGTTCATACATCATCAAACAAATAGAATTTTAGTAAATTTCACAGGAATTTTGAAGAGGGGCTGCAACAACTTTTAGAAGTTGATGAATATAGATGAATTTTATCCTTTCTCCAGCGTAATTATACAGTAAAAAAATACTATTATATACCTTGTAGATTATAAAAAAATTATTGAAAACCATTTTTTACTATTGTTGTTAAAAAGAAATAAAGATTAGAAATTTTACTGAAACAAAAACAAATGTTAGAAATTTTGGGAATATGAAGCAGACGATATTGGCTAATCGATGTAATCATTTCTGGCAATTTTGTGAATTTTCTGGTTAATATATATTTTTTGTTTATATTTAAGTAAAAGTTATCAATATGGAAACCATTTGTTTTTTATTGTTACAAAAATGTTACAGAAATTTACCAAAGTTTATATTAAAAAAAAGAAAAGAAAAAAAAAAGAATTGTTGGAATTTTTTAGAATATATCTTTCAGACCAAACTGATGTGTAACTGACCAAGCAAACCACTATTAGAGAGGTGTGATAGCACCAACAAAATCAGTTCTCAGTTGATGTTCCAATTAAGACGCAGCTGCAAGGTAGTTTAATTACAAACGCCAAATATTTCCATCCGTTGCATTTGAAATTTGTGCCACTGGATTTTAATTTTTTTTTATCAAATAATTTCTTGTCGCCATCCAACACATCCTAGAGCTTAGAGGACTGGGGAGATACTGGCTTTCAATATATTTTAGTTTATTTTTTGTTTTATTAAATAAAAAATAAAAAATAGAAAGAAAAAAGAAAAAGTATTGAACCTGATATGACAAATGCAATAATTATTTTCTAGGAGTCATGCTCGAGTTGGCAGTCCGTTTCCAATGGAAAAAAAAAAATCAAAATCATGTTTATAATTTGATTAAAAAGCAATTCAGAAATTCTATTTGGGGATAAGGCAGATAATGAAAATTAAACACCCAGAGCCTTTACAAAGGGCCTATGTACCTCCACCCCTACACGTACCATCATACAAGATTCACACCAAGAAACTATTTTTTTGCAAACAAACGTGTTAATTTTCATTCAATCACCATAAATCAGAAAAATATGTAGTTTCCAGCATAAATTATATCTTTTATAAAGAATACAGGTTTTTAAATGCATAGCGATTTTAAAAAGTGGAAGATTAACAGAATTTGAGTTTAGACTAGTAACACTTTAAAAAAATAAATTAAAAAAATAGAAGCTAAACAAATTTACCCCATAGAAGAGATTTCTAACAGGTACTACCACTTCAGCTCAAACTGGGTCAAGGAGTAGTAGTAACTAAGGGGTAACTCAAGATCCTCAAAGCTTCCAAATTTGGACTATACCACTGAATGATGCCGTTTTGTATTAAACCCAGGGAAGAGGGCTCAAATAGTTGATAGGGTTGGGAAATATGGTATGAAAAACAAATTTTTTTTTTAAATTTAAAAAAATAAAAAATAAATAAAGGGAGGAAAGACTGGGAAAGATCGATTTAGGTGGTGGGAGGAGGGGTGAACTTAAGACAGTTTAGCGTCATGCATCATCATCTCCAGTTTAGCATCTTGTTTACATGGTTGAATGACTTTTAGAAATTTACTTCCAACCTAACCTATCCCTGGCAAGGTTTTTATTTAGCCTTCTTCCTCTCAAATCCATCTTTATTATTTGCTTCATGTTTTCCTTGATTTACCCCCCCCCCCACATCCGCGACCACCTCAACTGTTCTACATTTACTATCCGAAAAAATTCTCATCCATTCTTTCAATGTAGCCAAATCGACCAAGTCTCCTCTTCTGTACACAGCGCCAGGGAACTCCAACCATTCTGGATGAGAGTGGATGTGGAAATAATGGTAACTAAGGGATGACTCTGCACCCAAATTGGGGATAGGAACAAGACAAACCTGAAGGAGGATGCCTGCAGAATGCTGGTGAAACATGCTGCTTTTATGTGTGTATGCAATTGGCCAAAATGAATACCATTGTGAATTTTCAAATTGTTTTTTTTTTTTTTTAATGAACAAGTGAAGCATGCATGGTCTCCCGTGAGTGCCCAGTGAACGAGGCACAAAAATGACTAAGTTCAGCATTACCCTTTCCTCCCCATTTAGCCCCAAGTTCCCAGGAGATGTCAAATCCTGATGAAAATGAACAAACGGTGCAGTTTTAGGCCTTAACATATGTAAATTTGAGTTCTGCACAATGCAAAAAAAAAAAAAAAAAAAAAGACCAAGTCCATGATTGCCCCCCCCCCCTCTTTTAGCTCCAAAAGTCCCCAAGACCTTAACATATTTAAATTTGAGTTCAGAACCATGCAAAATTGCAAAATAGACCTACACAGAAAATTTGGGACAAATATAGTAAAATAGTCCTAAAAATGGAGTGTTTTTATTAACCCTAAAAGAGCCCCTGGGGCACACACAAGAGTTATCGCAAAGTAGGGACAAACAAAATTATACAGAAATCAGTTAGTTACAATTTTTCAGAAAGTTTTATAAAAATCCAAGGCATCAATTTTTTTTATAAGCACAAAAATGTCAATTTTAGCCATTTTAACCTGAAAGGCACCCCTAGGGGGAAAAGTAGAGTTTTCCCGGAAAATCCATTCTGTTACTTTTTTTTTTTTTTACTCATATCATGTTTAATGTTTGTGCAAAATTAAAAAAAATTCCAATGCATAGTTATTGAGAAAAGTTGGGCAGACGAACAAACAAGGGTGACTTTACAGATCCACCCTCCTTTTGTAGGGAGACCAAAAATCTATCATTACTCTGCTTTTCAGACACAAAAAACTTGTTTGAACACTGTGACTCCAAATTAAAGATGGTTCAGTATTTTTTTTTTTCTTTTTTTACATGGAAGTCACCACTTATCAAGGCCCGGAGGTCACTCGAGGATAAGGGTTATTGTGTGTACATTAATCAATGGGATAATATCGTAGTAATCGCTAGTAATGGAGATCTGATAAAGTGTCTTACTTAAGAGGGCGGTTCATCAGGAACTTGTTTATGTTGGACTTGAAAACATCCAAGTTATAGTCAAGTGGGAAACAGGCAAACGGAAGAAAGTTCCACAGGCGTGCACTTCTAAGAAAGAAGCTTTGTTCATGGAATCTATGTTTTGATTAAGGCACAGATAAAGAGTGGGGAAAATTATTGACAACGGTTTCAGATAGACGGGTGTTTTTTTGTGAAAGATTACTTGTATAAAGAAATCAATATTATGATGAAATTGTAGAGAAAGGGATGTTAGGTGGCAGCAGGAAACAGAGTAAATACTCGCCATCATGGAAACTAAAATACTCTGCTGGATCTCGGAAGTTACACTATTTGACTACATCAGTAATGATGACATTCAAAGGCACCACAACTTCATGCTGATCGAGAGCAAGTTGAGGGAATAACAACTCAGATGCTTGGGCCATGTTGTGAAATTTGCTTTTAAATTTGAAGTCACCGAGAAGCAACCGAGATGAAGATTGATGATGAGATGGGCAGATGTTATACACAATGATCCCTGTAAAACCCACCTGCAACTGAAATAAGTCAGTGTTCATTTTTTTTTTTTTTAACTCCTTTTCATGCCAAACAGGGCACTTGGAATGCATTTGGGATTGTGTCTAACAGAGTACTGTGGAGAGTTGAGCAGCAAAATGTTTGTTCACGTTACATTTAAACTTTTGCAGGCTTGTACAGCTAGGGAGAAGCAGGAAACAGGGAGGGAATTCCAGAGTCTTGCATTCTGAAGGGGGGAGGAACTATTAGAGTAGAAGGCCTTCTAACATCTAGGAATCTCAACAGTGAAGGAGTGGGACTTTGCTGCTTGTCAGATTAGTTGGGAGTATGTATGTTGAAGAGGCACAAGTGCTATGAGATCATTCCAAGTAGAGACAAAAATCCATTACAGACCCAGTAGTTGCCTGGATCTAATGCAAAGAAAATGAGGATACAAAGTGTGTGCTGCTGCCGTTGGTAATAAACTAAGATTAAATCCGTGAACTAATTTCAATTACTTTCATTTGATAACATGACCCCCCTCCCCTGCAAGATATTTACAGCAGGAACTAGTTTTGCTCCCACATTTAAAAAAAAAAAAAAAAAAAAAAAAAAAAAAAAGTTTCCTTTTTTCCCCTCCATATGCCTACCAGCAGATGGAATTTTCATAGACAGAATTTCTTTGTATGAGCCTCTTATCTGTGGAGCACATTACTATGGAACTATTTCCCTGATAATTACAACTTTATAGTCTTCCAAACTCAATCTCAAATTCTTTTCAAAAACTTCATTGTAAGTAATTAGTTCATACCATTAATCAATGTTAGTACTCCCATAGATTTCCTCATCTTTCAGCTGACACTGATTTCAGTCACATTAATTATTATCCTCAAGTGGCTCTGGGTCTTGATAACTGGTGATTTAATAGTTATAAAAAAAAAAAAAACGGTTGTGGCACTGCACTTAAACCTGTTTTCCCTTCTGTAAAATGTTCACTTTCTTTTCTTATCCTGTACACCAAAACTTCCATAAAGAGAGTTTCTTTCTAAGAACTTTCCATCTGCAGAACAATTCTACACAGTTGTTTCGAGCTGAATTCAATTTGGTGGTTTTCAAGTCTAATGTCAATAAATACTTGTCAAACCATTCTCTTGGCTAGTCAGATTCTATCCAGTTCTCATATGGTATTATTCTTCATCCAACCAACAATCTTGTTAAGTTACCTCTGAGTCACCATTAACACCAGTAAATAGAACTACATTAGTATACATATACAGTGGAACCTCTAACTATGAAAGACTCTGCTTATGAAACATATTGTGATTTTTTTTTTTTTTTTTTTTTTTTTCCAAGCATACGAAAAATATTTTCAGGATACAAAAGACTCAAGTGATAGAAAGACTAATTTTTCAAGCACTTAATTCTTCGAAAATCTTTTTTAAAAAATTGGGATTTTATTGCACTTAATTGTTTTTTTTTAAAATTATTTTCTGCAAATATTTCTGTTGATTTTTATCTGTAAAACATTATTTTCTTAGACTCATTTTTCCATATCCCCACCCCCTTCCCAAATTAAAATTATTTAAAAAAAAAAAAATCAATGTACGCATTACAATTTTTAGCACATTTGAAGAATATAGATTGAGGAAAGATTTTCTGCTTTAATTTTTATCATACACCCTCAGAATTTTTTGTAAGGGGTAGGGGAGTTTGTTATTTTTTTTCTTAGAAATCGCAAATTAGCTACAAGAAAGTAATCCATTTCACTTTGAATCTTTTCTCTTCCAAGTGTGCACATGGATTTGATTGAGATCTCAGTAGTTTTTTTTATTAAATAGAATTTTATATTTAATTGTCAAAAAAAGTAAAAAGAAAAGAAAGCAAATGAAGGCATTAACGGTTAGTTCAGGTACTATTTAGCTCATATTTCATTCTGGTTTTACCATTATTATAAAATTTAATTAGTGTATTCATAGAGTGTGGAACAGATTAGACAATTTATATGTAAAACACCTTTCAGGATACGAATATTTCCAGATACGAAAGCTAAGCCGGAACCAATTAATTTTGTATCTAGAGGTTCCACTATATATATATATATATATATATATATATATATATATATATATATATATAAAACTGATAATAAATTATGTAGACTTAACAAACAGATCAATTTTTCCATTTCTTTCACTTGGAAACATGCATACTCATAAAAATGAGTTGTATGAGACAAATTTAAAAATGAAAAATTAAATAATAATCTAAAAAAAAAAAAAAAAAGCTTCTTTTGTGCATCACGAGAAATGAAAACAATGTTAATGATGAGCAATACAAATGTACAGCTGACTGATATCGCATAGTACCAGTTAATCTATAGGGTGATAGCCTTTGATATAGCAAAGCTCTTTAACAGGGTCTGGCTTGTTAGTCATGGAATATCTGGAAAGGTTTTCTCAACCATAAAATCCTTTCTCTAGAATAGGTCTATAAAAGTAACTGTTGACAAGCAAACGTATAAAGCACACAGTATCAATTCTGAGTGCAACCCTCATTCAAATCATATTCTGATCTGACCTCTATGCATTCGACAACTATTTATGGCAGCACTTGGAAGAGAATTGATGATCAAGATCTTTCGGATTTTCTCTTCTGGCTTTGAGCACTTGGTGCAATAGGGAGAAATGTGGCTTGTTACTTTTAATGCCGCTAAAACAAAAATTTTTCTTTTTTCATCACCAATGCTCTGATTCTCATTTCTTCCCAGTCAAAATGGATGGTTCTTGCTTTAAGGAAGCCTCATTTGTTGATAAACTGGAGATGTTGCTAACCTCTCTCCAATATATTATGTTCATAGTGGATGCTCGACTGAACTCCAATTCCTGGTACTCATCTATAAAACATTCAAAGTAAGAACTCATCTAGCTACAACCACAGCAAAAACTTTTTTCATTCTTTCTGTACCAAAAACTAAATGTAAAATTCGATTAACAAAGTTTCTTTCTTAGAACATCCCATCTGTTGAACAAGATACCATCAGTTTACTTCCAAACCATCTACAGCATCGTTGTCTTCAAGTCTAATGGAAACAAACACTTGTTAAACCACATTCTTAGATAATTAATTTTTCTTAAGTAATCTTCTATCTTACCCATTGTTTCTTGTCTTCTTGTAGAGGCGATTATAGTTCAACCGACAATCTCTTTAACTTTTATCTTCGAGTGGCCTCCAACCTTGATGACTTATAAGTTAAAAAAAGTATTATTTTTTTGTTTTTTTAATTTATTTTAAAATTTTGTTATTTCTTTACTGATGAATTTTCCTCACACCACTCAACCTACTTCACCTCTAGGAAAGCCTCATTCATCAAGAGTGAATAAGAAAGATTAAAAAATTTGATTATATATTTTTTTTTTATCCTATAAATTAACTTCAAAATGAAAAACCCGGTGAAACAATTTCAATCTTTGTCACTGTCAAACAAATAATCTCTTAAGAGGAGGAGGGGTGTGAGGATCCCCACCTACCCTCTACCCCCAAAAGATTCCAGCTGGGGCATAATCACAGTCCCATCCTATCACTTGCATACCAGTGACAGTGACACAGACAGACAGACAGACATACAGAGATAGATAGAGAGAGAGAGAGATAGAGAGAGATAGAGAGAGAGATAGAGAGAGAGATAGAGAGAGAGAGATAGAGATAGAGAGAGAGAGATAGAGATAGAGAGAGAGAGAGATAGAGAGAGATAGAGAGAGATAGAGAGAGAGAGAGATAGAGAGAGATAGAGAGACAGAAGAGGAAGGTGAAAGAGAGTGATGATATTCGAGACTAGACACCCTCCTCTCTCTCCTCCCCAACCTGACGTCATATCCTGGTAACTAATTACCAAACTATCCCATTTTCTTGGCAGACTTATTTGTAACATTGGTTTTCTTTTAACTTTTCTTAAAAAGTAAACAAGTGTCTTGAGGCTGAAATACCCCCACCCCACCCCAAATAAATATAAAAAAAAGTAAAATAAATAAACGCTTATCCTAAGGAAGTATAATATAACCTTAGTGTTCCTATTTACATGCCTCCCTACGAGGGCAAAGTTAGACAGAAGGTCGGTTTTTAGTGTGGGGAAAATTCAGCTCCTCAAAGAGTGACACTCTAGACAGGAACAAAAATAAAAATTGTCTCAGAAGTAGAATAAATCAATGTAATTTCCTAATGTATGGCTGTTGGTTATTTTTTATTTTTTTTTACAGTGAAATGGGTTTCAGCAATACATTCAACCAACTTATTTTGATAAACGGACACAAAAGGGAAATTAAAACAATTTATTTTGGTCTACCTATTCATGTGTAAAAGTATATGTATTAAAAATAATTTAATATTTAATAGAAAATATAAGCATGTGAAGTTACCATAAATATTGGCTAGTGCTTGACTTAACTCCTTCCCTCTCTGTAAAACATTCGCAGCAGACACTCGTCTACGTACAACCACTGTCAACAATTTCCCTTATTCTCCATCTGTGCCTAAAACTAAACGGAAACTCCATGAGCAAAGCTTATTTCCTAGAACTGCCCGCCTGTGGAACAATACCGTAGTGCATCTTTCCAGCTAAGTATAACATGGTTATTTTCAAGTCTAATATAAACAAGTTCTTGTTGCGCCACTCTCTTAACTAATCAAACACTACTAAACTTCCGCCATTACTGGCCATCACGGTGTTGTCTTACAACTTAACACTAACCCTTAAACACGTTAAAAAAAAAAAAAAAAAAAAAAAAAAGAAAAGATGTATCCACTTTTAATAAAAGGAGATAAAAAGGTAGATTATTAAGACACTCTCAAGCCTTGCTACATTGTAAACCACCTCATTATTTTTCGGTTTATCAGTGGCAAAAACATGTAGATCTCTTTGTGGGAGTGGAGATTTTAGTGGGAACAGAAGAAAAAGTGGGTTGGATATGAGGAGTGGATAGTATTATTCCAAGATATGATTTTCTCTACATTAATAAACTATGGAAAAAAATTATCTTCCATTAAAAAAGGAAAGTGAAGGTTTGCTAAAATACATAAAAATTACCTTGTGAACAAAACTTGTAAATTTAAACGTTTCGGGGGTTTTCATTATATAAAAAAAAAAAAAAAAAAAAAAAAAAAAAAATGCAAATTTCTGTTCGAGATTTTTTTTTTTAGATAAGCAGTGATAATTGGGACCACTATTGTTACATTGGATGTTATTCTCAAAATGTTGGTAGACATAACCTGACCTCCTTTAGAATCTTGTTAACCAGAATTTAGAATGGAATCTTTATTTAATCCACGGGGGTAGGTTGTTCTTGTTCCATCAAACTGAGTAGAAATTTTAAATAATTTGTAATTGTATCCTTAGTATCACCTATACTGATTAAACCTTCAACCCCAAAAAGAAGATTGTCACTTAAGACTGATACTCAGCACTTTTATCCATTGTGTCACGGGTCCTTGCAGAGAATCACAGTAAGCATTGCAAAAGTTGTAAACCCATTACAGTTTTGGATTTGTAGTTATACTACAATGTATATGTAAAATATTAATTTCTGCAAAACTATCATAACGGACATCCTATAATTTCTTGATTTCCAGGTGAAAACACTTCCATTGAGTGATGTATCTGAAAGCAGCTTATCTAAAAAAAATTAATGACACCATTCCAGTTCGGAACATTATGCTGATAAACATTTAATTATTGAATTCTTCAATATTGGCAATCGATCCATTTATCTTATCCAAAACGCGTATCCAAAAGTATTTCTACAAAACTGCATTGTCGTTACCTTCAAAATTCAACTTCTTACAAATTACTTACAAAGCTTCAAGCAAACTACAACATCCTTCTAATATATATAATTTATTTCATGCAAGCTACTGTGATCCTCTTGATTAGAACATTTGGGTAGAGAGAAGGAAAAAAAAATATCTCTGAACATTATGCGGACTTTACTTTTCAAGGATACAAAAAAAAAAAAAAAAAAAAAAAGGGCTGTTTCTATTCCTGAAGATGACCTTATATAGTCCATTGAAACTTTAAAAAAAATTATTTAAAATCAATTAAATTCTATATTGAATTGACTTCCTCAAATTACAAATTCAAATTTAAACAAATTCAAATTTAAACATATACATTGAGAAAAAACACAAAAACCAAGACATCAAAGAATGGATTGCTAGCAACAAATAGTGTATTTCATCGGTAGTTACAATTGTTTCAAAACTATTCAGACAAATTCAAGCATTATGTCATTTGAAAATTTTCACAAGAACAGCCTTTCTTCAGACTTATTGAATAAAAATCACTTTAACAATAAAACATTATGGAAACCATTTCCCTTATAAGGAAAAGAAAACAAGCAAAAATATTTTACCTATATCTCATTCTTGCAAAGTATTCATTGAATTATATAAACACAGTAAAATTCAGAATACTACAAATAAGACTATATATATATATATATATATATTTGTAGTCATCGACATACAGTCCTATTTCGTTGTATCACAACTCATCAGTGCCGCTAGACTAACACCTCTCCCAAGCAAAGGATTGAACCTAGAACTGTCATGTTGACAGTCGGCAGTTCTCCCACTTGACCACAGAAGCGATGCCCGCAAATAACCTGTCCGAATGCCTATTTAAACAAACATCCATCACCTATATATATATATATATATATATATATATATATATATATATACACACATACATACACACACGAATTTCTTTAAGTTCATGCAAAAAAAAAAAATCATGTAGTAGCTCAATAATGCACAATACTACTGGAGTTCATAATGTAGTATAATCAGTATTCAGAAAATCTTTCAGATTTCATCCAACAACACAATTGTTTCTGCCCATTCTTAAAATTTATTGTTCTGATATACAAAATATCAAACACTTACGAAAAAGCTTTATCAGTATACATTCATCAGAATCAGGCCAAAGAAAATTCAAATGTAACCATATTAATTTAACTAGCAAAAGTACCCGTCGTTGACTGGGTTCAAAAACAGCCTACAGAAAATGGACTCTGATAGGTTATGAAAAGGAAGGGTTGTAAATTTGGGGGTATCAAAACCAAAGCAAAATATGATGAAAGTAAAAATAAAATAGATAAACCCCATAATTTATTATACCATACCTGTTCACACTGAAACACTTATCACAATATTTTGTGGATCTATATTAAAAAACCTTGTTAAACTTTGTGACATATTTCCATTCTATGGAGGTCAGGTGCGAACGAACACCCCATAATTTTATCATACCATATTTCTTCAAACTGAAACATAATTATCAAAGTATACTTACGCAGATAGATATGAAAAGTCTTTATTAAAGTTTGTGCCTATTTCCATTTTATGGAGGCCAGGCGCGAACGCAGACCACACAATTTTATTATACCATCCCTATTTAAGTTAAAACATAAATATCAAAGTATTCTTATGTACATCTACGTCAAAAACACTTGTAAACGTTTTTTTTTAATTTTTAAATTTTTTATTTCCATACTTTGTGGACCAGGCGCAAATGCAGACCCCACAATTTTAATGAACCACCGTTCTGCCAGATCAAACATACCCATTCCTGTGTCTCGATACATCTTCTATCATCATATGTAATCAGTTTTTTAAAACAGTCAACCATATAGGAGCCTATTCGTGACCAGACACACACAGCTTTATATTATAGATTTATATCTTGCTTTTTTCTTATTTGGATCAAAGAGAAATTCTTTCATTATAGTCACTTGTAGTTAAAAGTTCAAAATATTTGACAATTGAATCTTTTTCAGTTATTTTTAATTCAAAATGCTTATGTTTTAATGATCAATAAAAACAATATGATGTATATACTCCCGACAAGCAACAAAATTCCACCCCATGATGTATGCATTAAACATTCATTTTTTTTCTTTCTAATTTTAATTATCTTTTTACCCATTATGAAATCATTATAATAAAAAACAAAAAAAGACTGAATTATCCATAAAAGCATATCATTAACTATCATATTTACTTTTGATAAAATAAGGTCACTATTTTTTTTTTAAATTTACAATTCATAATTATTTCAATTACTATTAGTAATATTGCTGTTATTTTTAAGTATTGTTATGAAAGCTTTGTACTAAACCTTCTTGAAATAATTATAATTAATATTCAAAAATAGATATGAACATGGTATTACCTAATTTAATTCTAATTTCGATGTGCTAACATTGTCATATTTTATTTTAGATTTAAAAGAAATTATAATGGATTATTATTATTATTGAATAATTGTATTTTTTTACAACCAAAATTCAAAATGACTAAGTTTTGGCTCAAAAGAAGAGTATTCACCTTTGCAACCCTATCATAATATCTATAATAATAATAATAATAATAATAATAATAATAATAATAATAATAATAATGATAATAAATCTAAGGATTTGTTATTGGCTATAATTCTAATAACCAAAAGATCCTGTTTTTTGCTCAAAACATAATTTGAATTTCAATTTTTAAATTATAATAATTTTTTTTCCGGACCAAGCAAAAAATTATATTTAAAATTTGTCAATGTTATATATAACATTATTGTTTAATATTTATGTAATCTTCATTAAGTTAGTAATATATCTTAATATAAACAATTTCACAGCAACTTGTTAATTCTAGTCTAACCAGGAGAAAATGAGCGAGAGAAAAAAAGGAATAGAAAAATGAAGAAAAAAGAATTAAAAAAAAAAATTACATTTCAATCAAAAGTATTTAAAATTGGTTTTGTGGAGGACAGAATTAAAAAAAAAAAATAGTTGCAGTGTGAGTGGGACTATATTTTAACACTACATTTAATAGATATATATATAACTTATCTTTTTAATTATTTTAAAAATTCTCTCCAGATTACTACTAAACACCAACTTTTTTACATTATGAATTATTTTGTCTTTAACCTTTTGACTAGGAGCAAAGTGTTGTATCTCTACTAATAAGACACTTTTTTTTAAATCTTTTAAATTTAGATTTTTTGATAGCTATTTAGTTGATTCAATGAAATCAGAAGTATTGGTTTGGAGCCAAGCAACCGTGCCTGTGTTCGATATATGGGCCTTTGCTCCATCTTGCTACCCTGTCAATTCACCTCCCATTATTAACTAAATCTAGTGTTTTTAATTTAATTTTATTTAGTTTATGTATTCACCAAATCATCCAACACTAAAAAAAAAAAAAAAAAAAAAAAAAAAAAAAAAAAAAAAACTGGTCTAAACATCTTAGATTAACATACACATGGTAGTCATTTTTTGCATACCAATTTGCTGACTAAAGCACTCTGGCAGAACAAACTTACAGATTACCAAGTTGGCTTTGAATAATAGTTTGTCACCTTGCCAGGTGTGTGTGGGTATGTATATATATATATATATATATATATATATATATATATATATATAACACACACACACAGGGTGTCCATAAAGGTTGTGTGCATAAAAAAAATTATAACTTTATTTGCATTTTTTTTTCGATTTTTTTTTTTTTTCGCACAAATACAAATAAAGTCATTTTTTTTAATGCACAGACTTTATGGACATTCTATATATCAGGTTGACAAGTTCTTGCGGTCTTTAACTTTCAAATGAGCATATCTTGGCTTAAAAAAAATTATTGATCAAAATAAGCACCATCAAAATCCAAACATTTTTGCCAATGAAAAACAAGTGTATTCATGCCAATAATATAAAAATCTTGCGTTCTGGTGGCAATGAAGTCGCTGAAGAACTTTTTGATATTGTTTAGGTTTTTGAAGCATATCTCATGCAGAAAGTTGTCGAGATGCTTGAAAAAGTGGTAGTCAGTAGGTGAGAGGTCTGGAGAGTATGGCGGATGACACAGAGTTTTGTAACCCAATTTGTTCAACTTCTGCAGGGTCGGTTTACCAACGTGCAGTTGGCCATTGTTGTGGAGGAGAATTGGGCCTTTTCTGTTGACTAATGGCGGGTGTTATTGTCAAAGTTTCTGATGCATTTCATCCATTTGTTGACAGTACTTTCCCACTGTAATGGTCTCACCTGCATTCAAAAAAACTAATGGATGAAACTAGTAGCAGACCACGAAACAAACAACATGACTTTCTTTTGGTGCAACTCTGGCTTAGGGAAGTACCGTGGAGCTTCATCAGCATTTAACCACCGAGCTGAGCATCACTGTTTGTCGTAAAGAACCTACTGTTCATCACAAGTCACAACTCTGTCAAGAAGAAGGTTGTTCATATTGCATAAAAGGAAAGATGACACTTCATAACAACGTTTCTTTTGGTTGTCATTCAATTCATGAGGCGCCATTTATCAAGTTTTATCTTTCCAATCTCTCAAGTGGTTAGAAATCATATATGCTACATCTAATTCAGAAGCAAGTTCTTGAACAGTTGTATGTGAATTGACTTCATCTAAGACTCTTAACTGATCAATGTCAACATCTAATGGCAGACCACTACACTCATCTTCAAAACCCTCGTCGCCACCACAAAATTTCTTAAACCACCATTGCGCTATGCGTTCAGTCAGTAGTGGTGTCTGGGCCAAACGTTTCGTTGATATCGCGAGCTGTATCAGCAGCTTTTTGGCCTAGCTGGAATTGGAATGAGAAATTGGGCAAATTTGCTTTTTTTCCCCATCTTGTATTAAACATTCTGAAACAATTACATAATTGTTTTAAAACGATTGTAATTTAAACGATTAGATAGAGCAAAAATATGCTCTTTAAAATTATATATAAAGTAAAGGTATTATAACAAAAACGTATTTGAAAATACATCATTTGAAATAAAAAAAAAATTCTGTGAAAACTTTCTTCTTAACCTAATGTGTATGTGCGAGTTTGTAGAGTTATTACCTCATAGGTGTTTACAAGATAATGCTCAATAAGGAGTAGAACTGTATTTTATAATAATTTTTTTATTTATACAAACATCTTTGGCTACATATGTGCATACATGTTTCAGTCACAACCTTATTCGAAGTTTATCTTCATCAGGCCACTAACATAAGATTCTGAAAAGATGAAATTTTATGCCAGTGGAAAGTTTTAGTAGGAAGGGAGGGACAGTTGGGATAATTTATAAGAGGAGAAAGGATACATAGAAGAAACTAAATTCTTCAAGTACTTACGATGGCAATGTGATAATGTCAAAACTATGCTAAAGAGATTGGTTTGACACTCAGTGGTTTTAGAGCTGCAGCCCAGTTTAAGAGGCTTTGGTGAAAATCCAGAAGGTTACCGTTTTGGCAACCGTCGACCTTGGGTCATCTGTTTATGGCAAATAGGATGTTTGCTTGTGTGGGACTTCAGACTTTTCTTTCAAAATCCTCAAAAACTTTCTCTATATGCATACAGCACCCAACAGGCAGTTTGACCCTATGTCATATCCTGGTCAGTAGCCCAAAAGTCTTTTCATCATCACAAATGAAAAAAACAAAAATTAAATTCTTCAGATATTGTTCAAGCAAATGTTGAATTTACAAACCCTTCAAAATCACGGCTATTCAACTTAAAATCCAAATGCTTTGAATGATCTAATAATACATTAAGACATTTTGCGTACATATGTATGCTAACACTGTCCGGGCTCTATGGACAAATTTATCTTTAGTTGACCTTTGACAACTAAATATTTTCGTTTACTAGCCAAATAGAAAAATTACTAACCAAACTCACATGATTTTTAGAATATGACATCTTCATTCTGTGATGAGTATGTACATGATTAAAATTTTTTTTTCTTTGTGTTTTTTTTTTGTTTTTTTAAATAAAATATACAACAAATTTTATGTTGATACTTTAAGGTATAAACATCATAATTTCTTCAGATATTTTTTTTAAACGCCCTTCATTAAAAAAAAAAAACAGTATATAGTTAAATTTTATTGCTTAAATAATTTAACTTTGTTCATTTTATTAAAAAAAAAAAAATGTTGAAAAGATATTTTTCACTCATTAGTGAGCTTTGGAAGAAATACAATCGCCGAAAGATAAGCGTTTCATTATTTCTTGTCACCATTTTGAAAAATCACTCACAAATGTGACTGTTTCACTTACAATGTAGAGCCCTGACTATACACACCCATAAAAAAATGAGATTGTCTGATCGTCAAAGGTGACAATTGAAAACTAAAATACAAAGATTTTTACTTTAGCCACTTTAAAATCGATTATTCCAAAATTGAATTTTGTTGTCTTATCGCCATGAGATTTAAAAACTTTCCTTTCGTGTTCTTTTTATTTTAATGCAATTTTAATTACAGCTTTAAATAAATTAAAGAAATTGACATTGGTTTTATTTATCTAACAAAAAGACTATTCAAAACTATTTACAAAAAGACTATTCAAAACTATTTACAAAAAGACTTCAAAACTATTTACAAAAAGACTTCAAAACTATTTACAAAAAGACTATTCAAAACTATTTACATTATTAATATAAAAAAATAAAATGTTTATTTCATTTATTTAAAAATTTTGATTCCATGATCATTTTTACAAAAACGTAACTTTTTTTTTATTATTATTAAACCTTACATACGTTTATTATTTCAACAAAAATATTAAGAGTAAATTATACAAATAGATAAAGATAGCGATTGTTGTGAAGGAACATAACTGGCTATACACCGGTTACAAACTGTATATATATATTGGACTGTTTGGCAGACAGCGGCAGACAAGCAGTCGCAGTAAGACGGATAGTCTTACGTGTTGATTATCAGACTTTCTTCCCCATACTTGTTACTATGTACTTCTATTTACCCTAGGCGAGCAGCCTTACGTTTCTGTATTATAAATAAACCCCATTACACATACCACTCGGTGTAACTCACGTTTGTCTTTATTTCCTAAGTATTTAGGAATATAACAATGGCGACGAAAGGATGTTCTTTCTCTTAACAGAGATAAATTACCGTACCAAGGACTGTGTACAATGCAAGGATTTTTTGTTTTACGAAAAAAACAAACTACACAAGGATTTTTGACCACGTGCGTTAATGAATTTAAAAATTTTTCCTACCTAAAGTAGCGAAAAGTACGGATTTTTCTTCGTAAAGAACTCACAAGAAATTATAGAAACATGTTCAAGGTAAAGTGGAATTTATATTTATTTTGACAAGTAAAAAAAAAAAAAAAAAAAAAAAAATGGTCGCAAGTTGAATTCGAAACTACACTAAAGGATTACGAGTTTCGAAAGAAAAAATATAAATACAACGACTATTGTACCATTTTATGCCACGTGGGAACGGCAGCCATATATTTTTTTTTTTTTGGAAAATTAATTGTTTGTTATTGCCTTTATATAAATAATTGGAACTATTTGTCGTGGGAAGTAAGAAATATTTTGTGTATGAACTTACGTTGTTGAAAAAAAAAAAAAAAAAAAAAAAAAAAGAATTATTTTACAAAGCCTGTTGAATTACTATGGATGAACTTTGTTGAAACGTGTTGTGTCTGCATATTGCTACTAATTTACGATATACGTAAATTTACGATTTTTCTTTGGAATTATTGTGTAGAATTCGAAAAGACATTTTTGTACTAGAAGCTAACATGGAACAATTAGCAGAGTTAACTAAGGCTCTAGCCCTTAGCATCCAGGAACAGACAAAAATGACTCAACAATTTTTAGCGCAACAACAACAACAAATTCAACAACAACAGCTACAGCAACAGCTGCAACAACAACAAGAAAGAACACAAAAAACTTTAGAGGCACAACAAGAACAAACAAACATACTACAACGACAAATGTCGACACAGCAAAAGAATTTAGAAAAGCTAATTCTAACGTCGACCGGGAAGAAGACTAATTTTTCTGCCGAGGGTATTTCAAATTCACTAACGGAATTTCGTTACTCCCCGGATACTGGTGTTACTTTCCCTGCATACTACAGAAGATACGAAACAATTTTTACGAAAAGATGTTTAGACTGGACCGATGAGGAAAAAGTTACCCTGCTACTACAAAAACTGGGTACTGATGAAAACACCAAGTATGCAAATCTAATTCTACCAAAAAAAACCGGAGGAGGTTTCGTTCGAGGAAACAATTAGTACCTTGTCGAAAATATTTGATAAAAGGGATAGCCTATTTCACTCTAGATACAAATGTTTGAACATTCAGAAGGCAGAAGCTGAAGACTATCTAGAATATGCTTGCACTGTGAACTGTTTATGCGAATCATTTAAATTGAATGAAATTTCCGCAGACCAATTTAAATGTTTAATCTTTGTACAAGGTCTCACAGCACCAAGGGACAAAGATATACGTTCACGGATCCTAACAATTATGGAGGCGGATCCTAACATAACATTGCAAAAAGTCACTGAAGAGTGTCAACGTCTGATTAACATAAAGAAAGACAACACTCGCATTGAAGAGAAAAATATTTTTAAGGTGCAGCAAGTAAAAAGGCAAGGGACCACAAGAAAGTCCAGGTTCCAAGAACACAGGATCCTTAAAGGATACAAAGACCCAAAGCTAAAGTGTAAATGTTGTGGTAGTTTAAGACACAACAATAAGACCTGCTGGTTTAGGAACAAAATATGTTATGAATGTGGTCTCAGAGGTCACAAGGGAACATACTGTGCCCAGAAGAAAAGACAAGGGACCGATAATGTAAATACGCTTCGCATGAATAAAGAAAAAAGCTGCGAAAGACGGAAATATGTTGATGTTCGGATAAATGGACATCTGGTTACATTGCTTCTGGATAGCGGTGCAGATATTAGTATTATAAATGAAGATATATGGAAAAGGATAGGTCGACCTGAATTAACGAAAACCAGAAAGACGGCGAGAAGTGTGTGCGGCAAAAGATTAGAGTTCAAGGGAGAATTAAAATGCAAAGTGACATTCGCTAACCAGACTCATAAATCCAAAGTGTACGTCGTACCAGGAAAGAATACATGCCTGTTTGGGGTAGATTGGATTGTCCTGTTTAATTTATGGGAGAAACCCATAAATTCGTTTTGTAACGTTTTAACTGCAGAAAAAGCAAACCAAAGGGAAGACTTCCTGAAGGATTTGAAAACTGAATTTCCCAATGTTTTTGCCGAAGGACTAGGACTCTGTATTAAGACAGAGGCAAAATTTGAATTAAAGAAAAATGCCACTCCAGTATTCAAACCTAAAAGGAATGTGCCTTTTTCAGCGATGGACGCAATCGAAAAAGAGTTGGATAGACTTCAACAACTGGAAGTCATTGAAAAAGTTAACCACACAGATTGGGCAAGTCCAACCGTGTATGTAAAGAAAAAAAATAACAGAATAAGGGTCTGTGGAGATTTTTCAACGGGTTTAAATGACTGTCTATTGGACCATAATTATCCCCTTCCGTCCGCAGAAGATCTGTTCTCTAAGCTTAACGGAGGAAAAATTTTTTCTAAGATAGACCTCTCAGATGCTTACTTGCAAATTAAGATCAGCGATGAATGCTCCAAATACTTAGGCATAAATACTCATAAGGGCATTTTTAAGCTAAAGAGGCTTCCTTTTGGATTAAAGGTTGCTCCTGCTATTTTCCAGCAAATTATGGACACGATGCTGGCAGGGTTGGAATTTTCAATGGCCTACCTTGACGATATCCTAATTAAAAGTGAAAATTTGCAAGATCATAAGAAGCATGTAAAAGAAGTATTCAAAAGAATACAGGAATTTGGTTTTAAATTGAGCCCAGAAAAATGCGATTTTTTTATAAAAAAAATTAAATATCTAGGTCAAATAATCGACAAAGAGGGTCGAAGACCGGATCCACAAAGGACTGAAGCAATTGAAAAGATGCCTGCTCCAGATTCAGTGACAAAATTAAAATCGTTTTTGGGATTAGTTCAATACTATGCAATTTACATCCCTAACATACATAATTTAAGAGCTCCTCTTAACGAGTTACTGAAAAAGGGTGTTAAATGGAACTGGAATAAGGAATGTGAATCTGCTTTCCAAAATATCAAAAGATGTCTACTGTCAGACTTAGCATTGGCACATTTCAATCCAGAAAAGGAACTAATACTAGCAACGGACGCCAGTGATTACGGTGTTGGCGCTGTATTACTTCACAAGTATGAGGATGGTAGGACAAAAGCTATCGCCCATGCTTCAAGAACGTTGGTTGCAGCGGAGAAAAATTACAGCCAAATTGAAAAAGAGGCGCTGTCGATAATATTTGGAATTACAAAGTACAATCGATTTCTCCATGGACGATCTTTTATTTTGCAAACCGACCATAAACCCCTACTTACCATATTTGGATCAAAGAAAGGCATTCCCACACATACTGCGAATCGATTACAGCGATGGGCTGTAACCCTCTTAAACTATCAGTTTAAGATGGAACATGTATCCTCAAAAAAGTTAGGACACGCAGATGCATTATCACGGTTGATCCCTAAAAGAAGCGAAAGTTTCGAAGAAACGGTAATTGCTGCGCTTAAAGACGAAAGTGAATGTACAAGTTCAATGTGTAATATGATACGTGAACTTCCGGTAACTTTCGAAAAAATAAAAAAAGAGGCAGTAAATGACATTTTCATTAAGAAAATGAAAAATCAATTGGGATGGATAAAAAAAAATAAAAAGGTAGATCAAACAACGCCTTTTTCCATCTGTGAAGATGTGCTCATGTATGGTGAGAGGATCGTAATTCCACTAACGTTACAGAGGAAAATTCTGAAGGAATTTCATACAGGTCATCCGGGCATTTCGAGAATGAAATCCCTTATGAGAGGATATGTGTACTGGCCTGGTATGGACAAGGAAGTTGAAAAATGTGTCAAGACATGCAGAGGATGTCAATTAGCAGCTCGAGATCCTCCAGTAAAAACGACGCCATGGCCAAAGACGGACCTACCCTGGTCACGTCTGCATATTGATTATGCGGGACCTATAAATGGTTATTTTTACTTGATTATTGTAGATTCTTTTTCAAAATGGCCAGAAATATTTAAGTTTAGACATCCAACAGCAAAAAACACTGTGAGTGCGCTTAATGAAATTTTTAGCCGTTTTGGAGTGCCAAAAACCTTAGTGAGCGATAATGGAACAGCATTTACTGCTCATGAATTCAAAGAATTCTGTGACTCACTAAATATTCTACATATGACAACACCTGTGTACCATCCACGATCGAATGGGTTGGCCGAAAAATTTGTAGATACGTTTAAAAGGGCACTTAAGAAAAATCTTACTACGGACACAGACGAACAATGTATTCAAACATTTTTAGCAATTTACAGGGTGACACCAAATCCTAATAATAATGTCAATTCTTCCCCGGCTGAGCTAATGTTTGCAAGAAAGATAAGATCTGTCTTCGATAGGCTGCTACCAGAGAAAAAGAAAGTTTTCAAAAAAGAAAACCTTAATACCAAGTGCTTCTCCCCAGGTGAAAATGTATATTTCAAAAATTTTCAAAATGGACGAAATCAGTGGGTTGAAGGTATTATCAAAAAAAGGATTGGGAGCATGGTCTATACCATCCAAGGATTAAGTTTTGTCTGCAAAAGACACAGAAATCAAATACGTCCCAGACTGTCTCCAAATGTGGAAGAGACACCAATGGAAACATTGTGCGATATTTTTGATATACCAAAACCAGCGTGTGTACCGCAAACAATGAATATTTCGCCTGAACCGACCATACGGGCTGGACAGAAACCTTTACCCCGGGTAACGCTGACCAGAAGGAAAAGCGCAAGAAAGAGAAAAGTTACCAGGAGATTAAGCCCTGACCCTAAAAGGAAGAGGTATTTAAGCTAAAATCAGGAAGATTTCAGCTTCAGGGGGAGGTGTTGTGAAGGAACATAACTGGCTATACACCGGTTACAAACTGTATATATATATTGGACTGTTTGGCAGACAGCGGCAGACAAGCAGTCGCAGTAAGACGGATAGTCTTACGTGTTGATTATCAGACTTTCTTCCCCATACTTGTTACTATGTACTTCTATTTACCCTAGGCGAGCAGCCTTACGTTTCTGTATTATAAATAAACCCCATTACACATACCACTCGGTGTAACTCACGTTTGTCTTTATTTCCTAAGTATTTAGGAATATAACAGCGATCATGGAATATCCATTGGATCTTGTTAGTATATTTTATTACACTAAAGCAGAGTTAATAAACATTTTTTTTTTCCTATATTTACTCTTAATACATGTTAAAATATTCCTTGGTTTGAGGATTGAGTTATGTTTTGAAAAACAAATTTATTGTTTTAATTAGCTCCATATTGTTTGATCCATTTGTCTGTTCTTATTTCATACAGTCTATTACTCTCGCTTTCATCACTCTCTCTTTCAGTAATCAAAGGTAATAAAACTAACTATAAAACAGAAGACTCGAATGGTCCATTATTTTTTTTATTTTATTTTATTTATTTATTTTTTTTTACATTTTCAGCCCCCCCCCAAAACACATTGCCACTTTAATGTAGGGGGCTACTATCAGGGACATAAGTTGCAGGGATACTATGTAGGGAGTTGTGCAGCAAGATGTCTGTTAACATTACACTTGAACTTCTGCATGTTAATACAATTGGGGAAGCAGGATCCTGGAAGGGAATTCCAAAATCTAGCAGTTCAGGGGAAGAAGCTATTAGAGTAGAAGGCTTTTCACATCTTGGGATTCCTACTGTCTCGGAGTGGGACTTTGTTACTCATCGGGTTTGTCGGGGATATTTACGTCGAGGGGGTACAAGGGATTGTAGTTTGTCAGTGCATCTACTATTAAAATACTTGTAAAACAGACAGGGATGCAACATTTCATCGATGGGACAGAGGTTGAAGCTTTGACAGTTCAGGACCTATTACTAAACAATAGAGAATATCACCACAAGTGTTAATACAATTTAAAAGCGATAGAGGGAGAGGGGAGAAAAAGTGAACAGAAATGATAATTTCGGATTTTGTTTCTTTATTTCTTAGAAAATAACTGGCTTTGCGCACTCACTTTTACCTGATTAAAAGAATCTAACCAGAGTTTAATCGTTGACCTTAATGGTCACACATTTTCTAATAGAATATAAATTATTACCTGTGTCGGAAAAATTCTTAGGTTAGAAATAGAATCAAAGTTGGAGCTTTTAAAATTTCAAGAGATTTCAGAATCAGGCAGGTTTAACTCTCAGAAGTTGGAATCTGAATCCAAGTCAAGTGTTTGAGCTACCTATGGTTTTCAGTTCTCTCATAGTATTCTTTATCAATCAACTGACAATCTATTCATCTCATTAATTGTTATCCTTGAATGGCTTTTAGTTTTCATACATGCTGATTCATTTAAGCATTTGTCATTAACGTTTGAGTTATCAGATGGATAAGAATATTAGTTAAAAATGAACTGACTTTAACGTATATAAATGTATATTCGTATATACATCACAAGAGCACTTGAAGTCGATTTACACCTAAGTTCTAATTGTTTTAAAATTTTGCCCTCTTAGCAACTATTTTTACCGGCTTAAAACTTGCATCTTGGAGAAAATGCAGACACATTAACATAGTGAGTTATATATATATATATACACATATATATATATATTTATTTTTTTTGTTTTAAACGATAAATACGGTTATCATTTTTTCCTCAAAGTGTTTTTATTCAGAAACACTATTTTATTTGGACACATAAATAATATTTATTTTTTTAATACAGTGTGTGTGTGTGTGTGTATATATATATATATGCAAATGTTTAATGGTGTATCGCTTATTTGTGTAAACTTATAAGTTGATGTGTTCCAGTTTTGTCAACGTAAATGATTCCATGGCAATGACATTCATTTGGCCAACATGCAGAGCAAATCATTTTCATATATGTTTCACATTCATATGCAAAAATGTAATAGGTACATTAACAAGAAAGCAATTGAGAAAAAGAAAAAAAATGCAAATCACTTACCAATATTATTCTGACAATCTTTAGAATTCCAGCAGTATTTACATCCATCCGGACATTGGTCAACACATTCCCTGGGGTCCTTATTATCAACAATGGAATGGCTGTCCGGGGTCAACGACGTGATTTTTGTCCAGTCAATGGTCTGAAGATAGCAGAGGTTTGGACTTTTATTAAAACGTACAGCTCCTCGCCGAATAACAGTCAGACTGCTCAAACCTAGTTCTTCAAGGTCGGGCATTTCAAACGCAACGAGAGCGTAATTGTAAAATAGCTCCTGCCCTCGGATTACTGCTAAGTTTGGGAAGATATGGCGCAATGTTTTGAGTCCATAGGCACGATACATAAGCAGGTAGTCAGTAATCTCCACCAAATTAGGAAAGTAGAAGTTGGCATATTCCTCGGGCTTGGCATAGTCCAGCAGTAAAATGCGCAGGTTGCCCTCTATCACAGTACAATCTCTTAACTGGTTAAACATCTCTACCCGGTTTTTCACAACAATACTTGAACATACTGAAAAATAAAAAAATAAAAATTATATACATTTTTTTTTTTTCAAGAATTGCTATTTCATGAAGATTTGATTTTATAGTAATCAATATTTAACCCATTAGGTTCCACTGTTCTATAAATAGTACA
Source organism: Euprymna scolopes (assembly GCF_053919585.1). Lineage (NCBI taxonomy): Eukaryota > Metazoa > Mollusca > Cephalopoda > Sepiida > Sepiolidae > Euprymna > Euprymna scolopes. The sequence goes on from NC_136499.1 coordinate 33,589,261, forward strand.
CCAAACCAAATTTCTTTTTAAAAAATATATAATATTACTGTATAATTACTCTGAAGAAAGGATAAAATTCATCTATATTCATCAAGCTCTTTGAGAGTTGTTAGAGGTGCGATGTAACTCTTTGTATGAACTGCTTTGCTCCTTACCATAATGTGTAAATTTTATCATCTTGTACGTGTAGCTTTTGGATTTCTAAAATATCTCACATCTGCTCAGTGTCTTATAGGAGAGTCAATATTTTCTAAATAAAATAAATAACTTTTTCTCTTCAATTTCTATATTATAACCCATTTATAGTCATTTCACAAAGTTTCAAATCAATAGTAAAAACATGTAAGATACTCTAGGACTTAATGGGTTCATTATTCAAACAAATAAAGAATGATTACAGTTTTACAAAGATTTTATTATGAAAAAAACTTAATATTTGTCTTATTTAATCAATTTGTTTTTTTTACATCTATATATACTATTAAAAAGTTATGGTGTTTTAGAATTTGTACGCAAACAGAAACTTGATTGGTTGATAAAAAAAAGGGAATAGGCAGTGTATACATTACTAAGATTACTAAGGCCGTAACAGTTTTTTTTTTTTTAAAGCCTTGCTGCTTGAATTTTATTTAAAGGATTTGTTTTAACTAAATAAGTTTCATAAATTTAAAGAAACGAACATAACAAAAAAACATTAAAAAAAAAAACATAGATATAAAGAATAAAGTAATTATTTTCGCTTAAAACTTTGGATTTCCCACTTACTATATTGGGACATATTCTATCAGTGCACCATTTTATTTATTTATACATTTATTTTTTTCATATGCAAGCATCTACTCTCTCACTAAATATTTCTTCTTCATACTAAATATAAAGTGGTAGAAGCTAGATAAAGATGGAAATTGATATACCCAGGTACTGAAGCAAAACTATTCAAGGGGATGAATATAAATTAGTGTTATTAATTAAGTACTCTGTCAAGAGTATTGAGCATATGTACAAAATGTGATTATATATCGAAAGAAAAGTTGTCCCGTGAGGACTGAAGGTATGTGTTGCATGGAGAGAAATAATAATGAGAATGACATGAAGGATGCATCATGTGAATTTTCAACTTGATAATCTTTATGAAAGATTAAATCTGAACAGTGTACAGAATGGGAGACTGAAAGAATGGATGAGAATGCTTGGATTAGTAGATGTAGAATAGTTGAGGTAGCAGGGTCAGTTGGCAGGGAAAGGCCAAAAGAAACGTGAGGAAGTGATAAGGATGAATTTCAAGAATAAATAAAGACTTAGATAAAAGTTAGCTTAGTAGTCAATTTCCAAAAGCCTCCAACACATGCCAACATGTAAAACTTAAAGATAAGGATTACGGTTACTTGTTGTTGCTGTTTCATCCAACGCCAGTAGGCATAGGTGAAACATGAACAAATTCCGATTGCTTGAGTTCTCGGTCGACCATTGCAACAACCAGCTCAGTTCCTGCCAGACCAGTTTCCTCTTCAATAATGGATTTCAGTGTTACACATGAATGTCCAACTCCCTTTTGCATCTGGAGTCCAAAGCAGGAACTTTCTTGCTGGTTCATCATGCCGACTAATATGATCGGCAAGTGCTAGACATCTGTCTCACAATATTGGAAATACGAAATAGAGAACCATATAATGACTTGTTTGTTGGGTGACTTTTCCAGGAATTGTTGTAGGCTAGTTGAAGCATTCTTGTATATTTACTATCGAGATGGATAAAAAAAAAAAAAAGCTACGGTTACTAGTCAGACTATATTTTATAAAGGCCACCAGAACATCTCAGATATTGAATGCTGCTGGATTGCAAGAAGCATTAAAAAAAAAACAAAAAACAACTATACATTGCTATCCTTTGGATTGGATCATCACCAAATATGTTCTATGTCTGAGCTTCATATGAAATTGCAAAGAGTATATGTTCACTTTTATTGTACAACAAATACTTTTTCGATGGATTCACAGATGGCTAGTTTTACTAGAACTACTTTGAAATTTTTAGGACATGTACTTGATGCATCTCAGGTAATACAAAAATAGTTATTGAGAACTGAAAGAAGAAAAGTCAACTTCTATTTATTGCTTATTATTGCTTTGATTTTTGTTTTGAAATTTTTCAGATAAGATTTTGAGATGAGCATTGATAATGTATATTATTTTGATTACTGTTGGATATTATGCTCACTTGTGTTCTTCAACCGACTGGAAGGTTCAAGGTTAATCCTAGTGGAACTAACTTTGGATTATGGCATGTGCATAGGAAGGTGACGTGGTTGATTGTTCTGGCCAGTATTTTCATATTTAAATTTAAATTTTTTATTTTCTTTATTGCATTTTCACTCCAAACAAGGCACAGTGCCACTTTGATGTAGTGGGCTACTATCTGGTTGGTTGTTTTTTTTTACGGCATATCAACCCTTTTCAGGTTATTTAATGCAGAATCTAGTGATTTTGAGAAACGATTTTTTAATGAAGTATATTTGTTTTTTTTAAGTCAGATTCTATTTAACCCATAGTTGGGACCCTAACATGTACCACCACTCCGGGTCAGAGTGGACCTGGGAGAAATGGCAATTAAAGGGTGGCTCCACACTCCCCAAGGCCCGCAAGCTGGGGCCTCACCATCTGATATAGTTTTAGGTCATATCCAAGACCATTGTATAAAGGGTTCTTTTTAAATTTTTTTATTGTTTTTATCAAATAACTCTTTAATATTGTTTTCTTTGTAGAATCGATTTCTTACTGTTACAAAATCAGTACATTCAATTAACATGTGTTTGATTGTGAGTTGTGTTTGACAAGGTATATAGATGGGTTGGCTTTCTTTTTTTAAGAGATATGAGTGAGTTAAGTGAGTATGGCCTATTTTTATTCTTGTTAGTTTGACTTCTTTTCTGTTTAATTTTGTATTTTGTTCTTGTTTTTTTTGGCATGATTTTGTTGTTAGGGTGTTCATTCCAGTAGGTTTGCCATTTCTCTGTTGTATATTTGTTGATACGTCTTTTTAGATCTATGTATGGAATTTTAAAATTTGCATCGATTGGGAGATTTAAGGCGTTTTTTTGCTGCTGAATCTGCTAATTCATTACCTTATTACTAATACCGGAATGGCTCGGTATCCAGTAGAAAATGATTTCTTTTTTACTGTTTAATTCAGTTAATTTTTGGAGTAATTTTGTGATTGGGGGTTGTCCATCTTTTTATTTTTAATCGCTTTTAGAGTAGATTAGGAGTCTGAAAGGATTATAAATTTGTTTTTTTTTGTTATTGGAAGCGAGTTTGAAAGCTAGGATTAGAGCATGTATTTCAGCACTGAAGATTGAGATTTCTTTTGGGAGGTTTGATTGTGTTTTGATTGATTTATTGAGTATTGCTGCACTGGCTGTTGCATTATTTTGTTTAGACCCATCTGTATAGATGTGTGTGTTGTCTGGATACTTTTCTTTAATTTTATCGAGATCATCATAAGTTATTGGATGAGTATGCTTCTTTTCATATTTACTTAAACTTAGGTCGATGTTAGGGGATACGATTTTCCAGGGAGGGGTTTTGAGTAGGACAGTTTTGTGAATTTTGGTTATGGGTAGATTTGCTTCTTTGGAAATCGATTTTATTCTAAGTCCAAAGGTTTTTATTGCATTTTCTTTTTGGTCGAAAAGGTGTTTACAGTTTGGATTTAAAGTGCTATTGTGTGCTGGGTTTGTGGGGTTGGCTGTAAGTTTTGTGCAGTACTTTAGACCAAGGTTTTAATTTCTAAGCATTGGAGGAGTTTCATGTGCTTCTGCGTACAGGCTTTCTACAGGGGAGGTTGGAAATGCTCCTAGTGCTAGTCTTAGTCCAGAGTAGCATATTGTGTTGAGGGTTTTTAGATATGACTTTCTGGTGGATTGATATATGAAGCTACCGTAATCTATTTTTGATCTAATTAATGCTCTATATAGTTTGAGTAGTGTGTTCTTGTCAGCTACCCAATCTGTATGGGCCATGACTCGTAGGAGTTGTAATGCTTTATTACATTTGGTTTTGATGTGATTGATGTGTGGAATGAAATTTAGCTTTTTGTCAAAAATGATTCCCAGGTGCTTGTGTTCATTTACGAATGGAATTTTTTCGCCTTCAATCTGTAAGGTTGGGTCAAGGTGGAGTTTGCGTTGGTTACAGAAATGGATGCATTTTGTTTTAGTTTTAGAGAATTTGAAACCATTTTTAGTTGCCCATTTATTAATTTTATTTATGTTATGTTGTAGTTTTCTTTCAATAGTGCGAGTGTATTTAGATCTGTAGCTGATTGAGCAGTCATCTACATATAAGGAGCTATCAGGAGAGAGTTCTTTTATAATGTTATTGATTTTTATGTTAAAGATAGTTGTTGATAATATGCTGCCTTGGGGCACTTCTTGATTTTGTAGGTCTGATAAAATTGAGTCTATGTGAACTTGGAAAGATCTGTCTGTTAGGAAGTTTTTTACGAATTCAGGTAGTCTGCCTCTTAGTCCAATATTGTGGAGATCTTTTATGATACCCTGTTTCCAGGTAGTTTCATATGCTTTCTCAAGATCGGAAAAAACAGATGTTACATGTTCCTTATTGATAAAAACTTCTCTGATGTAATTTTCGAGGTTAGTGATGTGGTCTATACATCCTCGATTTTTTTGGTATCCACACTGGATTTTAGAAATTATTTTGTCATCTAGATACCATATAAGACGGTAGTTAATTATTCTTTCGAACGTTTTGCATAGGCAGCTTGTGAGAGCTATTATTCTGTAGTTTTCTGGGTTTGATGTATCTTTTCCCAATTTGGGTACCAGTATTATTGTTGCTTGTTTCCATGAAGTTGGGAAATCTTTTGTTTCCCATATTTTATTATAAATTTTGAGAAGGAGTTTTAATGATTCGGGCGGAATTTCTTTAAGGAAGCTGTAGTGCACTTCATCTGGTCCTACAGCTGAGTTATGGGATTTTTCTATGGCGGTTTCTAGTTCATTGAGTGAGAAGATTGCATTGTAAGGCTCTTGGTTTTTGGAGTTAAAGTTTATTTTGTACTTTTCTTCATGTTTCTTAAGTATTGTCTATTGTAATATTTTGATGATGAGTTTTCGGCAAAGGTTTTAGCTAGTGTGTTAGCAATATCTTTTTTATCAGTTATTTTCTGTTTATTTGTGAGAAGATGTTTGATTGGATTCGGATTATATTTTCCAGTTATTTTCCTAATCATTTCCCAAATGGTTTTGGGTTTAATGGTGATGTTGATAAATTGTTGCCAGCAGGATCTTTTGGATTCTTTAATTGTTTTTCAAGTATTTTTTCTTTGGTGTTTGTATTCTATTAAGTTGTTGGTTGTGGGTTGTTTTTTAAATTTTCTTAAGGCTGTCTTTCTCTGTCTAATGGCCGTTTTACATTCTGGATTGAACCAGGTTTTTTTTTTTTTTCCAGGAAGAGAATTTTTGGGTATGCATTTTTTGGCTATTGTTATGAGTACTTTCATGGATTCTTCTATTGTTTGGATTTGATGTTCTGTTAATTTTAGTGAACAAAGTTCTTTAAATTCGGCTCAGTTGGCTTTGTTTGGGTATGTGGTTTTGGATGGAGTTACTGTAATTGATTATAATAGGGAAGTGATCACTTCCACAGGGTTCTTCGTAAGTGCTCCATGTATAATCCAAAAAGCTTGATGGACCACACATGGTAAGATCAATGGCACTAGTTGATCCGTTTGTTGGATTTAAGTATGGGATTTTTTTGATTGAGAAGGTACAAGTTATTTTTGTTAATTGTTCAATTTTGTTTCCTTTTGAGTTTGTGACTTCGCATCCCCATAACGTACTGTGGCAGTTAAAGTCTCCTAGAAGAATGAATGGTGAAGGTAGTTGTTTTATTAAATTTTCTAATTCATTTTCATTTATTGGTTCATGAGGAGGGAGGTATATTGAGCATATTGTGATTTTGTGTAATGTGACTTGAGTTGTAATTGCTTGGAGATTTGTTTTGACAGAGAAATTGCTTTGAGGTATGTTATTCCTTACAAGAATTGAGGTGCTTCCATTAGCACAAAGGCCTGCGTTATGGAAATAGTTGTATTGTTCATAGTTTGGTGTTTTGAAATGGTTATTGTTTTGTAGGAAGGTTTCTTGTAAGCAGACAATGGCTGGGTTGAAGACTGAGATAAGTATAAGAAGTTCATTATAGTTAGATCTTATTCCACGACAATTCCATTGGATAATTTGTTGTGTTTTATTTCTGTCCATGAGGTTGTTTAGTTTTCCTCTATTTCCATCTCTTTAGAAGTAGAGGGTTTATCTTTTGTCGGAGTTTGTGTCTTTGGTGAAGTGTTTTGCTGGGCTTTTTCTTTTTTTTGTTTGGATCTGGACGTCGATCTGGATCTTGCTTGAGATGTTGCTGTTTTGGCTTCTTGTTCATTTTTTCCCTCTTGATTACTTGTGTTTGGTTTCTTTTTTTTATCTAGGGTGTTTTCGGTCTCCATTTTTTCTAGAATTCGAATCTATTTTGAGTGTCTGTTGTTTGGTTTTCTTCTTTTCTGGAACATTCTTTATTTGCTGTTTTATCACTGCTTCTGTTTTTATTAATTTCTGGTGGTTGTTTTGTTGGTTTCTGTGATAGTTTTTTTTAATGGTTCTGTTGTGGATGGAATATTATTTTCTTTGTTTGGATTTGTTATTTCTATTTTGTTTCCCAGATTTGAGTATTTTACTTTTAGGCTATTTTGAAATTCTGGCCATTTTTTAATATTTAATGTAATCAGTTTGTTTATTAGTTCCCTATATTGATCATGTATTTCATTATGTTGGCATGGTTTAGTTGTCTTTTTTGTTGCTCAGCATATGTGTTGTCTTTCATGTACGTCTCAACTATTTTTCTGGCTTCTGGAAAGGTTGTGTTTTTTTTGTACTTTACTTCTATAATTTCTCTTTCTTTTTTATATGTTTTGCATATTTTAGAGAAGACCGAGTGATCTTCTTTGCAGTTAGCGCATTTCACCTCATTTATGCATTTTTCTTGGCTGTGGTCAGGCTCTTTGTTGCCGCATTTTTTGCATACTTTTACTCCTTTACAGACTTCGTTATGATGTCCATATTTTTGGCAATGGAAACATCTTAATGGAGCTGGGATATATTGGTCTACTTTTACATTTAAGTACTCAATTTTTATTTCTTTAGGAATTGTTGGTTTGTTAAACATTAATATGTATGTGTTGGTCGTTATTATTTTATTATTTCTTTTTATGTTTATGCAGACGTGGTTGATTACTCCTTGTTTTTCTAATACGGTTTTTATTTCTTCTTCAGTTGCTAGCAATAGTTCATAACTTCGAACTACTCCTTTCGAAGTGTTTAGTGTTTTATGGGGAAAGACTTTGCACTTGTACTCATGGAAATTCTTCATTTTCAGTAGAGATTGAGCATCTCTAAGATTGGTTATCTCAACTAGTAGATTTCCATCTTTTGTTTTTTTGATCATTTTTGGTTTACTTTTTGTGGATAATGTCTTTTCTATTAGAAAAGGTGATAAATTTCCAAGTTTTTTATTTTTGATTAATTCAATAACCAAGATTCGTGGGAAGTTTCTTTCATCTATAGTTGGAACGGTTTTTCTAGTTTTGAATTTTTGTTCTTCATCTGAGCTTGAGAGGTCAGAGTCAGAGGAATGGTTTCTTTTAAGGGTTTTGAGGGGGATGCATTTGTTTTTATCAGCCATGGATTTTGGGATTTATTTTTCATCAACTACGCTCCCTACCCACCTTGGGGTATAGTAAGGGGGAAACCCATTCGCCTTGACCATCTCAGGGCTACGTGGAGGATATACTCTTTTGGTAAGGAGTTCTAAAGCACTATATTTTCTGTTCAATATGTCCTCAAAAGTACATTTGTTCAGATGGAGTGTTGAGTTCTGGTCTTTCCAATTGATTGACCCTTGCCACTGCCTTCTAGCACTTACTTGGTTTGCCTATTTTTTGTAGTGGGGGGAAGAAAAATAAAAAATAAAAAAAAGGTGGGAGTACCTTTAAGTTTCGTTCTTTGTTGTGGTAGTTGGTACTTTGGGTGTAAGTGCTAGGGCTTGGCGTGACTGGCCCATTGGTCGGATCGGGCCTCTCCAACCGCCTGTCTAACTGAACTAAGGGTCGAAGTAATGTGTTGCGGTGCCTAGACTTTTATGCACCCAGGTCTAGGTTAGCTCAATCACCAGGATCACATCCTAAGGCATTACAGGTAGCAACCCACGGCTAACTGGTTGCCCCATTGAAGGATTTTTACCCTCAGCAGGGGGACAATCGGCTTATTCTAGTGCCTTACCAACAGGACAAAAAAAAAAAAAACCTAAAAAACAAGGGAGGAGGAAATAGGGGAGCCGATGGGGTCGAGAAGTAGGGAAGGAAAAGGAAAGGAGTGGGGAAGGGGGTTGTTTTTGTTTTTGCAGAACATAATTAAGTTTTAAAAAAGAAAATAGAAAACAAAAACAGAAAACCGATGTAGGTGCATTTCGTCTCAGAAAGCCAATAGACAGCCTGCTGATCTGGTAGCACCAGGCTACTATCTGGGACATAGATTGCAGGGATACTATGTAAAGAGTTGAGCAGCAAGATGTCTCTTTACATTACACATGTCAGTACAGTCGAGGAAGCAGGAACCCAGAAGAGAATTCCAAAGTCTATCAGTTCTGGGGAAGAAACTATTAGAGTAGAACGCATTTTGGCATCTGGGGATCTCTACTATGTAGGGGATGGAATTTTGGTGTTTGTTGGGTTTGTCAGGGGTATTTACGTTGAGGGAATACAAGGGCTTGTAGTTTGTCAAAGCATCATTAAAATACTTGTAAAACAAGCAGAGGGATGCAACATTTCGTCGATGGGACAGATTAAAGCCTAGCTGACAGTTCAGGACCTATTAGGTTGGTGACTCTCTTTTGAACCCTGTCCAGGAGTGAGAGACTAGTAGCCGTCCAAATGTGAATACTCCATACATGGGTGAATGATGGCCTTGTAGAGGTACTGGATACTTTCTGATGTAAGTAGTTTTCTAGCATGGTAAAGACAGTCCACGTTCCTTGAAGCAGCCGCAGTAATGCTCTCAATGTATCTGTTCCAACTCATGTTCCCTATGAACGTTAAGCTTTTGTATTATGTTGGGTCCATACTGATTTCATAATATCCAAGATGAAGAGAGTAATCCAAATACACAGTATCAATTCTATATTAACTATTTTTTGTGCTTAGAAAACAGAAAAGACGGTATCTTTAGTTATGATGTAGACACAGGAAAATAACATTAAAACCCCTCCTTTTTTTCAGGTGACCTAGCTGCGATTGGTGAATATCTGAAATTGCATTTACATTTTGTGTAGACCAAGAAAAATGACTTACATTTGCAATAATCCATATGAGTTCGGTTAACAGCTTCTTGACGTCGACAAGATTCATTCTTCAGTAAACACTCATTTTGATACACTCGACGATCAGAGCCGCAAACTGGTGGTCTGAAAAATAAGATGAAATAAATATTATTACTAGATTTGTTTCTGCTATTTTTCAACTATCATATTCTGTTATGGTGGTCTGATCCAGAGTTTCAAAAATTTCAGGACACCATGAGCAGACCAAGAGTTTTTCAAATTTTAACTTACACTTGTTCATTAGTTGTTCCGGTTCGTGATTTTTACTATATTTTCGTTTTTACAACCATTTTTCGTTTTTAAATAAATCAAAAATTGTTGCATTTTTTTGTTAATTTATTTATTTATTTTTTTTTTACTTTTTTTATGAACCATCCCTAAACTCTTTTTTGTAGTTATGTATCATATCTCTTTCCAGTAAAAAAGACCAATAATTAAATGTCTGCAGCTATTTAATTTTTACATATAAAGTAATCTTTAAGAAAGGGCTTCCAGAGCCCCTCAGCCTTGCTCACAGATTCCCAGGGATCCATCGAAGCCCACTTTGGGAAACCCTGATCTAACCTATTGCATCATTACATGGACACTATAAATAGTGGTAAAGGAGGTAATAAAGAATTTTTATCAACACATTACATTATTCCTGAAAATACACACTATCGTTAATTGCTTCCTTGTTGTCTTATATCTTTCTAGCTCTTTAGGCCAGAACACTGTTCAAAAATGAAATTCAATATGCTTGCAAGATTAATTACAGCCAAAATGATTAGATATAAAATACATTTATAACTTTCTCATCATCATCATGACGGGCTCCTTGCCCGGACCAATGTGACTCTTCCTCTCCAGAGTTTCCTGTCTTCCATCAGCTGTCTCAGATCTTCAGGTTCACAGTTGGCGTCGTGTACTATTTGTTGGATGTACGTGGATCTAGGTCGTCCTCTGCTTGCGCATCCGTGTCGTGGAGTCCATAGCAATACATCACTCACCAATTCATGCTTGTCCCTCAGACAATGACCGGCAAATTGTAGACGTCTTTCTCTGATGGTATTAGATATGGCAGGTAGATTGCCATAAAGTTGCTGCTTCGTGGGATGATTTTGCCAAGATATATTTAATATTGTTCTTAGCATACGGGTGTATGTGCCGTCTAGTTTTCTTTCCAATCTTTTGGTGAGTGTCCAGGTTGTAGCACCGTAAACAAGGACAGACTCTACCACTGGCCTGAAGAACTACCTTTTCAGTTTGTCAGCCAGTCTCAAAGTCCATACTGAATGTAGCCCATCCAATGCGGTCCATGCTTTTGAGATGTGAATTCTGATATCTCTCTCTGTGGAAACCATGTTGCTGCCCAGATACGTAAACTCAGCGATTTCTTTCAGTGTTGATCCAACCAAAGCCCTGATCTCTCCTTTCATATTGAAAGTTATAAACTTTGTCTTATCCACATTTATGTGGAGACCAATGTCATTTGCAGACTTTTCTAGCTTACGTAACAGTGTTTGCGCATCAGCAGTGTTGTTCGCGAACAAAGCAATATCGTCTGCGTAATCTGCATCAGTTATGTGTGCTGATTGATGACGTCTGTTTCTGGATTCATTTAGGATCAAGCCTAGCATGTTGTGCATATCAGAGGTGCGAAGTACAAAGTCAAGACAGACAATGAAAAGAAAAGGGGGCAAGAGTATCTCCTTGTAGACCCCCAACTTTCTACTCAATAAATTTTCATATTTTTTGGATATATTACTATTTTCGATATGACAATTAAGGACATAATAATATTGTAATTTAAAACAAAAAAATAAAACCCGGGGGGGGGGGGGGATACTACCAAGGAAAGAAACTTTAGAAAAAAAATTTGGCTTTTGATCTTTTTTTTTTCTGTAAATCTTCATAACATGGTTAATGATGAAGAATAAAATTATTTCTTTAGCAAAAATGTATTTTTAACCATAGTAAAAAAAAAAAAAAGAAAAAGGTTTTAATATTGATAATCTTTATTTAAATATTTAATTAGTCTAAAAAACGTACATCTCTTATTAATGGTAATTTGGTTCCATCTGAAGACGAAACTATGCTATCACTATCTTTTAATGCTCGATTCAGTTCAACATTTCAGACTAATATACTGTCATTCAATGCTCGATCGGAGGAGGGGGAGTTATATAGTATATGTTCTAGTGTCATGAAATCATCCTGCCAGGTATTACATCCTCCTTTGAGATGGATAGGAGTGTAGTATGTCTATCATATTTTTGCTAGTGGATAATAATAGACAAATATCTTTGCAGATATTTATAAAATGTCCAGTTTGCAAATAAGTTCAATTAATTTAATAATCTTAAAAACTGTACTTTTTAATTTTATTTTCTTTTTTCAATATAAATTTCAGAGTTTTTTGAAACATATGTAAATAGAACTGATGAGCCCTTTAAAGAATTTGCATATTTGTTTTTCTTGCTTTGCTACTGAAAACATTTGGTGCTTGTTAAAATAAATTAACAGATTAATCTTTTTAATTACGCTGCTTTAAGTAAAAAACAATATTAAGTACTTCATTGTAGTGTTGAAAATAATACTATACCTAAAAAAATTATGAAAATTCGTTGAGTAGAAAGTTATTTATAGTTAAAAGTAATTTTCACAGAAAATTGGGTAAAATTGCATTTTTCTTAGACATTATAAAGTAGACTGAAGATGAGATATAACTCTGAACAAATATTTTAGAATACTTGTTTATGATGTGTAATATTTTTTGTCTATAGCGATAGATTTTTTTTTTTTTTTTTTTTTTTTTTTAACTAAAAACACAATATTAGTTGTTCTACTCAATGAATTTTTGGATATATTACTATTTTCAACATGACAAATATATTGTTCTGGTTTAAAATGACATTTAAAAAAAAAAATCAATCTGTCGACTATATCTTAAAAGCACAAAACATTTTCTGCAAAAATTAATCAGCCAATCATCATTATTCTTATTGTAATATTGTTTTCAATCTTTATTCCATTAGATTTTGCTGCACTTTACTTTCCTAACAAAATCTTCGATAACATCAGAAATTTGAACTTTTACTAAATGACCTATTAATAGATTGTACATTAAATAAGCTCTAACCTGTCATACCGCCAGTGTTGTGTTTTTGTGTTTGCTTTACAAGGACTTCCACAGAATGTGCTGATGAACTTAATGCACTTGGCCTCCTAACCTCCTCACAACAAAAATACCCCGACTAGCAGCAAAATTCCACCTCTTCATGTTAAATTTACTTAAATGCTGGATTTTCTACTTTGATGTACCTCTCCAACACACATACTGACTGCTTTCAAATGCAGTGCTAACATTTTGTGGCTCAACTTCCCGCTCAGGCTACTCTCCTGTAAATCTGGCCCCTATCATAGTAGGTTCTTATGCTTCATTGGCAATACGCCTTGTTTGAGGAAAACAACAACTATAATAAAACAAATAAAAATAAAAAAGTATAGTTAATAATTAAGCAGGCTCAAAAGTACCAATGTTAATAGAATCATTAAAAATTTTTCATAAAGTTGAAGGATTTCAGAATGCATTGAGATGTCATAATGTACACTCTTTCTCCATTCTCCTTTCAATTATTTACATCAGAAACTTTCCTTTCTTTTTTAGTGTACCTAGTATGAAGAGGAATTCCCACAAACACAGCTTTTTTGCTAGGGGTGCCTGTCTGTTGCCATGAGACTGCTTCACCACAGATTACAACTTGGCCGTCTTACCAGCCAATGTCAACAATTCCTATCAAAAACCTTCCCAACAAACATTTGAATTTGGTCTTGAGAATGATTTCCTATCCTCAAGTAGCATCTGACCTTGGTAAGTGGTCACCATTTAGTAAAATTTTTTTTTTTTTTTTTTTTTTTTTAAATTTAAAAATTAAAAAAAAATCCTTCCACCATTTCTCTTACTCACTGACATTTACGATCAGTTTTAGTATTATGTCGATAAAAGCAGTTATTTTCTTGGTAATGTGCACAAGGTTAAGTATTTTTGCGAGTCTTTATAGGAAGTACAAAGATGGAATGTTGTATGGAAAGAGAATGGCAACCATAGGAAGTAATCCATTCAGATTTTAAAAGCCGTGAGGAGAAAAAGAAGAAACAGAAGAAGGAGGAAGTCGTATGAAGTGAGAACAATGCTTATTAGAGAGAGATGGCTGGAATTACAGAATAGAATGAAAGGTTTCTTCATATTTAGGACATTTTCATGGTGAGCTAGATAGAGGTCTTGCAAAGTTTGTCAATGTGGAGGTGATTTTTATATTTTTAAAAGGATTGAAAAAGTAGATCTCAAATTCATAAGGGGAAAAAAGAAAAGGTATTTCAGTTAGCAATGCTGTTTGTTAGGTCAGTTGATCTGTTTTTCTGGCATATCAACACTTTTGTGGTTAAGTCAGAATGAGATCAAGCCCTTTAGAGATTCTAAGAAGCAGAGTAGTAGAGTCAAACTTATAAGAATGTTAAGAGTCAGAATCAGATTTTTTATTTTAAAATCTTCCAATATTCAGACCAAGTCAAAGTTGGAATTTTTGGAATCCTAGGAGTTGGAATTATGTTTCTAAATTTTGGAGATAAGGATTGATATTATTTGGGCTATTGTTATCATCTTGAGTGTTATTTTCACATTTTAGTTAATGTGATTTCAGACTTTCTCCAAGTATATCTTGTGCTCAAGAATCGTTCTATGGAATTTTGAATGAAACTTTATTTAATCCATGGAGGTAGCATGCTTTAGTTCCATCAGCCATGACCAAGTAGAAATCTTCAATTCAAAGTTATATTCTTAGAATCGCTTGCTCTATGGATCGAACTTTCAACCTCCAGAATCGGGTCACTTAGGAACGAATTTTACTCATTACTTTATTAGTTACACCACGGGTTATTACGTTCAAAATTCCATACAGATTTCCATAGTTCAACAAGATACATCTGGAGGTCGGAAGATTACATCGTCCGAAACATTCAAGATAAAAATAGTAGTTCAAATGATCCAAATAATACTAGCAATTGCATCCTTTCTGACTCAACAATCCTGATCCCACTTAAATCTTTGATTTTCCATATCTGTCTGTTTTACATGATGAATCTGGTGTTCCTTTCTCTTGATTCCTTAAGCATCCGATTATTTTGATTAATGATTAATCAATTTGTATGAAGCAACATGATGCGACAATTTTTTTTTTTTTTTTTTTTACCCAGAATCGGTTTCTCAACTCTTTCTAGAATCAGGTACTTATAACTGAAAATGTGAAGGTTGCCAACATCCATAAATCAAAGTAGTGCTATGGAACTGGATTTGAACTTGGCACACCCAGGTCATCAGTCTACATTGTTAACCACTTCATCACCACCACCTCCCTTTTGGGGGTTTATTTAATGCCAAAACATAACACATATTGGAAACATTCACATTTATCAAATATGATACAGATTTACGGATTCCATATCAAGATAGTAATAAAAAAAAAAATTCTTATGTTTTGATTTGTTTCTTTTATCGGATATCAACATTTTGTAGATTATTTATTCTAAAAATACCATTATTGGAACCCTAGTTGTTATTCTATTCAGGGTTGCAGAGCCGGAATATATAAGGTTAAAAATGCTTACAACTTCCTTTCAAATTTCAAAGGGTCACAAGATTATTGATTATTTTATTTATTTATTTTTTTTTTAACTATTAACAAAAGATTAAAATGGCTGACTTGTTTATGAAGAAACTGAAATGCATGTAATTTGATTCTGTAATTAACTTTTTTTAATGGAATTTTTAAAAAGATAATTGTAATACTTTACACTACTGCATTATTTTTTAGTAGAGATGAAAAATATAAACACAAGGAATGATACCATAATTATTGATAACATTTATTCATTATTTATTAATAGAGAGATTCTGTGAGATTATAAATAATTTATATAAATGTATATGGTAGAAATGCAAATTGTCAATAGCATAAATTTCTCAACCGTGTGTGTGTGTGAGAGAGAGAGAGAGAGAGAGAGAGAGAGAGAGAGAGAGAGAGAGAGAGAGAGAGAGAGAGAGAGAGAGAGAGTGAGAGGGGGGAGAAAGACAGACAGAGACATACCCTCCCCCTCATTTCCTAACCTTGGGAGCTTGTGTGTTTATTCATAATCACCTAATAAGTAAAATAAGAAGGGTGGTGATGGGGTGAATGGATTTTTTTTTTTTTTTTTTTTTAACCATACTGAACATATTATTTGATATATTTTAAAAGAGACAGGAAAACATTCATTAATGAAACAAGTCTTTTATTTCTAGGGAAAAAAGAGAGGCCAAGCAAATGATGACAGGGAGGAAAAAGAAAATAAAAAAAAATAAAAAAGATAAAGCGAGAAAAAGGAATAAAGAGAAATAAAATTAAACAAGCCAAACAGAAAAAAAAGGGCAAGAAGCACTAATGATTTGGCCTTAGCTAATTTAATAAAAAAGTAGAATTTTGCTTTGTTTTTTTGTTTTAATTATCCAAAAGTGGAATTCCACTAAAAATTGGAAAACTTCCGTCCTTGCCAATTCAATAGGTCAATCACACATTCAGAATCTTGTTGAGCTTCCCCACCCCAAAAGAAAACAAAAACAAAGAATTTGCTTTGTGACTTCTCAAAATAGACAACAAAACCTTTCCAGTAGGATCTGAACTCCAGTCAAGAATCAGTAGCTGACATTAGGCGACATGCACATAACTAAGTTTGATAAAAATAGACATGGAATCATATTCCAGAGGTTACCCGCAGCTTCACACCTTCCGATCATCATACACCATTTATTTACTAAACAACGTTCTACTTCAGATATCGAACATTCTCATCTCATAAATAAGTCAACTTAATGACCATAGGCAGAATAACGGAGGTGTAAAACGAGGATTGTAAGCAAATATTTGATCAGCAATACAAACACGTGTGAGTTTACCTGTTTGAATTAAACCTCATAAAAACGGAAACTTTCCTAGGTTTTCAGGAGCGGTTCAGTGAAATTGATTTAATTTCAACAGGCTTTCCTCTGCTTGTCATTGCAACTATCTACTTGACAGAATCAGACACAACAAGAAAGATAAACATTTATTAAAAAAAAAAAAAGAAAAAAAAGTAGATTTTTGTTCTAGAAAACATACCACCCCGACTTAACTTGATATAATAAAGTCATTAAATCTTTGTATACATGTTGATAAAAGGCACAAGAAATGGGTGTAGGTAGACAGAGAAAGAGAGAGATGGGGGGAGAAGGAGGGGGGGACAGAAAAAATTAGAGCAGGAATATTTTCTGAGGGTGAGAAAAGGAAACAAGTAACGGATCGCTTTTAAAGGCAAGAGACCTTCCAGAAAACAGAGACAGAGAGCCTTCCGGAAGTGAGAGACCGTGACAGAAAGCCTTCCGGGAGCAGATGGTAACGGTGATAGAATACGTTCCGAAGGTGTGGGATAGTGGTAGAACATCTAATTAATATAGCAAAATATTTAACTAGCTTTTAAAAGTAAATTAGAAGAAAAATGTGCCCTGTTAGATTATCAAGCTCAGGTTAAATTGTCTGCATCAGGAAAATATGAATTTGCAAAACAAACAAAATTTAAACAAACTGAGCATGCAGGGTTCTCCTCCAGGAGTGAAAAATTCAAGGAGTGTTATTGAGAAAAGTGTGAACAGACGAACAATTTGGAGCAATTTTACCCTTATAATGGCCCCTGGTGGGGGGCAACCAGAGTTATCCCAGAAAATCCGTTCTGGCAAAAATTTACTTTCACAATGACTAATGTTTGTGCAAAATTTAAAAAAATCCAAGGTCTGGTTATTGAGATAAGTGTGAACAAATGAACAGATGAATGAATTACTAAGGCGAACCCCCCCCCCTTTGTCAAAGAACCAATAAAACGGCAATCCAATGATCAACGATACGCACAATACTGTTGCATGGTTATAAAATGTAGCCCTTACGCAACAAAGATCTTCACAGACTGAAAGTTTTCAACATATACTACCTACAAAACAATCTACGTATCTGCCCTTTTGACCAAATCCTAAACTGCATGCAGTGCAAGATGCAACAATACCAGAATCACAGACTCTTCTAGTTTGGTCATGTTCTTTAATACTCAGAGGAGAAATTCTTACAAGTTAATAGACCTAGTCAGACCTGCTGAAGAGAGTGCAAGGACTGGTTCCCATATTTTTGGCATTTGTCACTGAAACCAAGAATAGCCACAGTATGCTGAGGACTCTGCTGCTGCTTGCCATGATACGGGACACAGTAAACTCATTTGGATCCACCTTAACCCACCTCAGTTAAATGCTGTTAAGAGTTAGCAGTATCGGAGGGTAACTGAATACAATAGACTCCATTTGAACTCTGCAATAATATCCATTAGCCTCCCCCCCTCTCAAAATCTTCAATACAAATTTTTTTATTGAACAAAGTGCATATGTGTGTATTAATAGTTTGAGTCAGTTTACAAAGATTGTACAATTATGTATAATAAAATTGTTTACGGGTCGATAAGTTCCTTAAAAAATGATTTGGCATATTCCAGGCAGAATTCTTCAAGGGTTAAACCTAAAAAGCACCAGAGAAAATTTTTAAAAAAGTAAACATTTGTGGAAGGGGTGGGGAGAGAGAGAAAAAGAGAGAGAGGGACATGGCAAGGTCATATAGACCGGAAAGGCAAATGATCATACAGACGCATCCTGGCAAATCAGCTGTCAACAAACAATTACCATGTTATTGGCCAGTGGAAGGCGAAATAATTAAGGAGTTGGGGTGGTTGTTTATTTGTTAGATTTGATCAACAGGCAGATAATGGCAGAAAAAAATAAAATGGGAGAGAGAGAGAACGGCAGAAAGAAAAAAGACGGGAGAGAGAGAGGGAGAGAGAGAACGGCAGAAAGAAAAAAGACGGGAGAGAGAGAACGGCAGAAAGAAAAAAGACGGGAGAGAGAGAACGGCAGAAAGAAAAAAGACGGGAGAGAGAGAACGGCAGAAAGAAAAAAGACGGGAGAGAGAGAACGGCAGAAAGAAAAAAGACGGGAGAGAGAGAACGGCAGAAAGAAAAAAGACGGGAGAGAGAGAACGGCAGAAAGAAAAAAGACGGGAGAGAGAGAACGGCAGAAAGAAAAAAGACGGGAGAGAGAGAACGGCAGAAAGAAAAAAGACGGGAGAGAGAGAACGGCAGAAAGAAAAAAGACGGGAGAGAGAGAACGGCAGAAAGAAAAAAGACGGGAGAGAGAGAACGGCAGAAAGAAAAAAGACGGGAGAGAGAGAACGGCAGAAAGAAAAAAGACGGGAGAGAGAGAACGGCAGAAAGAAAAAAGACGGGAGAGAGAGAACGGCAGAAAGAAAAAAGACGGGAGAGAGAGAACGGCAGAAAGAAAAAAGACGGGAGAGAGAGAACGGCAGAAAGAAAAAAGACGGGAGAGAGAGAACGGCAGAAAGAAAAAAGACGGGAGAGAGAGAACGGCAGAAAGAAAAAAGACGGGAGAGAGAGAACGGCAGAAAGAAAAAAGACGGGAGAGAGAGAACGGCAGAAAGAAAAAAGACGGGAGAGAGAGAACGGCAGAAAGAAAAAAGACGGGAGAGAGAGAACGGCAGAAAGAAAAAAGACGGGAGAGAGAGAACGGCAGAAAGAAAAAAGACGGGAGAGAGAGAACGGCAGAAAGAAAAAAGACGGGAGAGAGAGAACGTCAGAAAGAAAAAAGACGGGAGAGAGAGAACGGCAGAAAGAAAAAAGACGGGAGAGAGAGAACGGCAGAAAGAAAAAAGACGGGAGAGAGAGAATGGCAGATAAAAGGAAAAAAGAGAAAAAGAAAAAAGGAATAGGAAAACAGGGAAAAAGGAAAACAGGGAAAAAGGAAAAAAGGGAAAAAGGAAAAAAAGAAAGGAAAAAAAGAAAAAGGAAAAAGGGAAAAAGGAAAAAAGAAAAAGGAAAAAAGAAAAAGGAAAAAAGAAAAAGGAAAAAAGAAAAAGGAAAAAACAAACAAAAAAAAGGAAAAAAGAAAAAGGAAAAATGAAAAAGATGAAAATGCTTAGTGGGGTTCTTTCAAAATAATACTAATGACAAACATTTTTATATTTTGTTTTAGGCATGTTTCAGCATGTAATGTTTTTATATCTTATATTGAATTATTTAAATTTAGTTCATAAAATAAAAATAAAAAAATTAATGCACAGAGCCTTCAAAAACGTGCTTAACCATCTAAAATGAAAATGCTGCAAATAATATTTCGCAGCTGCATGGTATAGCATTCTAAAGATTATAAATTTAACAAGCAGTTCCTAATATATCTCAGTTAGGGGCAATGACAATTTTTTTTTTTAGAGAGTTGTCGCCATCCTTCTACATACAACAGCTAATATTCCCAAATAGTCACCCATCTAGTACTGCTCTTGCTGAGCATTGCTTAACTTTGGTAATCCAACAAGTACCGATTTATCAAAATGATTATGCTGTATACTAAATAGTACAAGATATAGTATATATAAATACTAGCAAGAAGACCCGATGTCCCTTGAAATTTAATGAGGAACACTATGTCCCTTTTCAGTAGACTCATAACACCATATTACTTGAAAATATTTTTAACACCTTCCTCATTTACCCCCTAGTATAGTGGAAAGAAACGGAAATGTTGGAATCTCTAAATTAGGGTCTTATACATATGGTTTAAATTTCATTAAAATTGGATACACTTATTTGAAATTTTAATGGCAATTCTACCCTTAATTCTCCCTTATATAAACACACACACATATATATATATATATATGGGACTACATCCATATCTACAATAGTGAGAACACTTCTGAAGCTATATACTCACCAAATTTTTTATCTATAGATTTGAAATTTGGTATATAGAGTATTCAGACATGTAGAAAACTTTTTACCCGGAAAAAAGGGCTGCTAAGGGGTCAAAATTTAAAAGTTGTTAGAGGGGGGGGGAAGATTTTTATTTGTTTATCAACTGTTTCATGAATGCGCATTCATAAATCGTTCACATGACAGATTTATGTTAAGAATAAGTAGATTTTTAAAACCCCTTTTAATGATCGTGTTAAACTGGCCTAATGGTTATCTTACTTGACTGTCTTTTGGTTTTGATCTCAGCTTGAGCATTTTTTTTTTTTATAATTTTTTTTTTACTTACAAAAAATGAACTGTTTAGAAAAAACATAATACTCATGCACTTGTCTCAGTTTCTTTCCATTTTTTTAATTTATTTTTTTTTACTTCATTTTCTTTAAAAAGGAATTTAACGTTAAGTTTAACACCTACAGTATTTCTGTTTATAGTATATAAGAATTCTGCATCAATTAAAATATAATATTCATGCGACTTTTATGACCAGGCAATGTCGGACGGTCTGCTAGTATATATATATTTATTATAATGCAAAGCTCTTTGTAAATAACAAATAGAGCATTGTGGGAGTGTCAATGTTTGTATACAGCATTGTTAGATATCATTGCTGACAGCACTGATCCAGTGACTTGATGGGTAGAGCTATTGATTATAGCTGTTGGTTTGATCCATGGCTTGGAATGAGTGTTGGTCTAGATACACTGAAGAACTATGATATGGTGAAACAGTCTGACTAATATATATATATAGATAGATAGAGAGATAGATAGATATTAAATGAAGGTAAATTGGAAATGTAACTTGCTCCACTTCCGTATTGAGCACTCTTGTATTAACCTCATTATATTTCACTGGTTACCCTACTTTTGAAAAATAGCAACCTCAAATTATATATATATATATATATATATATTTGTGTAGAAAGAGTTAATAAGGTGATACTATACCTTTTAAAATTTCTAACATTAAAATCAATGTCATGTTTGGATTACCAATATTACAGCCGTAATTGGAATAATACTGATTATATTATGGCTGAAGAGCATGGACATGTGCCATTGATTATATGCTTTACAAATGAAAAAAATAAAAAAAATTCTCACTCCTTAATTATTTTGTATTCGACTGGCCAATAACATGATAATTGTTTGTTGACAACTGATTTGCTAGGATATGTCTGTGTACGTTCTGTTTTTCCTTTCTTGCTCTATGACCTTGCAAAGCAAGAAACTGGCAGTCACAAACAATTAGCATGATATCGCTCGGTAGATTATATGTTGACACTTTACTAACTTGAGTCTACATACGAAAAGTTTAAATGTTTAACATTGGAATTTATTTCTGACAGTATAGCATGTATTATGAAGCCCTTTTTTGTTGATACTAGTGTAAGTACATGTGATGTCAGCAATCATGATTAATTTAGTGCATAAAGTCAAGGGATGAATCAAGAATACCACATATGAGAAATGAGACTTGTACTCAACATAGGAACCAGGGTTGTGGAGTTGGAGGTTTTTGGATTCCGAATCAGCCTCTTAAGAAGAATTGACAGACATCTGAATATTAAAACACTTTAAAATAAGGAGTCTTATATTTTAGAATTCTAGGAGTCTTTTTTTAAATACTGTTTTTCACCTCCAAACAAGTCATATTGCCCTTTGGATATAAGGGGCTACTATTTAGGATCATGTCGAACAGGAGACTGTAGGGAGTTGAACAGCAAGATGTTTGTTCACATTACATTTAGAGCTCTACATGTTATTACAGTTAAGGAAGCAGGGAGGGAAGTCCAAGGAATAGCAGTCTAATGGAAGAAACTATTAGAGTAGTAGGCTTTTCGGGATCTCAGTGAAGGAGTGGAATTTTGATGCTTGTCAGGAGTATTTATGTCTGAGCTGAACTTTGTTGTCTTTAGAATTTTGGTAAACATGAGCACAAACCAAACTTTGTTACTACTCTCAAACTAATGAACTTGTTTATTTCCAGCTCCACGGGCTAAATTATTTTTTTATTTAATGATATTACCCATTCAAACATTAGCAGGAAAACGAAAACAGTATAATACAGAATATACAAAGGGAGTTTCAAAAGTAATGCCTCCTATTTTTTTCATCCCGCCCGAATAGATCAGAGGAGATTGCAAATTGCAGTGCTATGATCACGTATGCAAGTTTTATCTGTTGCAGATATTGACAGTGTAGTACTAAGAAAGCAACCCATATCATGGATGTGAGTCAGAAACAAATGCGTCATTGAATTTAGGCAAAAGTACATCGAGAATTGTGGCAACTATATAGAAAAATAAATTCTGGGGTACAAAAGATCACTCGTTTTAAGGGTACAATTCAATTTTCATAGCTCTTCAACTTTTTGAGTTATATATAAGAGCAAATAGTTAATAAAACATGTTAAAAAACACTTTGAAAAAGTTAAAAACATATTTAATCTGAAAAGGAAACACTTAATAAGTGGACTATCCACTTATTAAGTGTTTCCTTTTCAGATTAAATATGTTTTTAACTTTTTCAAAGTGTTTTTTAACATGTTTTATTAACTATTTGCTCTTATAAGCTCTATCTCCTATTTGGCTTTATAGAGCTTTTACATTTGGTTGAGATTACTTTATAAATATTAATTCTTTAATATTTATAATATACTTTAGTTTTACCATCTTGGATCATTTTGGTAAATTTAATTGTAATTGTTATTTTATATATATATATATATATATATATATATATATATATATATATATATATATATACAT
This sequence comes from Euprymna scolopes, assembly GCF_053919585.1. Lineage (NCBI taxonomy): Eukaryota > Metazoa > Mollusca > Cephalopoda > Sepiida > Sepiolidae > Euprymna > Euprymna scolopes. The sequence goes on from NC_136499.1 coordinate 33,612,370, forward strand.
AGATAGATAAAGAGAGAGAATGACAAAAAACTATATTCCAAAATTCATGATGTTGACCATCTTATAATTTATTCCTTTAATTCAGTTGACTTTTAGTGACTTTGTTAAAATTCAAAATGGTATAATGGAAACATTAAAAAGGTATATGCAGCTTCTCTTCCAATTTTCGGATTTTAATCATATCAAATCATACTTCATTTCCTTTTGACAGATTGATTGTTGCTATTTCTTCTGATGAGTTAAAGGCATAATAGATTCACTGATTGATATAATAATTAAGTGATTGATTTTGTGCTACAAAACAAATACTGTCAAGAATTGTAAAAGTCAACTGAATTAAAGGAATAAATTATAAGATGGTCAACATCATGAATTTTGGAATATAGTTTTTTGTCATTTATTCTCTATATTGCTCTGTGATTACATCGAGTTTCTTAAATAAGCTTATATATTATAAGAACATATATATATATATATATATATATATATATATATATATATATATATGGAGTCTTTACTTTTGGAAGGACCCTTGAATGAAGACAAATGTGATAAAGTTAATTTCGATAGGTCTTCATTATGAGAGCAAAAATTGAAAGTCGAAAAAAATCAATTTTCATTAAAAACTAATGTTATCTATTTACCTTTGATGCCAATTTCAACTAAAAGCAATGTTATCTACTTAATTGTTATTACTGCATTATTACATAAAACACATTTTCATGATAGCAATACATGGTCAGTCATATTGCTTTGGATATAGAACAAGAGAAATAATTCGGGCAATAAATAATTGTTGATAAATTTGTAGACGAGTACCCTATATTTTTTTTTTTTTAACATGTAATTGGCTTAAAAAAAAAAAATCTTATTTTTGGGGAGAAGCGGGATTTAAGCTAAGGGTACTGATTCAACCATTTTTCCAATGACCATAGCAACAGATTTGATGTATGTGTTCCATTTCAGATTCGGAGTGAAGGTCAGATCAAGAAGCTTGTCTAAACATGGAGCATCCTCAAGATGAAAGCCATTCATTTCAATTGGAGTCAGATGTGGGTCAGAGCGTTGATGATGAAAAGAGAGAAGCTTGGTTTTAGAAGCATTAAAATTAATTAACTGACTAGCCCTCTCCCCCCCACTGCACCATGTGCTCAAGATCAGAGGAGAGAAAATAAAACAGATCACAATCATTTTCGGTCTTTGAAGTGTTGCCATAGATGATATTACATTTACAAGATTAAAATATTTGATGAAGCTAAGTTTACATACCCGGTATAATTTCTACAGTCGATGTTACAGACGCATTCTCTATCATTGTTTGCCAATGTTGTGCATACACCATCAAACTTGCAGGACGTTTCATTACACAAGATTTTGGGCGCTGAAAATACAAAAGAACGTGAAAAAGATAAGTTTATCAGAATATATGATTTGATATTTTAAAAATAATCCGACAAAATATACAAATATCTATTCAAAGTTGAAAAATAATTCCAAAGTCATTCATGAAAACAATTGCTGAAAATCGACAAAAATTAAAAAATTATTATATACAGGATGTCCCAAAATTTACCATTTAATTTGAAATATAAATTAGCATCAAAATAAGTTGTAAATTTGGAGACTATATATTTTCACTCCTGTGTGTGCATGTGTGTGTGTGTAATATAGTTCATTTGGCATAATGGTTAGAATGGCCATTAATGAGCTTGGACACCGAGTTCAATCCTTGGTCGAGTCACATCAAGACTCAAAAATTGTACTTTATGCCTCCTTATTAAACATCCAACATTATAAGGTGAAGATCAAAGGCAGGTGGTGTAATGTAAGAAAAGATTTGTATCTTCCCTTACATTTCAATGTATTAGATAATGAAGAGGGAGCCTTCAGGTGGTTGTTGGCTATGATCTTATATATCTATAATATAAAGCTGAATGTCTGTGTATGTGTGTGTGTGTGCATGTCTGGTCATGAATAGGATCCTATATGTTTGACTATTTAAAAAAAAAACTGATTACATATAATGATAGAAGATGTATCGAGACACAGGAATGGGTATGTTTGATTTGGAAGAACAGTGGTTCATAAAAATTGTGGGGTCTGCGTTCATGCCTGGTCCACAAAGTATGGAAATAAAAATTAAAAAAAAACGTTTACAAGTGTTTTTGATATAGATGTACATAAGAATACTTTGATAAGTATGTTTTAGCTTAAATAGGGATGGTATAATAAAATTGTGGGGTCAGCGTTCGCGCCTGGCCTCCATAGAATGGAAATAGGCACAAACTTTCATAAAGACATTTCATATCTATCTGCGTAAGTATACATTGATAATTATGTTTCAGTTTGAAGAAATATGGTATAATAAAATTATGGGGTGTTCGTTCACGCCTGACCTCCATAGAATGGAAATATGTCACAAAGTTTAACAAGGTTTTTTAATATAGATCCACAGAATATTGTGATAAGTGTTTCAGTGTGAACAGGTATGGTATAATAAATTATGGGGTTTATCTATTTTATTTTTACTTTCATCATATTTTGTTTTGGTTTTGATACCCCCAAATTCGAAGCTATCTCATTACAACCCTTCCTTTTCATAACCTATCATACTTTCATAAATCAGTGCTGTTTTTGAACCCAGTCAATGACGGGTACTTTTGCTAATATATATATATATATATGATGATTGCAACGTCTTGTCAGACGAGTGCCACTTCCTCAGACATTTAAAATCCATGAGCCCAAATGCCTGAGGGAGTATCTATACAAAGATGATGTTACAGAGTCTTAGCTTTGTACGACAGCTAAGTCTCTCTCGGTTCAAAATGTTGAGAACAAGCAAGAGCAAGATAGCCAGCAACAAATTAAACTGCAGACCAGCTTAATGCGGGTACTGGTCTCCCGCTTTGTTTTTTAAATCAGAGATTTGCTTCTCCTAGAAAGGTTGCCTTCACCACGGCTTACGGGAGCCCTCTCCACCCCAATACACATATACACACAAATATACACTGTGCTAGTTGGCCGTTGACCAAGAAAAAGAGTTCATTCGCCCTTTGGAAGGTCTTGTTTTTAATCCTTCAGGGAGACTAGCCACCCTCCTCACCAAACAAGTCTGGTGGGGGAACCAGTTTAGTCGCCAGTGACCCGACCATGAGGCAGGTAGTACTGGGTTACATAGTACCAGTAGCATATGACATGACCTGACACATAAATATATATACATACATACATACATACAAGATAAATAAATACCCCTTCCCCCGCCAAAAAAAGGAACAAAATTGACTTTCCATGCAAAAATCGAAATGCCACATACTAACTAATCAAAACAGATGATTTTTTTTTTTTTTTTAGAAGTGTACCAAACACATATTACAATTTTGCTAGATAATTCCTGTACGTACCCAGCATTGTATGGAGTCTTTACTTGCATTTTTTGGTTTTAAAGCGCATAAATATTTAGTTATTGGTTAAAAAAGTAAATTTAAAAATTCTGAAAGCTAACAATAATTATTACAGTAATTAAATTACTACTTGAACCAGATGATAAAAAAAAACAACTAATTTTGTTAAAGCAATAATCTATACCAGGGTTTCCCAAAGTGGGCTTCACAGAGCCCTAGGGCTTTGTGAGTGAGGCTGAGAGGCTCTGGAAGCCCTTTCTTAAAGAGGAATAAATGCTTCATATGAAACAATTAAATGGCTACATACATTTAATTATTAATCTTTTTTACTGGAAAGAGATATGATACATAACTATAGGTGTAAGGAGTTTCGAAATGACTCATGAAAAAGAAAATAAAAAAATAAATTAGCAAAAAACGCAACAATTTTTGATTAATCAAAAACAAAAAATGGTTGTAAACTCGAAAATATAGTAAAACCACAATCAGAAACAACTAATGAACAAGTATAAGCTAAAATTTGAAATTCAGGTTTTTCATATTTATTTTAGAAATTATCTTGTTAGTGCTTTGTGAAAAACCTTCGTCATGTACAGGGGCTCCATGGTGTCATGAGGTTTGAGAAACTGATCTATATAATTATTGTAAGCAACTACAAAAACTTTCAATCTTTTTATAAATGAGGGTTTGTAAAGAATTTTAAAGACAAAAAAAGCTTTCTAATCAACACTTTAAAATTTTGAAAGGAATACAATTCATTTTTTTTTTTTTTAATTATTAACACAGAAACTTGTTTGTTGAACAGAAATGCATTCTGGCAGATTATTTTTTTAAATAAGATTTTTAAAATTTTATTTTATACAGTTGTGCCTTTTTTTATTTCAATAAATGCGATTAATAGTAAACAAAAAAGTTAATTCAATGTGTAATTATCAAAGTTATGTTGATGTGAGACGTACACACATGCACACACAAAGGTGTCTCATAATTTTATTGATATACAGAAGTGTCAGGTAAAGAAAAAATAAAAGGGGGGGGGGTGTTGAGAAAAATTCAGATTGTTTTTAGATGCTAAATACGGAGGCAATGGAGAGCTGTGAACTATTTATATAATCTAATTAGCATGCAAATCCCGCAAGCCAATCAAATGCAGGTAGCATGAGAAGGGAATGTAATTTAGTGTTGCCAAAGTTGTTAACACAATGTTTTGGCCAATTTATTCAACAGCATTCCACAGGTGAACAAAGTTGGAAAAGACTTCTTTTGTTCAGGAAGTGGGGAGAGGAGAAAAACGATAACAAAGCTAACCATTAGAAGAAAAAGAAAAAGGATATAAACAATCAAATGGCTAACAAATAAACTAACTAGTGTCTTCTATAGAAGTTGCATTGCTGAAAATTTATAGTTGGTTAATTATAATAGCGTATATTGGCAGAGTGTAAAGTGCTTTGCAAAGAAAGATAAAATATAGAAAGAGAGGAGAAGAAAAAGACAAGGAGAAGAGAGTGAGAAGAGGAGAGTAAGCCGAAAAAAAAAAAAAAAAAAAAAAAAAAACTACAGACAGAGAGTAAGCCGGAAAAAAAAAAAAACAACAACAGACAGAGAGTAAGCCGGAAAAAAACGACGGACAGAGAGTAAGCCGGAAAAAAACGACGGGCAGAGAGTAAGCCGGAAAAAAACGACGGACAGAGAGTAAGCTGGAAAAAAACGACGGACAGAGAGTAAGCCGGAAAAAAACGACGGGCAGAGAGTAAGCCGGAAAAAAACGACGGGCAGAGAGTAAGCCGGAAAAAAACGACGGACAGAGAGTAAGCCGGAAAAAAAAAAAAACAACAACAGACAGAGAGTAAGCCGGAAAAAAACGACGGACAGAGAGTAAGCCGGAAAAAAACGACGGACAGAGAGTAAGCCGGAAAAAAACGACGGACAGAGAGTAAGCCGGAAAAAAACGACGGACAGAGAGTAAGCCGGAAAAAAACGACGGGCAGAGAGTAAGCCGGAAAAAAACGACGGACAGAGAGTAAGCCGGAAAAAAACGACGGACAGAGAGTAAGCCGGAAAAAAAACGACGGGCAGAGAGTAAGCCGGAAAAAAACGACGGGCAGAGAGTAAGCCGGAAAAAAACGACGGACAGAGAGTAAGCCGGAAACAAAAAAAACAACAACAGACAGAGAGTAAGCCGGAAAAAAACGACGGACAGAGAGTAAGCCGGAAAAAAACGACGGGCAGAGAGTAAGCCGGAAAAAAAAGACGGACAGAGAGTAAGCCGGAAAAAAACGACGGACAGAGAGTAAGCCGAAAAAAAAAAAAACAACAACAGACAGAGAGTAAGCCGGAAAAAAACGACGGGCAGAGAGTAAGCCGGAAAAAAACGACGGGCAGAGAGTAAGCCGGAAAAAAACGACGGGCAGAGAGTAAGCCGGAAAAAAACGACGGACAGAGAGTAAGCCAGAAAAAAAAAAAACAACAACAGACAGAGAGTAAGCTGGAAAAAAACGACGGACAGAGAGTAAGCCGGAAAAAAACGACGGGCAGAGAGTAAGCCGGAAAAAAACGACGGGCAGAGAGTAAGCCGGAAAAAAACGACGGACAGAGAGTAAGCCGGAAAAAAAAAAAACAACAACAGACAGAGAGTAAGCCGGAAAAAAACGACGGACAGAGAGTAAGCCGGAAAAAAACGACGGACAGAGAGTAAGCCGGAAAAAAACGACGGGCAGAGAGTAAGCCGGAAAAAAACGACGGGCAGAGAGTAAGCCGGAAAAAAACGACGGGCAGAGAGTAAGCCGGAAAAAAAACGACGGACAGAGAGTAAGCCGGAAAAAAACGACGGACAGAGAGTAAGCCGGGAAAAAAAACGACGGACAGAGAGTAAGCCGGGAAAAAAAATGATGGACAGAGAGTAAGCCGGGAAAAAAAATGACGGACAGAGAGTAAGCCGGGAAAAAAAATGACGGACAGAGAGTAAGCCGGGAAAAAAAATGACGGACAGAGAGTAAGCCGGGAAAAAAAATGACGGACAGAGAGTAATCCGGAAAAAAACAGATGGACAGAGAGAGACAGAGAGGTTAGGGGGAGAGAGAGAGTGGAAAGGGACAGAGAGAAAAAAAGAGATTATGGACTAAGTCATGAGACGATGATGAATGCTCTTATGGTGGCAGGTTCTGTGGTTGTCATCAAAGCCGGGTTCATCTTGAGAAATTAACAGAATAAGTCATAAGGACAAACTGAACCAAGTTTAATCTAAAGACGAAACTACCCTGTTTTTTTCATATATAGTAATCTTGTAAACAAATAACATCTACACACACATATATATATATATATATATATATCTCCCAGGTCATCCCATAAGTAACTTGAAAAACTGATATCTGTAGTTTCAATCAAATATACACAATTCTAAAATACCCAAATGGGAACAATTTATACTGAAATAAATGTATGCACTTTTGAACAAATCCATTATCTTGTTATGGAATAATTTTACTTATCTAATTACCAGTTCCACCCTCTCAAAAGCTGTATGTTTATACTCAACATATAAGGCATAGAATGAAAAACGTCCACGCTATGTATTAGGACTTTTCCAAGAAATCTGGATGGGGACATTCTTAAAAATTATAAGACAACTGCATGTGTTTTTATTTTTTGACAATGAACATTGAATTAACTTTTTTTCTTTTATTATTTACTAACCTGGGTGCCCGGCGTTGCCCAGGTGTGTTTGGAGGTGTGTGTTGAGCAAAAAAAAAAAGTGGTAGTAGGCAGGCAGGCTTGAACCTGTGATGCAAAGGCGGAAAAGAAAGTGAAAGAAAACCCGACGCCTTATCCCTACTCCATGATGCGACTGGAAGTTTGGAACGTTAAAATCAGGCAAAGTCAATCCAATGGATATGATGACTTCCAAAAATGGCTCGCAAAAAATCGATCCCTCCCTGTAGAAAACTGCCTAGTTGAGGGCGAAGGAAGTAATGTTTTTGGCCAATTTTTCGATATTTGTCGTCCAAAACGTTGAGCTTCAAAATGATACTGATTTCGTGAAAATCAATTGTATCTGTTGAAAGTTTTAGGCATACATACATAAATTTAAACAGACAGATGAGATTTATATCATTAACTAGCGAGGGTACCCGGTGTTGCCCGGGTGTTTAGAGATGTGCATGTTGGGCGAAGTAAGAACCCTGTTTAATATATATATATATATATATATATATATATATAATTAAATGAAAACAATGTTAAACCTTTTTTAAAAAAAATCGTTGCTCAGGTGTTTGTGTGTGTGGGGGGGGGATAAAAAAAAAAAAAAAAAAAAACAACAACAACAGTTTTGGTAATTAGTTAGGATCGAACCCGAAGCCTTGAGGCGAAGGTGGAAAAGAAAGTGTGCAAACAACCTGAACAAAGAGCAACTGAAACACGTTTGAATTTCTTTAAGTATTAAAAACAGAATATACACGTGCCCGCAATAAAAGTTAACTCCGCTACTTCTATTTGACCTCATTAATGAGGTCAAATAGAAGTAGCGGAGTTTACTTTTTCTGCGGGGAAACTTTGGTGTTTGTTTCCCCAACTTTGGCGGGTTGTTTCCCCAAGATGTTGGGGCAGGGGGGAGGGGGGCAGCTCCCCCCCAGAAAGGGGATTATCCAGATTGAATAGCAATTGTCTGATATAAGGAGTTTGCCCCCACATTGATCAAAGCTGATTGCTACTGTACGTTGCCCTGGTGCGATTGCCAGGAACAATTCTTAGCTTTGAATTAGTTTTGGTTTTAAACGAAAAAGCTGAACGAACACAAGACGGGCTGAAATAGCAAGAATTTTGTAAAAATCGACGTGAATAAATCTAGACGCAACCGCGTTCCCAAATCTTCAATATTATTTTCTAGGGGGTATATACACTTCTAAGCGATAGTAACGACCCCAGGACCGTCGGCGAAAAAAGCCTTTTCGAGACATACAAAAATGCGCGCGACGCATTTGCCTTTTATATATATAGACTAGCGGGGCTACACGGTGTTGCTCAGGGCAAAAGTAACTTTTTTTTTTTTTTCTTTTTAAATTCTCTTCATCTGACTATTTTTCTCTGCTTTCCTCGTCCTTTATTTCCCCCCCCCCTCTCTTTTCTCCGTCCAGCCTATTCCTCTGTCTGGATATGCACACATGCATACAACTTCTTTTTCTATATTTCTTGAGGAATGAGTCGGCATAGGAAAATTAACGCCTTCATTGAGAGTTACTTCCTTTTCGTAAGTACATAAAATAGCATAAAACTGACCTTCCCTGATAAAATCTATGCTAATTTAGGGTCAAAGAATGAATAGTTATTTTCTAAATTTTAGATATTATTCATTTCGGGTAATGTCAATTAATATCAAACTTTGAGGGTCTTTGGTTAGTAGTTTTGGGCTTTTAGCTGGACATACACATACAGACAACTATTTGCTGAAATAAAAATGCAATAGTACAAAATAAACAATTTTAAAAATCCTATTTATAAAATAATTTAATTGCAAAATTAACTTCATCAGAATGTATTTTTATTTTTCATAAAATCGATCTATTTTAATAGTTGTAAGCCAAAAAAAAACAAGATTAATTACTTTATGACGCTTCTAATATTGAAAAGAACTTGGAAGTAAAAATGGTTTTATTGTTAGTCAAGTTTAACTTTACTAGCAATGAAACCGTTTTTACGAAATTCTTTAAATTGGTTCCTAAACTTTTTCCATCTGCTGCCTCCTTTGTTCTTATACGATGCTCTAGCACCCCGTCCCTGGTCTCTGTTGATATGCTCTCTTCCCACACAAATTAAGACTTCTTAATTATATGAATATGATGTAAATCAACCACAAATTACATCACAAAACTGAAAAAATACACACCCGAGGACAAATGAAATTAATTACTTTAATTGCACCACTTTTATTGTCCTCTTTCAAAAATAAAAATAAAGAGATCACAATAAGCCTATTCTAATTTTAAAAAATAAAGAGATGACACGAATCCTTATTCTAATTTTCATCAAAATTCATGACATGGTTTTGATTCTAAAAAATGCCTAAAACTTAAGACTAAAACTTAAGCGGTTTTAAGAAACGGAAATTTAAGGAATCGTGCTTAATTAGTGCCAGATAACTATAGATCAAATTCAATACAAATTTGATCCATATTTGAATTTTCATATGTTCCCTACAAACCTTTTAAAACCCTCTTAAAGAAACTGAAATTTTGAGAAATGACTCAACTTGTTAAAATTTCACAAAAATCTGTAGTATCTAAATTTGCATGGAGGGCTTAATCTCCCTTTTTGCACAAAACAAAAACTAAATATAGCCAGCATTTGGGCGTCGTACACATAGTGACTGTTCTAAAATTCATAATGATCAGGTAAATTAGCTTAGAAGTGAATCCTATACATACAAATACCTAAACTTTATATAGATTAAATAAAACAAAAACAGCAACCCCGCCAAAAATAAATGAAATCGAATGTGTTTATAAAATGTAGACATTTTTTTTTTTTTAATTTCAGAAGTCTCACTGAAAGATCAATGAATTCTGTGTCATATCAGTAGTTAATAAGTCATTCAAAAGTTTAATTCAAAAGTGTTACAAATATAAAACAACAATAATAAATAATAACAATGTATGCATCACATCCATTAATAGGATCATCCCCTATTAAAACAATTAGGGATATTTAATCCATGGTTGCAGAGTCGTAGGGTCAAAGATTTTAGGATTTAGAATTGTAAGAATGCTAGGAGTCAGAGTGGAATCTTTTTTTTATTCTTTGAAGAATTGGACACTTAATATAGGAAGACTAACTTGAGTAATTAGAGATCTTAGACTTCAAAGAGTTGGAACAGGAACTTTAAGTGCTCTAAGAGTTAGAACTTATACCTTTGCAACCCTGGTTTAAATAATTTTTTATGAATGTGATTGCACCTAATCATCTTGAAATCATCCTTACTTGAATGTAAAAACAAACAAAAACAATTACTGAAACAAAAAGCAAGTATAAGTAATGACAGGAGTAAGAAGTTGGTGACTAAAAAGCTTTGTGTTAATGTGGACATTCAAAAAATATTGGTGAATAAGTGAAACAATAACAAAAGCAAGTGTGGAAGAATCCGATGAAGAAGAAGAATCAAGATGGCAATTAATATCCATCCGCAAAGCAAATAATAAAATAGAAGAAATAAACAACAATGAAGACGCATGTATGAACCAGTCACATTCAATGATAATGAAAAGTAAAACCTTATATTAACTATATACGGTTTTGTGTTTCATATATCTAAGCATCTTTCACTCTATAATAAAGACCAATGTGTGTGTGTGTGTGTGTGTGTGTGTATATATATATATATATATATATATATATATATATATATATATATATATATATAGATAGAGAGAGAGAGAAATAAGAAAACCTCCACTCTAAATAAAATGTCAACAATTGATGTTTTCGTTTCATCTTTACGCCATCAGTAATGTAATAATTCATGTAATGTAATAATTCATGTAATGTAATAATTCATGTAATGTAATAATTCATGTAATGTAATAATTCATGTGATGTAATAATTCATGTAATGTAATAATTCATGTAATGTAATAATTCATGTAATGTAATAATTCATGTAATGTAATAATTCATGTGATGTAATAATTCATGTAATGTAATAATTCATGTAATGTAATAATTCATGTAATGTAATAATTCATGTGATGTAATAATTCATGTAATGTAATAATTCATGTAATGTAATAATTCATGTGATGTAATAATTCATGTAATGTAATAATTCATGTAATGTAATAATTCATGTGATGTAATAATTCATGTAATGTAATAATTCATGTAATGTAATAATTCATGTAATGTAATAATTCATGTAATGTAATAATTCATGTAATGTAATAATTCATGTAATGTAATAATTCATGTAATGTAATAATTCATGTAATGTAATAATTCATGTAATGTAATAATTCATGTAATGTAATAATTCATGTAATGTAATAATTCATGTAATGTAATAATTCATATGATGTAATTCCATTATTCTATATATTAGAACAAACACTGATGAAGCATAATTTGTTTTTGTAATTTTTGACAGAACGTGCACATGTGTATACCTATAAAGACAAACACCTGTTATGTGCTAATTTATAAGAAATTTAGAGATAGATATTAAATACATTTGCGAGCTCAAAGAAAACTAAATGCTTGATTCAGTCTTGAGTTTACATCTAGCCACACTGATGAGTCATAATTTCTAAAACAGTTTTCTGTAGAAAACTATTATACTAAATGTGAGTTCATTGGCACTTGTTTCCCCGAATTGCATTTTTCCTTTATGCTTGAAGAGTAGAAAATACAAACTAAGATATTCCTTAGTTCTGGGACAGAGTTATGCATGGGGGGGGTATTTGTTCTAATTTGCTGTAATTTATATTAAACTGACCAATTCACCTATCGCTCTCTTAGATTTCTTCATGTCTATGAGCATTTAAAGAAGGGGGAGACTCTTTTTTCAGCATGGCCATCTAATTTGCATAAATGCACCACAAAATCAGATGGCAAAATAACAAGTCTCATATCAAAATAATAAGCCTCATATATCATGTGGTCTGTGTTTGTGCCAGATATCCATAAAAGGAAAATATGTCACAAACTTTTACATTGGTTTTGGAAATTGCCCCCCACCCCTTTCCACCAAGCACGGCATTAATGTGCAATAAAGGATGCAACTGGAATTTGTACATGTCCTGTTAATATTGTATAAATAAGGTTTAAAATAAACGATATGAAAAAGCCAAGACAACAATGAAGATGCTAGTATCAACCTTCCATATTGAATGATCATATTGAATATCAAAATAAATATACTTCAAGTCAAAAAACTGTAACAAACAATAGAAAAACAAAAACAATTTCAAGTATATTTCCCAATCATTATTGCTGCAACATTCAGTTTGAGCAACGAATATACACACAACATAAAACAAAAGAGAAAAAACGAAAAAAAAAAAAAATTTTTTTTTTTTACTTACAATATTTTAATGTTAATAAAGCTTAACTTATGGTGAGGAGGAAGGGTTAAATTTACACATTAGGGATTTTTTAATGTGAAATAAGTGGTAATGCCTGAGAGAAGGATATGATGAATGAACGTGTATCTACCCTCTAAAGGAAGAGATAATGAATAGGGAGACGGTATCATCATGACAGAATACTATGCTACTCCCATTCCAAAACAGAAGTAATATCTGAGAGACTCCCCAATAAAATAAGTAGGATGTAATACATAAAACGATTACTTCCACCTCTTTAAAAAAGGAGGAGGTAATTACTGGGATGAGTTTTATGACATACTACACTACTCACTCCATTAAAAAACAATACAATAATAAATTGAATCATTTAAAAATACCTACACATAAAAACATGTTTTATGAATTATTAGCCTTTTAGCAGAGATCAGAGTGTAGTATATTTCCAGCAGCCCAGTGACATCACATTTTAATATTGGTGCAAATGTTGTATACATGCAAGAACATGACAATACAAATTACAAACGTATATTACAGAATATTAATTTATTAGAAACTGTTTAAAAATAAAATATTGGAATATGTAAAGCTGAACGTTTGCAGATTACTATATATACGGTATTTCAAAATCTTGTGCTGTATCAGAATTAAATTAGCATAATCTGTTTTGATGTTAACTTAGGATGTGTGTAAAGCATTTAGATATGCATCCTATTTTTTTTCTTAAATTTGGAAAATAAAACCAGTTTTCAAAGGAATTAAAATCATTTGTTTCTCTGGGATTGTTAATTGTGATGTTTTATTGGAGCATTTAGGAAATTTTGTTGTCTTTAAAGATATATTTTCTTTGTTTTTGAAGATGGTGACACATGTTTTTGGTGCTTATGCAGATCGGTAATTATGGTGGCATTTAAAATTAAAGAAAATACAGAAATGTTTGTATATTGTATGTACGTGCCAGTCATGAGCCGAAGATAAAACTCCCAAAAAGATCACGATTTTTTTTTTTTTTCTTGTTCAAGAAAATCAAATGTTACGGTTTCGATGAAGGTTAAAAAATGAAATCAATGAATCGGTGGACAAGGGCAGACAATCCTAAAGTACGTGGAAACTGTCAATAATCACTGATTACCTCCCCTTACGTTCTCTACAGATATGTCGTCTGTCACTTATCGGGTACCCCCCCCCCCCAAAAAAAAAAATAGCAAATTTATTTTTCGTGAAGAAGAAAAAAAACAAAACTTTTTCATCAATTGTTTGGATTTTTGGAATATATAATTTTTATTCCCTGGCAAATAGGTACAATGTAAAAGTTTTTCTTCATTTTTGTTTATTGCTAGATGTTCCAATATGAATAAGCACCTTATTTTTTATTAAGTGGTGTAGTAGTTTGTCTTATTGATTTTAATGAAAAGTAGTAAAATTTCATTTATCTGCTTGTTGTCATAGCATGAAAATAAACGCTGGCTCTACATAATTGTAACAAAACATTTTAGCATATTTGGTACTCGGGCAACACTGGGCATATTTGCTATTTATAAATTTTACTAACATTTAAAAAAATTTTTTTTTTTATTTTCAAATTAGACTTACAAAAGAATGTTTTAAAAAGTGTGACCCAATTCCGATATGCAAAATTCATGCCAACCACACATGGATTCAGATTGTACAGCAATCGTCAATAAAATTGTGCATGTCCCTTCTCTCTCATATATATATATATGTGAGAGACCAACCCCTTGCGGTTAATACCACCAGCAAAAGGAAGGGAAAAAACAGATTTTTAATAAAAACATAAGTTAAAGTTTTTTTTTTTCTGATCTTAGCATTTCATTTTGGGAATTATTTTACCCCCTTCCCCAAGCAAAAAATAAAGGGGGGGGGGTATATCACAAATTGAAATTATAGCGAATTTCACTAGATTTACAACTTTTCACAATTTAAACTAAGCTCAGTGGAATGCACAGATCTGGTGATAGCCTGGGCTAACTGCTTAATTGTATACCACAATGACTAAAGTATAAGTCCTAGTACTGAGAAATATCTGAGAAAGAGAGACAGTTTGAATATGGTCAGATGCCTCCACCTCCGTCAGTGATACCTAATCTCAGTTCAGTCCAAAGTCTTGATAGCAAACCACGCTGCAGTTGGAGGAAATGAAAATCTGTCCAGAGGGTGGATATTCAGTTTATATAATTACACATCTAATCAGCATAAACACGAAATCAAATAATCAAATTTCTATGGTCTGCTGATCATATGGGCGTGAAACAATAATAACAAATTCTGTGATTACTATTGTGCGTTAATCAGATATCGACTAAATACATAATTTTAGGATTTGCAATAATCTTGATTTTCTTTTATTACTCACTAGAAATTCTCACACAGGTAATCAAAGATTGTCCACTGACAACAAACGGTGATGTTCCCTGGAGTCTGGGTGACAACAAGTCTTACAAGATTTCTAGCACTCTCCACTTCCTTCTGCAAATGAATTTGCATTATCGCAACAGCCGTTTGCCATTGACTGTCTGCTGGCAATGATCAATGGTCTTCACTAGAATTTGGATGGCAATAAGCCTGCTTACGGTCTCAATTCTCTTTGCACTCATCTAGTGAAAGTCTGATTAGTGCTTTTTCTTCTCGGTTTTTCCATCTTTGATCATTCTATTTGGTGTGGGGCCAGTCAGTACTGAGACTTTTATTTATTTATTTATTTTTTTGAGTGGGGTTAGCTAACTTACAATTTTGCAGTTTCAGTTTTCTTAGTATGTATTTTTTTTTTTTAATTTTATTTACTTTTGTTGCAGTTTTTATATGGTCATTTAACGTTTGTGGCTTTTATTATTGTGCGTGCGCACATCTTAAGAGTATTTGACTTATGTAAATACCAAGTTATGCAACATGATACTACTTCTATAAACTAGGCTTAAAACCTCATTATTGGATTGAATTATCAGATTAATGGTTATCAAAGGTATGATTAGATCATCAATATAAGTGTGAATAAAATTGGTGAATAAATCTAACTCAACCCATTCGTTTAACACAGTAAAAACCGATTTTAAGAGAAACTTTTAAAAATAACTTGATGTTTATAATTTCATTTTCAAAATATTTAAAAAATAATAAAAAAAACAAAAAAAAAAACAACAACTTAAAACTGTTCATATTAGTAACAATTTAATTAAACCTAATTTTATATTAGACTAGCAGGGCTACCCGGCGTTGCTCGGGACCGTATAAACAATGAAAAAACAAAAGCAGATATTGAACATATGTTTTATTCTTAGTGGAGAGGAATCTTTCATCTCAAGTTTTAGCGTTAATGACAGGTTTTTTGGGGGCCCCCCTCGAAGATAACTGATCAGTTGACCAATTTCTAGTGGTCCGTTTGACGTGAAATTTCGATATTTGTCATCCGGGTGATGGGGCTTCGATATGATACCAAATTTGTCAAGTTTGGTTCCGTCTTTCAAAAGTTTTAGCGTTACAAACAAACATACATACACACAGACGTTTGGCTTTTATATATATAGATGTATCTACTAGGTGTTGCCCGGGATGCAGTGAAGTCATTTTAGTTCTTAATTTTTTTTTTTTATTCCTTTGCACATTTTCCAACTTATGGTAGACAGCTACTATAATATTCTTCAATTTGAATTTAAAATAAGTTATCCACTTTGCTAATATTTATTTTTAGGTGATTAGTTAAAAATGTTTCATATTAGCGGTCATCTAAGCTGGACTAAACTATTTTTAAAATAAATTGTAGCCAACTGTGTCTCATTTACTGTCATGTTTGCCTCGTCCAGAGCTCAGATGTGTTGATCTTTCGAAGGCTCACTCTCCAATCACGATTCAACTGTCCAAATTCCACTGCATGATCTCGTCTAATCACTTACTACCAATTTTTGCATTCTAATCCAAATATCTTATAATTGCCAATAAAATGGTACAACAATGACAAATGAATAGTCAGAATCAGTCATAGCTGTTTGTTATATTTGTTTGAATTGTAAAAGCTACTTTTAATAGAAAGTTTTAAAAAACAAAGGTTAATATTTAACGTTTTTCAAACAATAATTAGAAAAAAAATTAACTAAACATTGCTCCTGTTAGTAAATTAATGTTGATTCAACTTGATAAAAATTGAACAGAAATGAAAATAAGCAAAAACAAAAAAGGCAAGAATAAAAATAGGCACTCTAACCTAATTCTTTTTTTTTTTTTTTTTTTTTTTTTTTTTTTACTATCATTGCAAAGGGAAGTGGGGAGTGCTGGATAAAGTATCTATTTTCACTAATTTCTAAGTTTTATATATACAAAAGGCACATTTTTTTTTTTTTTTTGTGTGTATGTCCGAATTCGTTTCTTATAGACTCCAAAACAGTTATGCCAATGTTTTTGAAATTTCGCACACACATACCTTATGTATCTGGCAGTGTCCTTAGGTTTTGTATTGGAATACTGCCAATAAGTATTGAAAATTAAAGAAATCCCATAAAGGAAGTAACAGTTCAATTTTGACCAAAGTTAACACTTTTATACATCCTAACATCACAAGTGCCTTTGAGAAGTTTCATCAGCACACAAGCAGAAGGGCCTGGTATATAAAAATCAACAGTAGGTTCTTTGATAACACAGGGGTGGATTTAAAAATGAATATTTCTGTTTAGAATACACTAACCATGATACTTGACTTTAACATTTTAAATCAAGTCATTATATAAAAATGATTTCATAAAATCAACAATACATTCTCTAAAGTGCAATGTAATGAATTGTGGACTAAGTCACTGCAAGGAGGCATATGAAGCTTCCTGAGTGCACCGCGGTGAGTACCTGACTAGAGCAGGCAATCAATTGATTTGATTGACGGATAGGCGATTTCACCGATTTCGATGAAAATAGAAGTATTGGAAGTGTAAAAAATTTGTTGATCTTCATTCAATCCCGAGCAACGACAGGCTTCCCTGCTAGTTTATACTAAATGTAAGTTTATCAAGGTTTGTTTCCTTAAGGCCATTTTCTTATGCACCTTAATAGCACAAAATATATTCTAAAGTATACTTCAGTTCTGGGATTGAGTTATGTCTGAAATTCTGTTTGAGTTGTCCTAATTACTCCTAACTGGACAAATAATCCATATCTTTCTGGTATGTTTAGTGTATAGAGGTAAGTGTCAACCCCAAAAACAAAGGTATTTCAGTAATAAACTACAGAGTGGTTTGAAAATCTTGTGACTAATGTTGGAATCAGGAGTCATAAAAATCTGAACTTCCTGGAGTATCGGAATCGGTAAAATTAACGCTTATTTTCGTACGCTTAAAATGATTCCTTTGTTTTTTGTTTGAAACTTTATCCATTGCTGCTACTAATGATAAAATGATAAATATTTTTCGATTTTAAACTTAACAGTAAAAATAAAATCTTTAGATCACTGCCACACACACGAGTGGAGTTTTACGTTCACAAAATATATGCAAATATTATATAGATTTTTAATGGTAATTTGAAGAGTTAAAAAAATAAATAAAAACAGCCATTTTATAGCTAAAAGAAATCAGAATTAGAAATTTAGAACAGAATCGGTAATTGTATTGGAATCAGGAAAAATATTGGAATTATCCCATCACTACTTGTTTATTCTTAAAATTATCAACAACCAGAACACAGCTTTGTAAAATATCACAAAGGCCATGGTGCTGCAATATCTTGTGTATCAAAATTGTTCATACAAATTCGAAGTGAACAAACTGAATCCATTGTAGTCTTTTCATATAGTTCTAATGGTCTTGTTTAATTTTTATTGTTCCTAGTGTGAATAAACTTTATCCATAACATGCGATTTATATTGTTGGAGTATTTGTTTCTCTTTTGTTATCTTTTGGGGTAGGAGTTAACAAAAAGTGTTTTTTTTTGTTTTTTGTTTTTAGTATCATACATACTTAATGAAGCTAGCACTGATCGGAAACAAGGCTCAGACTGAAAAGTGAGATGATATGTAAGAAATAATTGAAGGGGGGGAAAAATCACAGTTACTTCCCTTTACATGATAACATTAAAACTTGTGTTTACTTCTTGATAACAATAAATGATATAAAATGGTTATTTGACTCCTGAATAATGAATTTTTTTTTTTTTTTTTTCCTTTCTCAATTTTAGATATTTTTTCAGGGTTATGTCAATATATATTTAAAAAAATACAACCGTTATAGGGGTTTATTGAGTATTTTCCAAGTTTTAGTGAGACATGCATACACACAGATATCTGCTATTTATATTATAAATTAGAGTGCAGGGACTGAGCATTGAGAAGGTGATTACTGATTTCGCACCTTCATTTTAACTATGCTTACATCTGTATATTGCTCTAAATTTCCCTTTCATAGACATTTTATTTGCCTATGATGAATGTATTAATAAACCATGCAGAATATATATATATATATATATATATATATATATATATATATATTGTTCAGATCCTATGATATACAAGCAACTAAAAAAAAAAGATCTATTCTTTGTGTCGTAAAATGTTTTAATTGTTAAAAAAAAAAAAAGTGTACAGTTAGTAAAAAAGGAGCACAACAACAGTAAAACAAATAAAAAGAGTATTAATATTTTTTAATTAAAAATTAATTTGATTAATTTATTCAAATGTAGCAATAATACAATCAACCCATCTCCATTTTTAAAAAGCATACACAAGCAGGGCTTTTTCATATATAAAACAAAATATTAAAAAGCTACAATAAAGCATAAAAGCAGTGATAGCAGTGTGTATGTGTGTATGGGGCAGGGGCAACAGTGTTACAGGTAGATTGGCAGGGTGGGGGGTAAGGGAAGGGATGGTACAATGTTAAAGCATATGACTGGAAATGCAGGCCATTTTCCACCCATTACTTTGGGGGATGACGAGGGCGAGCCTTCGTTTGGAGGAGAAACAATTGGTTTTGGAAGTTACCTCGTTCTGGGTCATCACAATCCAAGTCGCTTTGGATAAAAAGATCACCCTGACTAATACAAGCCTCCCTCTTCATCTCACATTCATTATTATAGAAAATGCCGTTAGAGGCACAGACACGCATGCCCTCCAGGGGACACGTTATGTCACAGACACAGAGCATTTCCTTACAGACGGCACCATGAGAACAGTCAACATCGCTTTTACAATCATCTGAAAGACAAGGGGAAATAGATCATTGGCACCATGATGGAAAGAGGAGACACAAACAAACAGAAGGAGACACTGAAAAAAGGGGGGGGGGGAAAGTAAGCAAAAACGAAACAAATACTGGTTTAAATAAAAAATGATTGTTGCTTTAATTATAGAGTTAAAGAAAAAAAAAACAAAAAAAAACAACAACCTGATAGTGGCTTTAATGACAAAATTGATTCAAGATTTGACTACAAAGTAATATCAAAGGAAAATTGCATAACTGATCTGATAGTGTCAGTATGACAGAATTTATCACTGAATATGACATTATATCACTGCACTTTTAAAGGCTGAATACTGTTTTTTTTTTTTTTTTTTTTTTTTTTTTTTTAACATGGGAGTCACCACTTTTCAAGACAAGGCCACTTGAGGATAAGGGTTAATGAGTGTACGGTGGTCACTTGGAGAACAGTGTTTTAATAGTTAGTGGTGGAAACGAGGTAGGAATAAATTGTCTAGACAGGGGGGGGGGGCTGCAACTCAATAAGAACTTGCTTATATTGGATTTGAAGACAACTACACTGTAGTCAGCTGGAAAGAAGGCCAGCGGAACAGAGTTCCACAGGCAGTTCTAAAAAAGCTTTGTCCATGGAATGTACATTTAGATTTAGGCACGCAGATAGTGTGGGAAACTGTTGGTAGTTGTAGCTAGATGAGTGCTTCATCTGCGTTAGGTAGTGGAACTCTGGGTTTCTGTGTACATGATTCACTCTTAAACAGATTATAAATTTTGAAGCACAGCTGTCAGGCATTAGTGGTTTTAATGTGGGCTATATTTAATTTAGTTTTATGTAAAAAAAGAGGTAGAAATCATTTGTGAAAATTCAAATACCTACGATTTTTGTGAAATTTTAACAATTTACCAAATCTTAGTTTCTTCGGAGTATTTTAATTAAGGAAATATAATATGAGCACAATGTCCCATTTGAAAAATCAAATTGCATTGAATTTAGTCCATAGTTATTTAACATCATTTAAGCAAGATTTCTTTGAATTTCCATTTTTTCTTATGAACTGGAACCTTTGAGACTTTTTTTAATCTAAATTATGTAATGGATTTTGATTGAAATTGAAATAAAAATTCTAGACATAAGGTTTAGTATCAGTCTATCTAGATATTAAACTTGGTAAGGAGACAAAATGGTGCAAAATTTGTTCTGTTTCTTTTTTAGGGGGGGGGGAGCATCTTACCCGTCTCAAAACGAGTAATCTTCTAGTTAATGTATAAAATGTGAAGTTTTTTTGTTTTTGTTTTTTTTTAAGTGAGATTTTCTTCTCTCTCGAAAAAAGGTAAACAAATGACAAGTAAACAAAACAACTCATCCTATTGATTTTTGGATATTATAATTAAATATACAATCCTATTTAAGTTGTAATGTATACACTTATGTTAACCGTTATCCTGCATAAGTATATACAAAGGTATGTTGCTACACACAATCGATACGGCAAAATGATTACGACATCTATAAAAAAGTTATATTCTTATGCATGAAAATGAAGCAGAAAGTTTACAGTTTGTGGACTTGCAAATGAAGCATATCGATAGCTGTCCTTTTTATTATTACTTTTTTTTGATTAAAATATATTCACGGTTGTTGAAAATATTTTGCTGTATCATTGAATTAAATAAATCTAAGGCTCATACAGTTTGAATAAAGGAAAATAAAAAAAAAAATTAAAAAAAAAACGTTAGCATTTATCCGTTTAGATTTTACAAAAGTTTTTATTCTATTTGAAAATGTGGAAAATAAAAACTAAAATAAAATTGTTAATTAACCGATTTAAACTGGAACATGAGAAGATAGGCGTCTACTTCTTTAATAAAAGTGGATAAAGTAAAAGGTGGAAACTCCATGAAAGATGCAAAAAAAAAAAATCTTATGAAATTACAAAATTGGAACGAAAATTTTTTATTCTTTTAATTGAAAGAGAAATGATGAATAGAAATAGGAGTTTTGATGTTTATGATGGATTTTTCAGTTTAGACTGTTTACAAGGTCAAACAAACAGACGGGTAAATATAGGAAACAATGCAAACAGGGAGAGGCAAAGACAGGTGGAAAAAGAGACAGAGACACAGAGATAGGGAACAACGAAACTCGGATAGAGCAGAGCAGAGAGACGCGGATAGAGAGAGATTCGACACCTTATATCTGCTATTTACTCTATGACATGGTACTTCACCATTGACCCACACCAAATGACAGGGGGGGGGGGAGTACAGGACAATTCAGAATTTATTTCAAAGAATCCTTCATTTAAAATGCTAATGTCACCAAGACTTAACTCATAGTTTGAAACTAAGTATCCAAGTAGGGAGAGGGGAGGGGTAAGAAATATTGCAGTAAAATAATCGCTTAATTTTATAAACGATATTATCAAATGAGTCTCAAACAAAACTCTTTTCTACATAACGTTATTAAAAATATTTCTTTGTATGGTAATAGAGTCTATTCTATATCTATAAAAGTGAACGTGTCTGTCTGTGTGTCTGTGTACATTTCCCTACGCAATAACTGTCAATTTTTAGTCTATAGACTCGAAATTTGAAATACCGGGTACTGAGATTTGGGAAAATCGATGTGACGGGTGTCAGCCAGAAATTTGGCTGTTAAGGGGTCAAATTTCAACGATTTGACCTTTAAGAACTCTACCAAACTCCTCCGACAATTTTGGGTCTAGACACTTGAAATTTTAGATTTAGGTTCCTTGAACCTGGATCTAACTTAATAAAGTGATTTGAGCCCGAAACAATAAATTTTAAGGGGTCATAATAGGGGTCAAAGTTTTAAAAAATTAACCATTTTTTTTGTTTTTTTGCTTTTTTTGCACAGCATACACCTCCAAACACCCGAGCAACGCTGGGCACCCCTGCTAGTATATCTATAAAAGTGAAATTGTGTCTGCCCACTTCCTTACCAAATTACTGTCAATTTTCAGTCTACAGACTCGAGATTTGACATAAGGGGTATTGAGATTTGAGAAAATCTTTTTAATCAGTTTTCGGACAGAAATTTGGCTGTCAAGGGGTCAAAGTTCAACAATTTGACCTTTGACTACTCTACCAGACTCCTCCACCAATTTTTGGTCTAAACACTTTAAATTTTAGTTGGACAGAGATCAAACAATTTAATTTGAGCCCAAAACAATAAATGTTAAAGGGTCAAAATTGGGGTCAAAATTAAAAAAAAAAAAATTGACCTCTGTGGTCTACCAAATTACTCAGCCAATTTTTGGTCTAAACACTTTAAATTTTGCATAAAGTGTATTCAGACATAAGGCAAGCTTTTTAATCAGTTTTTGGGAGAAAATTTGGCTGCCAAGAGGTCAAAGTTGAAAGAGTTAACTTTTGCAGACTCTACCAAACTTTTCCACCAATTTTGGGTCTAAACACTAAGTTACCTGGATATGAGTCAAACTTTTTAATATATGTGTGTGTGTGTGTGTGTGTGTGTGTGTGTGCACATAAATTTATGAACAGTACATAGGGCCCGAGCAAAGCTGGGCTGAACTACTAGTATATGAAGAAAAATTAGTTCAAATACAGGATAAACTACATACAGTGATTGTCAGTTTCTGATTTTATGTTCATTAAAATGATAGTTTAATGAATGCAAAACAAGGACTTGACCAAATGAATTCCTCGACTTCTATATACGCAAACAACATGATTATTGCTTTACAGTATAAAACAAGCACAATAATACAAAAAAGTTCATAAAAATCAAACTTGTTTTAAATAATTTGAAGGACTCGTGTGTCAGCATCGTCTGTGAAAAAGTCAATCGTACCATGAATTGCAATTGTCCGGAAGTAAATTGACCGGAAAGACTATTTTCATTTAAAATGCGAAACATTTATCCATAATATGGAAAATGTGTAAGAGCAGATCTGTGTTGCAATTAAAACACAAATCGAATATGTAAACAATAAAAAATAGTTAATTAATGAGATGTCCTTTTGCAAAGTAATACGCAAATTAATCTTATGACATTGATCACATACACGTGATTATAATATTAGAAAGCTGTTCTTTTATTCTGAATATGAACTTGGGGTTTTAATTTAACC
Organism: Euprymna scolopes; assembly: GCF_053919585.1. Classification (NCBI taxonomy): domain Eukaryota; kingdom Metazoa; phylum Mollusca; class Cephalopoda; order Sepiida; family Sepiolidae; genus Euprymna; species Euprymna scolopes. The sequence goes on from NC_136499.1 coordinate 33,636,153, forward strand.
ATTACTGCAGCAAATGTCCCAAGTTATATTTGGTTTAACTTCAGTTTTACATGCTGGCATGTGTTGGGCAGCTTTTTAGAAATTAACTTCCAAACTAACCTATCTCTGGCCAGGTCTTTATATATCTCCCAAATCCATCATCATCATCACTTTCTCCATGTTTTCCTTAGCTTTTCCCTGTGAACCGAACCTTCTACCTCACCCATTCTTTTTCTAACCCAAGCTCTCATCCATTCTTTCAAGATGACCATACAAAGTTCTGCACATCCTCCCTATACTATCCAGATTTAATCTTCATCAGAAGTCATAAAATCTAAACCCATCTTTAAGAATTGTATTATGCATCCATCATATCTTTTCTATCTGTACAGAGTGTGCTCTCAACCTACACTGGTCAGGTTTCACATCAATGCATACAGATATAAAAGTGGGCTTCAATAAACAGTTTGATTCAGCTGGCTACACGGGCTCCACAGCAATGGATGAATTCATACGTATAAGATTACAATAGAAAACAACGAGATTTTCAGACATGTTTTTTTTTTTTGCAACTTTTTAACATAAACGAAACATTTTGTGGCTCCGATTCGAAAATCTCTCAAAATAATTTCTTGCACTAATTTATAGGCGTTTTTTTTTTTTTTTTTTTTTTTAGTCAGGGGGTAGGATCTCACTGGTATGTGTATATTGGGAATTGAGGGTGCTTCCTTTACTTAGCTTCATACAGAAATACATTTTTACATCTGTATCCAGAACTTAGTACGTCAAAAAGACAGACTAATCTCTTTACCCCCCCCACTCGCTCTTGTCTTTCTTGGTATACATGCTTATACAAAAGAATGCAGTGCCTCATTAGGTATTTATGGTGCAGAATGGATATCAGGTGAATTGTTATAAATGCTAACTTGTAATGAAGTAAAAGGATGTGCGTGTGTAATTATAACTAGAATACCTGTCCCGAGACAGGTAAAATTCCTTAAACAGAACAGTTTTACACCATCTTTTTTGTTTTTGTTCCCTTACAAAGCTTAGAATCCAGATAATAATACTAAGTCTTTTGACTAGAATGCTTATTCTAATTTTGATCAAAGTCCATTATTTTAATTCTAGAAATGTTTAACATTTAAGACTCGAGCTTTAAAGGTCTAAAAAAATTCAAGGAATCTTGCTTGACTGAATCAAATTCACTTCAGCATTGTACAAAATGATATTTCCATCTCTTACCTATAGATCTATAAAAATTGTCAGTGTGTGTACATTTCCCTACCAAACTACTGTCAATTTTCAGTCTACAGACTCGAGATTTGACATAAGGGGTATTGAGATTTAAGAAAAGCTTTTTAATCAGTTTTCAGACAGAAATTTGGCTGTTAAGCGGTCAACGTTCAATGATTTGACCTTTGAAAGCTCTACCAAACTCCTTCGCCAATTTTTGGTATAAACATTTGAAATTTTACATAAAGTCTATTCAGACATTAGGGCAAGCTTTTTAATCAGTTTTTGGGCGAAAATTTGGCTTCCAAGAGGTCAAGGTTGAAAGAGTTGACTTTTGCAGACTACCAAACTCCTTCACCAATTTTGGGTTTAAACACTTGAAATTTTAGATGTAGGTTACCTGGATATGAGTGAAACTTTAATATATATATATATATATATATGCACATAATTTATGAACAGTACATAGGGCCCGAGCCAAGCTGGGTTGAACTGCTACTTTATAAAACAAATTTTTTTTTTGTTTTAAATTATGAATAAAAAGTGGAATTATTAATCAATCCAAACAAATTCCAAGTGCACCTTTGTATTAATATTTTTTTGTGTGGAAGGAGATAATTATAAAAATGGTTAAACTACAACAGTAACCATGTAAAAAGAGTTTGTTTACACAGATTGCATTAGCTTGTACTTGTAAACCATAATGATTGGTGGCAGTGTTGCAGAATCAGATTCGTAAGAATGGTAGGAATCACTTTTTAATCAGACTCAGAGTATTACAGAATACTTGAATAAAGAGTCGAAGTAGAATATTTTCGAATTGACAAAATCGGATCTTGTATAGTTTGACTTCGCGACCCCAATTGGTGGATCCACCAAAATACAAAGACGCTTTGAAAGGAGCTATCAAAATGTCCAATACTTGTGACAATTAGGGAAGACTTTAAACCAGACGGTGATTATTTTGCAGTTATCTCTATTTTATGGAGAAGTGATGTCAAAATTTAAAAAAAAAAAAAAAAAAAAAAGAAAAGAAAAAAAAGCTCCCCATGGCATTGCTCTCCAGAATTTATAATACCAATATTCTATGTTTTTAGATCATATAGACAGTGTCACTTTAAACATAAGAACCGCTGTTCGTAGTGGATCTATTGATATATCAAGTCGATTGGGAAAGGAACACCCACGTAAGAGGCAATCATAGATGATTTGGAACCGGTACCAAATCCTATTCCCAGAATGAATACTCCAAACTGATACTTTAAAAAGGCTACAAAATTGTGAGAAGCAAAGTTGCAGGGTCAAATTCGTAAGAATTTAAGAAGTCAGAATCAGATTCTTTTAATCAGACTAATTATTACTGAATATTAGAAATTCGAAATTCTAGGAATCAGAGCTAAACCATATACTTTCCAACTCCACAAAATTGGTGACAAGGGGAAGCATTAAATCAAATGTGGGTGATGAGGAGTTAAGCTCCATATTTAACAGTGTAAAAAAAATGCCCTTTTTATGTTTTAGGAAGAACATTTAAACAATAACAATGATAAAAAGGAAATATTTGGCAAATTATATTTAATATTTTTTAAAAAAGAAATTTAATATTCAAAGAAAATATAAAGAAATTAAAATCTGACTGGAAAGTGAACGAACAAGAAACGAGAAAAAAAATAGTGAAGGGAAAAAATAGGAAAAGAAAAAAATTAGAAAGAGGGAGGAAAAAGAAAAGAGAAAGAAATAAAAAGAGGGAAGAGGCGGTTTTAGAATAATAAAGATTATAAAGAAATGAAGAACCAACATATACTTGCTTCCCACTACAGAAAGATGTAACAGTATAAAAATAGCTATGAATGGACCTGTCTGCATTCCCGGCAAAGGCACCCCAGGTGATTGACAATAAACCAACCCCCACCCCCAGAAGAAAAACATACACAAGGCGATCCAACTCCTAGGACCATGCATCATTTCAAAAACAAAAAAAATTGGTGCTTCAAGTCAACCCCAAAGTTGTCAAAATAATGAAAAAGATTAATATATTAGGAGGACAACTGGTGAACCAGCAGTGTAACCAGTGGTCATATTTAGTATGAATGATTCAACCATATTTATTTCTATCAGCAAAGCATTGATTCTAATGTTTCTATTGAAGACGGCTTTCCAAGATAGATAAGTGGAAGGAACAAAGAATATCCTCTCACTGCAACTAAACCTTGTGAAGAAAAAAAAAAATGAAAAGAAAATGGAAAACTTACAACTGAATCAGTCCCCACCACACCCCCTTCACTTCCATGTAATAAAGATAATTACTCAAATATAATTCGGATAAATTTCAGAATGTCTTAATGATTAAAAGCATAGCATAAAAATCATAAGTTAGGATTTCTAGAAAAGCTCAGATAACACAAAACTACAAAATTACCATTTTTTTTTTTTTTAAGAACTAATTTGGAACCCATTTTAATATTGTGATTCCTGGCCGCAGCCAAGCCAGCAATCTGATTAATCTGAATTTGGCCAATTGTATGCACAAATCCTGACCTCAGTCGACCTAAATAACAAAGGTGACCTCCATGTGGACTATGAAACAGAGTCCTATAAAAACTCATTCTCTATTAATGTCGCATTCAACTTCTAGACACAGCATATTTTTTTCTAGTTATATTATTACAAGTATTGAGTTTGTTAATTAACAGCCGATTGTGACAATTTTCCTGTGGACATATGTTGCCCCTTCCCCCTCCAGAGAAGAGGTTAATGCCCAAGAGGATGATCTTATGACAACAGAACAGATACTACACTATCGTTCCCCTAAAAAGAGGTAATGCCTGGGAGAACAGTATCACGATAAACAAAAATATACTACACTATCCCTCCACACAAAGGTGGAGGTAATACATTGGAGGCTAGCTTCATTACAAGAGAACATCCACTATTCCTCCCAAAAAAGGAGGTAATGCCTAGGAGGAGGATTTTATGAAAACGAAATATATATTACATTAACTCAATCTGCCCTGAATTAAGTATTAAAATAAAACATTAATAGAAGTAAATAGTATGCTTTTGGCTTCCATTTCCATTAGCAATGTGATTCAAAGGTTTTATAGATGTTGATGCCAGAATTTTTGTTTTATTTTTTAATTTTTATTAATTCTTAGTTATACGAAACAAAGATGAAAATAGTTCTACCCACAAACTTAAATGTCTGCACGGAGCAATTTTTTTTTTTTTTTTGTGTTTATTTTGTGCCATGTCAATCCCCTTTTAAGGTTATTTAATGGAGAATCAAGTCAATTTGGCAAAAGTTTGTAGGTTTTTCAACTTCTTAATATGTTTAAATATTTATTCACAGTGTTTGCTTTGACTTGTTTTTCAAGATATACATCCATGAACATACAACAAAGCTCCGTTTCATATCAGACTAACTCATATATGGAATCCTGACAGGTACTACCACTGGTATAGAATAGGCTTAGGTGCACAGTTCCCTCTAAATCTCTCAAATTGGAGCTTCACCACCAGAGCACTCTAATGTCATAACATGAACACAATGTTCTTTGTTAAATTTGTTGTTTATAACAGCTGTACTATTATGTACGGCACATTAATGCAAGACAAATGTACGACAAAAACACATTTCTCCTGCTAATTCTCTATTCGTGATATTTAGGCACAGCAAATTACTACGTTTTTTTTTTTGTTTTTTTTTTTTTTGGTAAAAATCTCTAAAAATATTAGGTTGATGCAAAAATTTCGTTTTTTTACATGAAATTTAACGTCAAAAAATTTTTTGTACTAACCTAATAAAGTTTTTTTCTTCAGTCTTAAGGAAAATATTTGTTAAAAAATACGAGTCAAACATAAAAATAAACAAATATTCCTTTAAGTTAAAAAAAAAAACAAAAACATGCCAGTTCATTTAAATTGAAGTCGGCTGCTTTATGTTGCTTGAATGATGTAAGTATCAAAAATAGAAAATCAACAGGAACAGTTGTACATTTGTCGTGCCTTAATTTGTCGTACATATTTATAAAGATTATATTTAGTTGAAAGACTTAATTTGCGTCATAAAAACCTGGCAACGCTTTTTATGAAGCAAAAAAAAAAAAAAAACAGTTTGAACTTTCAAGTTTAAGAAACACTTGGTCTGGCGGATAGGGTACAAGAACAAATATAGTTTACATACACAGCAGCTGTATATAGTGCGTAGTGTAGAAAAGTGAGAGAAAGAGAGAGGCTGAAAAGATGAGATTTAGAGGTGGGGTGGACAAGCAGTTGGAGGGAGTTGCAGCATTAGAGCAAAGATTACAAAACAAGTTACGTCATGGCTGGCGGTGTTAGCACAAAAGTACACTGTTTGCCAGTGCAGGCGACTCTCCCCATATCCCCAGACACACAAGCACGGCAAAGTATTGGGGAAGGAAGATAGGTAGGAGTTGCTCAAAGAGAGATATGTGCAGTTAAGATGAGAATAAACAACGGTATAAACATCGATTTAATTCTGTTAGAATGGAAAGAGGTCTAAAACAATTGAAATGTGTGTATGTAATGGAGAAACAGAGCGTGCGAGAATGGAACAGAGAGAGAGCGTGCGAGAATGGAACAGAGAGAGAGCGTGCGAGAATGGAACAGAGAGAGAGCGTGCGAGAATGGAACAGAGAGAGAGCGTGCGAGAATGGAACAGAGAGAGAGCGTGCGAGAATGGAACAGAGAGAGAGCGTGCGAGAATGGAACAGAGAGAGAGCGTGCGAGAATGGAACAGAGAGAGAGCGTGCGAGAATGGAACAAAGAGAGAGCGTGCGAGAATGGAACAGAGAGAGAGAGCGCTAGAGCATGGAACGAAGAGAGATAGAAACGTGTAACAAGAAAGCACAATAACTAATTGCAAGTGGATAACTAAATAAAATTTTCTATTTTATCTAGCACTTGCTGAAGGGAAGGCATTTGTTTGCATACCCGCCACCCCCTTTTTTTTTTATCGAGATACTCAATCCCACGGAAGCAGAAAGCATCTTTAGATATTTTTTATTACCACATTATTTTATTTTTTTTAATTTAATTTCCAAATACTATTGTTTAAGTTATGAATCTTAGTTAAGATAGGTTTTTAAAAAAAATTATGTCTGGCACAACTAGAGTAGATTTTGGTCATACCACTCGAGGAAACGTTCTCGACAATCAGTCTGACAATAGCGACTGGGTTAGTTTTTGAGTCGGTGATGACCTTGCCCCTGTTATGTTGATGTATGATTCTATGCATTCTCACAGGCTTTTCCATTTCTCTTTGAGAAGAGGTTAGTTTATTACTCAGTGATTTTATTGTAGGCCAGAGGTCATCTTCCTGTGGTGGAATATCTATTTGTTTTTTGTTTAGACGCTTGGAGGGAGGGAGGGAGGGAGGGAGGGGGGGTGTCGTTTGCCATTTAAAATATAACTTTCATCTACCTTTTATTTACAAACTATGACATGAAAATGGTTAAAGAGGATTCTAATTACTTTATGGAAAAGTAAGGGTCTAAAATGGGCCTTCTTCAATTTCTAAACCATAAAATAAAAATGGTCAAAACGAAATAATGTTTAAAATTGAAACAAAATAAATAAAATGAATAAAAAAAAATGTTTCTAAAATTACATGAAACTTAGTGCTAGATTGAAAATTGCTCTGAATGGCATACCAGGTCATTACTTTGCTAATATACAAAATCGAATGTTTAAAAGCTAACGGAATTAAGGAGATAAAAGGCAACATATGACAAATAAATAAAAACTCGATAAATTGATGAGAAAGTGATTATGTAAGTTTATTATCAAACCAAAAAAGAAACACAAGCGACATAAATAATGATTGTTGTTATGGCCTACTTCAGGCAGGGTTATTATCTAAACTTGTTTTGGAGAAACTGAGCTCGTGTCATATATATATATATATATATATATATATATATATATATATATATATATATATATATATATATATATATATATATATATATATATAAAACAAATGAAAAATGACTAGTAAGATGCAAAACATCAGACAATATATATAATACATGTGTTTCAATTTCAATATGTACATATATAAATAACTTTCCATTTACTTTTAAAAGTAATTTAATACATATTTAAGCAAATGCTAGCATTAATCATCAGTAGTTGACTGAAATATTAGCATTAGTTATGTAAACTAGATTTGGGATTCTTCTTTCAAGTGACTTGAATATAATATATTATTTACTAGCTAGACCTGTGGAAATTCCACGGCGGACTCATTCATGCGTAATACTAACAGTTCCGCCCGGCTTTGCTCAGGCCCTATGTACTATTCATAACTTTATTTTATGTGCATATGTATATATTAAAAAGTGTGAATATATATACGGCAATGCCTTTCTATATAATAGGCTTCTTTAACTACTATAATGAAAAGTTGGCACAGCCCGCAGACGTCAAATATTTTTTTAAACTTTGACCCCAATTTTGACCCCTTAACATTTGTTTTGGGCTCAAATCAAATTAAAATGTTTGACCCATGTCCAAGTAATTTACATCTAAAATTTCAAATGTTTCAACCCAAAAATTGGAAGAGGAGTTTGGTAGAGTCTGCAAAGGTCAATTCAGTCAACTTTGACCTTTTGAAAGCCAAATTTTCGCCCAAAAACTGATTAAAAAGCTTGCTGCATATCTGATTACCCTTTATGTAAAATTTCAAATGTTTAGACCCAAAACTTCAAAGATCATTTTTTTAGTCAAATTTTCAACAAAAAAAAAAAAAAAAAAAAAAAAACGATAAAAAAACCTTGCCCCATGTCTGAATACACTGTATGTAAAATTTCAAATGTTTAGACCAAAAATTGGCTGAGTAATTTGGTAGAAGCCATACGTCAATATTTTAAAAACTTTGACCCGAATTATGACCCCTTAGCATTTGTTTTGGACTCAAATCAAATTATAAAGTTAGATCCATGTCTAAGTAATCTATATCTAAAATTCCAAGTGTTTAGACCCAAAATTGGCAGATGAGTTTGGTAGAGTTTTCAAGAGTCAAATCTTTCAACTTTGACCCCTTACCAGCCAAAATTCTGGCTGAAAACCGATCAAAATTTTTTTTTCCAAATCTCAATACCCCTTATGTCAAATCTCGAGTCTGTAGACCGAAAATTGACAGAGTTATTTGGTAGGGAAATGTACACAGACACACACAGACAGACATTGTCACTTTTCTAGATATATAGATTGATGTTGGCATTTTGTAGAGGTTCAGCATAAATGAAGATTCTGATATTCTTGTAGCTTTTTGTTAAAACTGCAAAAGTATATAAGCAAGCAGAGACACCCAGCATAGCATGGTTGTAAAGTACACTTAAATATGATATTTTAATTCTTGCAGATTTTGTATATATATTATTATAGAGTTAACGTTCTATCGATTTTTATATATTATAAAGTTGCGATTTCAAAAATAAAATATATCCATATGAATTGGGTGCATCAGCTTAAATGGAAACCGAAACTTATGAAATATATATATATATATATATATATGCAAAAAAAGCAAATAAAATGTTGATTTAGTGTTTCAACATTTGAACAAAGCTCGGCTGAATCCGGTGATTGCCGGTTGAACCCTAACCATAATTGAAATTCCAAGGATTCAGGTCAAATTCTGCATGAGTATCATTCTTTTTAATTTTGTTTTTTGTTCAAATTTTTTTGGAGTGGACTCTCAGCGATTGCAAACTAACAAATTTAACCAAAATGCAAAAAAAAAAAAAAAAAAAAAAAAAAATCAACAATTAAGGAATTTTAATAAGACTCAGTTTCTAATATAAATCCTAGTACATCAATCCTTCTTATTGGAAACACTCAAGGGAAGGACGAAACCAAATTATTGCCAGTATAGGAGAGGTTCTATTTTTTTTTTTTTTTTTGCAATATTTTAAGCAGATTTGACAGTCAGCTACCAGATTTTTAGGGGTCGCTCGGTTTCTAATATAACATAAGTAGATCTAGATGTTTATAACTTACAATAAACGATAAAACTTGCGAAGTATGCACTGTTTTACGGTTGTTGTAAAAATGGAACGGAAATTTAAATTTTGTTTTAATTTTTTTTTTTTAATTGTGCCCCTCTCCAAACGAATGTAATCAAAAGAATAACATTCAACAATTGTACTTTTTATATATAAAAAAAAACGAAAGATTAAAAAAAAAAAAAAAAAAAAAAAAAGAAAAAGAAAAGAAAGAAACAATTTTATTAACGAAAGTCAAATTCAATTTTTAAACGAAAAGTCAGCTTGGTATATCTTTTGTTATTTTTTTTACATAAACAATTTTTATTAGTAGGCCGTGGCGAGACCAAAAGTTCCTTTTTGTGATGTCACGTGACGGTGGGCGGTGATAATAATTTCTCCAAATAAAAAAACAGCCACATCGTTACAAAGAAAACCACCTATTTATTAAAGAAAAATTGAGTCTAATGTTATAATTAAAAAGAGATATATAAAAACACGCATAAGTACAATGAAATTATTATACCAAAATGTCGAAGCAATCCGTCCAGTGGTTATTTAGATTATCAATTACGACATATGAAAAGTTTCATTTTATATATATATATATATATATATATATATATATATATATATATAAATTTAGAACTAGCAGGAAGACCTGACGTTGTTCGGGATTTAATGAAGATCAACTAATGTTCCACACTTCCAATACTTTTATTATCATCGAAATCAGTGAAATCGCCAAATTGTTAATCAAATCAATTGATTGCCTGCGCTAGTTAGAATCTCATAGAGGGGCACCGGGGGGAAGTTTCACATGCCTCCCCATAGTGACAGTCCACAATTTATTGTAGTCTACATTGCACTATAAAGAACCCACTGTTAATTTAATGAAATTATTTTTATCTAAACTTAAAATGTAAAAGTAAAGTTCAGTGATACAATTGTGCTCTAAACAGAAACATTAATTTTGCATGCACCCCTGTCTTAGCAAAGAACCTACTGTTGATTTTATATGTTGGACATTTCTGTTTATACAATGATAAAACGTTAATGCACTTGTGATGTTAGGCTGTATAAAAGTGTTAACATTGGTCAAAATTGGACTGTTCCTTCTTTAATGGGGTTTCTTCAATTATTGATTTAATATTTATCGGAAGTATTTTGATACAAAACCTAAAATCACTACCAGGCACATACGGTACATGTGTATAAAATTTGAAAAATATTTTTTTGATTCCCAATTCTGATTAATCGTTCCAACACTAAATTTAAATAAATGCATTTAAAAAGAATATACAAATTATTTTATTTTAGTATCTTTTTGTAAAATACTCCAAGCTCTTTCAGACTACTGGGTTTTTAGATTTGCATGGCCAAGTTTCTTTCCTCTTATTTGCCTGTCTGGTCTCAAAAGTACTTAAGCTTTCTATGCATTTTTATTCCTGTATAGTTTATATGCTAATTAATATATTGCAGAATAGATCTTATACTTTATTAACATATTTACTTTATATATTTTCAATTTACATATTAGAATAAATAGTAACTGGATTGTATCTACTGGAGAGTAATGCATTTAACAGCTATCCTGTTTTTAAATTTCCAAAACAGCTACGTGGTAAGCAGCTGATGATTCCTGTTTTCTATTTAACAATTTAAATTAAGTTAATGTTTTTTTTTTGTTGTTTGTTCCTACTATTATATTGTTATATATTCTCTTGTATAATTGTGGATTTTCTAGCAGAAAATCAGCTTATGCAAGTGCTAAGCCTGCAATATGTTTAATTTAGTTGGTTTTGCCAGGAATTTAAACTGCGTTTTTTTTTGTTTGTTTTTTTTTTTTAAATTAGTTTCTTACATATTTTAGTTTAAGTATCTTATGAAAAGATACTAAAGCCTCTTTAGAAAAAAAAAAAAAAAAAAAAAAAAAAAAATTATATATATATATATATATATATATATATATATATATATATATAAGTGAATGTATGTGTACATTTTCCTATGCAATAACTGTCAATTTTAAGTCTACAGACTCGAAATTTGAGATACAGGGTACCGAGATTTGGGAAAATCTTTGTGATTGTTTTTCGGACAGAAATTTGGCTGTTAAGGGGTCAAAGTTCAACGATTTGACCTTTAAGAACTCTACCAAACTCCTCCGACAATTTTAGGTCTAAACACTTGAAATTTTAGATATAGGTTCCTTGGACATGGATATAACAACTTGATTTGAGCCCAAAACAATAAATGTTAAGGGGTTATAATAGGGGTCAAAGTTAAAAAAATTCACTGCTTTTTTTTTTTTTTACTCAACATACACCTCCAAACACCCAGGCAACGCCGGGCTGAAATGCTAGTATATATATATATATATGGTGGGACAGAATTTGTAATTTTATTTCTAGTAGATATTAAAGTGTTTATCTACTTTTTATTTCTCTAATCATTTGGGTTTCTTTGGGTTTTTTTTTTGGTTTTTTATTTGGATGGTCTGAAAAACGCAAGGCGAATGATTATAGAATTGAACTGTTGAACACATCTTCAAATTTATATATTCCAGGTTAATTTTTGTTCATAGAAAATATATAAATAAAGAATCATGAGACTCTTACTGCATTTATATAATAATGCTCAATTACAAATAGAGCGGTATTTATTTAGTATACATTTTTATTCATGCAAACATTTAAGGCTATATATGTGCATAGATATTCAGCTACAGCCTGATGTTAGGCTAAGATCATAAACTTGAACTTGGCCTGAAGAACTCGACCTTGCATGAGGCTGTAGATTAAACACGTATGCACATATGTAGCCAAATATACACACACAAACACACACTTTAGTCTGATACTCGTAAACAAGTAAACATTACCTGCTTTCTAGCGCTCTGAAATTAGTATGTGAAGTAAACAAAATAATTATTGACTAACGACTGAAATGATGAGCCTCATTAAAACACTGACTTACCTATGTGGTGGGTGGTGTACCAACAAGACTGGTGAAGAGGAAGTTTACCTTTCACCACCACCAAAGACAATTTGTGCAGTGCAATACTATTAGGCCTGGCTTAGATTAGTAACAAATAATAATATAGGTATAATTTAGTTAGAAAAATTATTATTTGAAAAACAAGGCAAAACTAAAAGAATAAAACAAACTGTTAGAACTAGAATAGGTCCATTGCTTTAAATGTCGAAGTCAAATTGTTTGGTTTATCAGACTAAAATAAAAATTTTGTTTAGGGCATTATTTAAAAATAACTTTAGTTTTATTCTTGAAGAAAATATAAACATGAAAGATTCAGAGAAACTTGGAAAATATACTCGTTCCTTGTAAAATCAAAAAGATAGGAATATGTACAATACATAAATTACTAGCCTGGGTGCCCGGCGTTGCCCGGGTGTTTGGAGGTGTTTGTTGCAAAAAAAAAAAAAAAAAAGTGGTAGTAGGCAGGCAGGCTCGCTCAAACCCTACCCCGAAGGGAGAAAAAAAAAAAAAAAAAAAAGTGACGAATGTTTAAATTAAGGCTAATCAATCGAAAATATCGGCAAAAAAAGCGACCCCTCCTTGTAGAAAAGTGCTGTTGTTTTGGGAAGAGAGAAGACAAAGACAGGATGAAGAAAATGAAGAGAAACATGACGAAGATAGAAAGAGGGGACACAGCAAAGACAGAGTGGATGGGAGACACGACGAAAACAGACAAGGAGAGATAATTACAAAAAATGAACTTTTGTCATAAAGTGCATTTGGATTTAGTTTACAGAATTCCTCTGGATCCTAGAAGAAAAATCAATTTTAAAAGCATTAATACATCACACACACACACACTATAATAACGAAGGGAAAACTTTTTTTTTATTCATGATTAAAAGAGAAGCTAAAAAAAGGGACCAGCTGACCGGTTTCGTTCTCACTCTTCTAGAGTTGAATCGAAAGATTTTATTTATACTTAAAAAGGGAAAGAGACGTATACATACTAAAATAAAGCAGGGTTATTATTATGATTAGGGCTATGACAACAGAATATTCTTATTGTTTTGACTAGTATATATCCGACAGTTAGACACGGTTAATTAACCGAGAAGCACATCGCTATATAAAAGCATATAAGATATCAATGAATATACACTCGAGAGTCAAAACAATAAAAAGAATATAATGTTGTCCTAGCCCTAGTTATGATCTATTAACGGGGAGGGGGGCAAGAACAATAACAACAAAAAAAAAAAGGAAAATAAAAAGGAAAAAAAAAAAGGGAGACACTATTTTAAATAAAACTGCGTTATGATCTATGTACAATGCTAGAATCAACCTAAGAAAGACTCCAAGATCTTCAGATGAAAGTTTGAATGAGCACAACTCAAAAATGGAAAATGAGTCACTGCTTAAAATTTGTAGCTCAAGATGGGTTTTTAAGCAGATGATCAACTATGAAAGACCCGAATGTGTTACTTAGAATGTCCGTTGGTAGGTAGGTCCCATTTCTGAATTTGTTCGGTATATGTTGCTGGACTCTACTATTCAATTTTGATGTTGTTCAACCCATGTAATTGGTAAATTACATTATTATGGTGGGAATAATAGAACATTTTTTTTAAGAGGATGCCATTAACGCTTTTGTAGAGAATACAACACATACATTAGAGGCAAAATAGCATTTTTCTGCTGTTGAGCTAATTTGCTCGGCAAATTTCTCACTGACCCTAACCATGGTAAACAAATATAAATTTCATCACTGTATTGACTTATTTGGGAAAATTCGGTTATTTTCCTTTCGGTGACTAACCTACATCGCATTGAGAGGGTACCCATTAAATAAACTATCAGTAATTGTTTTCAACTCTTCATCCAATTTTATTGTTGAACAGATCATAAGTGCACGATGTGTTAGGGTTCAAATTAAATTAACCTTTCATTTAGTAAGGCAAAATGAATCTCAGCGTGTCTACAATCTTGTAAACGTGCATTTACAATATATTGATGTAAAGTAACTCGATAGTTTTTGTTACTCGTACATCAAGAAAAGCTAAAGTAAAATCATGCTCTCCTTCGTAAGTGTGTGTATATATGTGTGTATGTGACCTGATCACCAATGGCTATATTCATGTTCTGAGTGAGGTAGTGAAATTCTGGATCAACCAAGTAGGCTCAGTGCCCAGCCATACTAATCAGAAGACCAAGCGCTAATGAGCTATCAGAAAACTTTATCAACCACATGTAAACTGACATGTAGCCTTCCAACTCACTTGATTACAACCTCTATAGACTTATTTGCGTTAGGTGCTGTGGAGTGAAACCAACAGATCCAATTGCAACATGAATGACGAACCATGATCACAAAAGCCTTTATTTACAGTCTGAAATTAGGGAAACAGTAGTTAAGGCCTGTGACTTGAGGTCATCTCGAGGTCGTCATTAAAGCCAAAGGTGGACTCATAAAGTGAAATTGGCAGTACAAGCCATGAGGACAAACTGACCCAAATTTGATGAATCTAAAAAAAGAGTTTGACTGTGGTATAGTCATACCTAGCCACACTGATGAAACATGTTGATAAATAAAAAAAATAATATATATATATATATATATATATATATATATATATATAAAAAAATATTGAACTGTCTCCTTCAATGGTAAAGTAGTTTGTAGGGAAACAAGTTTTTTCTTTTTACTCTAAACAATAATGAAAATTTCACTCCCTTTACCAGTAAGTTTTAGCAATCTAGAATCTTAAATAGGTATATGTGTTATAACGGTATATTAGTGGCTGAGTAGGCATAGACGTTAGATGAAAGTGAAAGTTGCCTTTTGTACTCAGCAACTAGGAGTGTAGCCATATCTAACCACACCAAGTCTTAAGACAAAACATGCACATAAATAAATGGACTTCCTGTAAGGGGAGCTGCACGTATGATTGTGAGGCAAGGGTTGCACATCCCCAAATGCCAAGCTAAGTGGAGAGCACATACAGCACCTGGTCACGTCCCAAATAGTCACTCATTTTAGTACTGCCCATACAGTAACACTAAAGTTCCCCTCTATCTGTTGAGCACTTTAAAATGTAATAAAACAGTATGAGTTTGTATTAAAAGCCATATTTACTCGTCTCGAGCACAGTCAAGGGGTTAATGGCACTGACTTACTAAATCCAGGGTTGTTGGTTTCTGCCCATAAGCTAGTTAGTCAAATTTATATTGAATCTTGGAAACACGAAAACGAAGTCGGCCGATCTATAGAGAAATAATATTGAATCATAGTTTGTATGTACATTACACATACATGAGATGGATGTAGAGATACAGATTGATAAATTTTCTCATAAATCAATATATTTTTTTTATTGTGTTTTATCCCTCAAACCAATGTCCTTAAATAATAACCTTAGTCAGAAATTATTCCAATGGAGATTAAAACGACAAATTTTGTTGATTTATGTAGATCAATATCACTTTCTTTTTAAGATAAGAAGTGATAAGTAAAAAAAAAAAAAAAAAAAAAAAATGATAACTAAACTCCCATGTCCGAGAGTGTGACTGCCCTAAATAAAGTTGTTTACTTGGTCACATGTCTTTACTGTCCTATAAATTCGGTTGTCTGGTAGGTTGGTTTGTTTTTGATTCTATTTCAAGCTTCATATATGTATAGAGAAACAATCTGTTCGTCTATGTACTTTTAAATGCAGGCTTAAAACACATACTAATTATAAATCTGTATTGCTAGAGAGTTTTTATATAAGAGAAAAAAAACAAAAAACATCAGAACTCGTTTCTTCTCACGGTATTGATCAGTTTTCAATATAAACAGTAAAAATTAAACTGACCTTCAAACCAATCAAGACCAAGGGAGATAATTATCTTTTAGACTTTTTTTTTTTAATTCAACATATAGTGGAACCGCAGTTTTCAAACATAATTCATTTTGAAAAGCTGTTTGAAAACCGAATCATATTTTCCAATTAAAAATAAGGAGAAAAAACAAACAAAAAACTAATTCTTTCACACACAAACACATATTAGAGAATATTTTTGTAGGTATTTATTGGATTAATATATAAAATTATTAACCATTAGTTATATTATTGTTTTTAATATTAACTAAAAAAAAATGTGATTAAGAGTTTTAGTGTATATTTTGACTATTTTACCACACATTTTGTAACCTTTAAATTTTTTTTAATAGATAACAGATTAAAACAATAATAACCTAGATAGAGGTGGTGCTAGAAAATCTAGCCATTTCCAGCTTAAATCTTGTTTGAAATCCAAATTGTTCCAGTTCAGAGACATCCATGAACCGAGATTCGATTGTACTTAGCTTTTCGTATTAAATTGATGGTTCAATTTGATAGTGAAAAAAGTATAATTAAATAAACTAAACAAAATACACATTAGCTATTTCTGATTTTCAAAACTGCTTCTTATGCCTTAAGCTTTTCATAATGTGGCTTTAAAGTTCAGAAAAATTTGAGCAACCCAATGCGGATGGATACTTCAGTGAATATATGATAAATAATGTGTTTATTTAAACTGTGTAGGCTCTATATATTTATAAAAGTTAAAGTGTCTGTGTACATTTTCCTACCAAATAACTGTCAATTTCGGTCTACGGACTGTAAATTTTGCATAAGGGGTATTGAGATTTGGAAAAAATTTTTTAATCAGTTTTCGGCCAGAAATGTTGCTGTTAAGGGGTTAAAGGTCAACGATTTGACCTTTGAAAACTCTACCAAACTCCTTCGCCAATTTTGGGTCTAAACTCTTGAAATTTT
>NC_136499.1:33658257-33694797 GCF_053919585.1 Euprymna scolopes
TAATTTTTTCATACATAAAAGCCTTTTTA
Source organism: Euprymna scolopes (assembly GCF_053919585.1). Taxonomy (NCBI): domain Eukaryota; kingdom Metazoa; phylum Mollusca; class Cephalopoda; order Sepiida; family Sepiolidae; genus Euprymna; species Euprymna scolopes. The sequence continues at coordinate 33,658,287 of NC_136499.1, forward strand.
GCCCATTTAATACTGAAATAATACCTATATAACGATTATTTTTGCTTTAAAACAAACCTTTTTTAGGTTATTTAATGCTGAAAAGTAATACCTAGTCTAAACGATCGGTTGACTGGCCGAGTTTTGTTTGTTTACCAAAGGTCAACAATGCTCTCAATCCATGTGCTTGCGTAAGAGTTAGGAGAGAGTTATCTTAAAAATAATATTTAATTTCAAATTAGAATTTACTGATGATCTTTGTGTAAACCTGTGCGAGTTCATTGCACATGCTGTGCTCATCCGTTCATCCGTCTTCATTTGGTGTTTGATTTTGACACTAACCGTGGTGTCAATCATGTGATATCAGTCACTGCTGCAACAAAAGTATTTTCCTTACAAAGATCACAAACCAAGTTTAAAACAAACGTTTTATTTTATGTTACAACAACACCCAACTTTTCTACCGAACTACAAATCAGAAAATAAAAAATAAAAATCTAACAGAGTATAACAGTCCATTTACTTTAAAGGTAAAGCTTAAAAAGGTAAATCTGCCTCTAACACAAACAGAAATCCAATTGAAGCCCCCATATATTAGTCATGTATATATTTGTGCCATTTGGGAGAAACCAGTTACTTGAAAATGATGGCCTTCTTTATTACTCAACACCATGTAATCCCTACAGCTACCTACCTTGAAAATGCTGCTGTGAAACATGACATAGTTATATGGAATAAGTAAGAGTTGCAACCTTGATTGAAGTGAGTGTTCCTAATGATGGCGGACTGAACAGAGCTGAAAGAGAGAAACAGACCAAATACCAAGGTCTCATGTACGATATGAAAAGAAATTGGAATCTTAAGGAGATATCAATCATACCAGTTATCATAGGTGCCACAGGGCTTATGAAGAAGAACCTGAAGTCCTACCTAACTAATATTCCTGGTGAACCAAGTGCAAAAGAGATCCAGGCAATTGCACTTAAGGGAACAGCGAGGATACTAAAAAGAGCTCTCGGTTGGTTTCAATAAAAAGCGGGGCAATGTTGGCAGCTGGTTTGGCTGCCCCATACCCCAGCATTACAATCTTCAAAGGAAGAAAAATGAAAAAAAATCATAACGGTTGTAAAATGTCAATTGGCTCAGATTCATAGCACGGAACAGATGCAAGAAGGCATTATTGTTTCAAAGAGCCAGACAATTACTTAGGTGGTCTCTCTTAAAAATATATTTCTTCCATTGCAGACCTGTACTCCATAGAATGCATCGATGCACCTCACTAAACATGCAGCATTGTGAATATTTACATTTGAAAATGCTGGGAGTTGGTTGATGAAGTAGGGAGAGAAATGGAATCAAGTATGTAAAATACTTTGGTATTGAATTACTGATGCATCCGAGAAATGATTGTTAATTTGTGAATTAACATTATGTATTTATCTTTAAGAGATGAAACAGCTGTACAAGAAATAAGAATTCTTCCGATCAATGCTGCATTATATGAAGTGCCACATTATTATGGAGTCACCTCAATTGTCTTGGGAAAAGTATGGATTCATCTCTCCTATCGGCTATGCGTGAAATAGTAACACAGACTGGACTCAAGCCTTGGTAGGATAATAAGTCTAAGGAAAAATTCAAAACACCTGCAGCCATTTAGGTTTTATGATGTTACACATACTGTGCCCCTGTACCATAACCTGGTAGAGAGCATGGGTCATGTTCTCAACAATGAATGGTACACTCTAACCAAATATGGAGGTTACCCATCAATTTGGACTGTCAGCTTTGTAACTGAGCCACAATCATCTAGAGAAAGATCGCAAGAGGGTTAATCAATTATGATTCAGCCGTCAAAGGTTGAACACATGTGGATCCGAGAGTTCAACCAAATCCTCTGATGGTTGTTGTTCACTGATATGCTTTCATCACCCAGATAGAGAAGTAGGGAGGATTATTTTGCAAATTTCCCCATCTTAAGTGATGAGTATGAATAAATGTTTTTGCATATTTGTATTAGCACTGATAAGATAAATCTATTAATAATTGAAATAAACCTAATCTGATGATATTGAATAAGTTTTGTATAAAACTTTTTAAAAAATTGAAAAGTATTATACCAAGTTGGAATAACAATGCGGGAATGCCATTATTTGTTTACCATGATCACGAATTCATGAACAGAGATAACAGTAAAAAAAAAAAAAAAAAAGTGATTCGACTGTTTCAAAGATGTTTTTTACTTCATATGCTTTGAACTGTTGTCCTCATCATAGTTATCATATTCACTGTGCTTTAACAGCTGTACTCTACGGCTTTCTTCAGGTGTTGTTGTGTGTGTTGCAGTCTTGTAGAAACTTCAAACAAAATCTGTTATGTTTCACTGCAGTGAAAGCATCAGTGGGTTCTAAAAATCAACACTAGGGTTAAACTGACTCCTCACCGAGTTGTAATATTATATATATATATATATATATATATATATATATATATATATATAATTCATATTCTTGTGTTTGTTCACAAGTTGATTAATATATACAAAAATTCATTACTTTATTGCATTATTCATTCCTATATATACTACTAGCAGGGGATACCCGGCGTTGCCCGGGTATTTGTAAGTATGTGTGTTTTGGGTAAATAAAAAGAAAAATCGTTGGTTGTTTAAAAAAAAAAAAAAAACGAAGCCTTGACGCGCAGTTGGAAAATAATAAAGTGTGAAAAAAAAAAAATGTGCGACTTGTCAGGTGCTCGTTTTTGACGAGTTAATGATGTCAAAACTGAGTGCGGGGGACAGTATTTATTCATCGCGGATCTGTTCGAATCGACGTGCGACGATCGAAAACTGTTGAATATTTAAGTTTTGAAAGTCGGGCAAATTAAATACACACGCGACGCCAGTTCGTAACTCGTACATATTATCATTTAGATGTGATATAAAAAGCTTTAAGCAACCCGAGCGAAAAGCAAGCAGAAAAAATCCTTTCTTGGGCATACACGAAAACGCATACACACTCACAAACACTCACTTTTATATATATATAGACTAGCGGGGGGGGGGTACCCGGCGTTACCCGGGTGTTTGGAGGTGTGTGTGGTTTTGGGTAAATCAAAACTCTGGGTGTTTGTGGTGGTTGTGTGGAGAGGTTAAAATTTTAAAAAAGTTTTGGTAGGCAAGTATGAAGAATCGAAGCCAAACCCTTGAGTCAAAGTTGAAAATTAAAGTTGAAAATTAAAGTGAAAAAAAAAAAAAAAAGAAAAAAAAAGATGTGTGACGTTAACCACTGGGCCACCACAAAATACTAACCGAAACACGTTTGAATTTATTTAATTATTTAGAATTGGCAAGTGCCCGTTTTAATGACTTAATCAGATCAACTTTGACTGCGGGGTAGTATTTTATTTACTGCGGGAACACTTTTTTTTTTTTTTTTTGCTTCCCTACCATGTTGGGGGGGAGGGATCAGCTCCCCGTAACAAGGGGATTGTTCAAATTGAATAGCAATTGTCTGATATAAGGAAAAATTCCACATTGATCAAAGCTGATTGCTTTCGGACGTTTCCGGCGATCCCGACCAAAACAACCTTATTTAGTTCCGCTTTTATTATACGAAAAAGCCTAATCCAAATGCGGCGAAGTGAAAAATGTTGAATATTTATCTTTTCAAAGTCGGGCAAATTAAATAGACAGGTGATCCTCGTTAACTGGGAGATATCATCATTTAGACTTGATATAAAAAGTTTTAAGAAGAAACCTGAGCAAAAAGCAAGCAGAAGAAATCCTTTCTTGGACATACACGAAAACACACACACAAATATTTTCGCTTTTATAATATAGAGGATTATATTATTGCAAAATGTAAAATTAAAGAGGTGACGTCATTTGCATAAAGAAAAATCGATTTTATTAAATAGCGGTGTATTAGTTATTGTTTATAGTGAGAGAATTATTTCAAGTGTTCTATTTAAGTTTATTATTTAAATTTAATTTATATTGATAACATATTTAATTTATTTTTACCGACATCGATTTTATGAATCAGTTTAAGTTATTTCCCTTGGGCACGAACATTGTTCTTTTTGTTTTCTTTTTCGGTGGATATTAAAACTAAAAACTTTCAAGCATTATTTTTGGAATTAGTTTAAATAAAATAATTTCCGTGATTTCGCAATTAACATTGTGGTCCAGTGAATTTTTATTTTAAAATAAACAAACAATTCAACTACGATTCTTTATTTAAAACAAAAACAAAAACTTTCATTTACGTTTTTTACCAGTCTTTTTTTCCTTCACATTTTTTGCCATCGTAACTAATTTTTTTTTCTTTCTTTTAATAACGCAATAAGTCATTACTGAATGTTTGTTATAAAAATGATGAGTTAACAAATTCTACTTTGGTATTTTTGAAACTGAATTATTTACAGTTTGTTTTCGTTGCAACAGATTGTAAAGAAAAATCTTTCTAGACTGAGGTATAAAAGAAATTTGCTGAAACTGGAATATAGTCATAAAAAGGTGCTCAATATTCGGAGAATAGCTTCTTTTCATATCTCTTCTGCCAAAATATCTGGTGGAGAGTTTGTCATGTACTTCTTTTTTTTGGGAGGGAGGGGATTATATCTTCTTGTTTTATTTTTGAAATCTCTGTTGGGTAATGATAGAGCTGACATATAATCATGAAAAACTGCTCAATATTCTTAGTATAGCAGGTGTGGCCAAACTGAACTTCATGTCGACCCTGGCAACGCTGGGTATCCATGCTAATATTATATATATATATATATATATATATATATTAGTGATGGGACGATTCCAAAATTATTACTGATTCCGTACTTAATTACAGATTCCGATTCTTTATAAATCTCTAAATATGTAACTATAAAATAGTTGTTTTGTCTTGATTATCGTAAAAAGCACATCTTCAATGTGCGTATATTTTCTCAAATGTAAAAACACGTAGGTGTCCGGGGTGGGGTGGGGGTCTAAAAACTTTAGTTTTACTAAATGTTTAAATCAATAAATATTGACCATTTTATTATTACTACAAGCAGTTGATTTTTTTTTTTTTTTTTTTTTAAACAAAATCAAATACAAAGATTATAGGAATCGGTTTTGGCATTGGAAAATAGGCACAAAATTTTTCAATTCTGATACCCCCAAAATTCTGATTTTTCTGATTCCTGATTCAAATTAATTGTCCCAACACTAATATATACCTCAAGTTATAGATCAAGAATTCTTATTTATTATACAGATGTTTCTTCCCTTAAAGATAATTTATGAATTAACATTATGTATTTAAGATCATTTCTCGGATCCATAAGTAATTTAATACAAAACCAACAATACCAAAGTATTTTCCATACTTGATTCCATTTCTTACTCCATCAACCAACTCCCAACATCTTCAAATCCAAACAATCACAATGCTGCATGTTTAGTGTGATACCTAGATGCATACAATAGATGGCAGGCCTGCAATGGAAGAAATATTAGCCAAAGCAAGAAATTGCCTGACTTTTTTTAAATAATATCTTGTATATATCCCATGCTGTGATTGTGAGTCACTTGACATTTTACAAAAATAAAGATCATCCCATGTTGTGGACCCACTCATCAGAAGTCGAAGTCAGATTCGTAAGGATGCTGAGAGTCGGAGTCAGTTTTTTTTAATCTATAAAGAATCAACGGTCTTAATATTGGAAAACTTTAAAATACAGATTCAGATATTTTGGAATTCTAAGAAGTCAGTGTTTGAATTATTGGAAATATTAAAATCAGATGTTATAAGTTCCAACTCTGCAATTTTGATTAAAGAAAAATGATAAATACCCATTTATGTACCACAATCAACTAGAGTACATTTTAATTTTTCAGCTCTATTGGTCAAATTATAATGTAACTCTCGATTACCTTTGAAATATTTCTGTTTGTCATGCATGCACATTTCTGGTTTCATTCCTCCAAAAATCATAAAATTTCTAAGGTCGCACTAAAAAATTGCACATACACTAACCATTTTTTTTTTTTTTTTTTTTTTTTTTATAGGGGGAGGCGCTAATGACTAATTCTCCCAATAAAAATAATTGTTAGAATCTGCCTATCAGAGCAAAAGAATCTATTTAAATATTATTCCTATCAATGCTAAACTAACTGGATTTATTTTCTTTTGGGCAAATTAATTGATAGATAATAATCCTCTACTTCATAATAAAAACTAGGACATATTTGTACATAAATATACTTTCATCCCATCATGCAAAAGTTAGCAAATAAAACAAATGCCATTGTTCTAGCCTGTGAATGAAAGTATTTCAAGCAGTGAGGATAAAACAAGAAAGCAAACAGCAAGTCAGACAACCATCATAGATGCATTTCACTCCCTGAAATGAATTTGAAAAGAAAGCCTCCATTCTATAATGAAAAAAAAATTAATTTTTTTTATTAGATAAAAATATGAAAAAATTAATTACTGAGATGATTCTATAGATTTTAGTACTATATGTCCACACAATCATGACTGCGAATACTGTTGAAGCACAATTTTTTGTTGCCAGTTTTAACAGACCTCACACATTAATAATTTTAATAAGTAAACGTAAACTATATTAAATGGGTTATTTTTTGTCCATTTTCACAATTAACCCTTTTTATATTAAGTGATTGGAAAGAACGTTAGACGGCACGTATACCTGTATGCTACAAACAGTGTTAAATATATCTTGGCAAAATGATCCTACAAAGCAGTAACTTTATGGCAACCTACTTGCCATATCTACTACTATCAGGGAGCGACGTCTATGATTTGCCAGTCACTGCCATGGCAGCAAACAAAAGCTGGTGAAAAATGTATTGTTGTAGACTTCACGGCACGGGCACACAAACATAGGACTTAGATCCATGTACATCCAGCAATTTGCACATGATGCCAACTGTGATGCTGAAGGTCTGAGGCAGCTGATGGAAGACAGGGAAATCTGGAGGGAGAGAGACAGACAGACAGAGACACAGACAGAGAGTCACATTAATCCAGGCAAGAAGCCCAACCAGATAGATATAAATCGACTAGAGTCCTGAATCCTTGCCATTTAGAAATTTTGCATTTTAATTAGCAATGTTAAAGAGAAAATGTCAAGATATACACACCACATTTTACAATAGATTATATTCATATAATTCATTAGAAAATATTTGAAAGGAAATACGATATATTAATAGAAATAGGATGTAAAACCGTTTGGACATTATTGCATAACTAAAAAATTTTTACTTTTAAATTGTATTGAAATTTCATTTCCTATTCATGCTATTTCTATTGAAGAAAAGTTTTTTTAATTAAAATTGAAACGGAATATAGGGCAGTTTGATGTTGACAATGCAAGATGCATGTCAGTACTATATAAGGGAGAGTCATCAGTTTGTGAGAAGGGAGTTGAGTGCAGTAATTGTAAGCATTGGGTAGATAAGTGTAGTGGAATTACTGATAGGTTGAGAGAGGAGAACCAGTTTGTGTGCAAGAAGTCTTAGACAATGGAGACGGATGAGAACTTCTGTGGATAGAGAATATTTAGATGGCAAAGCTAATGAGGTTGTTTAACCATCTTGTTACCTTGGTGATACTATAGGAACACAGAGGAAGATGCTAGTGTAATTGCAAGAGTTAGTAAATTCATGGAATTTTTGCTATTACTAATCAGAAGAGCGTTATCACTAGGGGTAGGCTGTATGAGGGCCTATCTGCAAATCCAGGAGTGCAGTCTCATTTTGGATGCATTTTGGGATAAAAAACATGAATCACAAAGAAGTTTTGAAAAATAGCCAATTTTGGCGGTTAACACTAAAAAAAAAAAAAAAAAAAAAATGCTAAAAGCCATTTTCGGCTAAAATCGTCAAAAAAAAAAAAAAAAAAAAAAAAAAAAAAAAAAAAAAAAAGCATATGTTGTTTGAGTGTAGAAAGAGTGGGTCGATGAGCAATTACAATTGATGAAGCTGAGCAAGAAAGGGATTCGGAGAATGATCTGCCAATGCCACTAGATGACAACTGTGATGCTGATGATGTCACACAAGACTTATCAATTGATTGTTCAGGTCTTGTCAGAGACTTGGTGGATGATATGGCCACCCAAACAGATATGTTGGATATGATGGTACCACCAGATATCAGAAAGTTGCGTGATTACCTGTCTTCCATAAAAACCGTTATTAGCATAAACTGTAGTTTGTCAGCTAAAATGTCTATCAAACTTATGTGTGAACATTTCTACAAACACGTACATTTCTAAAGAGGATGCCATTGCTAATGAGCCTGATTTTCACTACCTATTTCCAGCAGAAGTTTAAGGCCCTCAACTAAAATAAAAAAAAAAGAAAAACCTCGATTCAGTAACCAACGAGGAAAAAAATGAAAACTCCAAAATAAAAAGATTATTCTTTGTATAAAAAGAATAATCAACAACTACAAGCAGTTGCTTGCTGTGCAGAAAGAGTCGATTGCTGCTAACAGTTTGTACAACATTTCAAATTAACTTAAGACTGGCCACGTAAAGGTTCAAGCTTTTTTTTTTTCTAGAAATTTGAGCATATTTGAATTTGAATTTTCAGTTTTCTTCGCGTTAGTATTTTTGTTGAATTATTACCTCATGCTTTCATTTATCTTAAGTGAATTGGTTGGTTTCTGTGACTAATCTACTGTGATCTGTTGAAAGTAAGCCTAAATGTTGAGGGTGATTGGAGTAGTGGAGGGGGATTAATCGTAGGGATTCTGTGTTACAAACAAATTTAGATCAAAATACCCCCACCCCGGAAATAAGTACCCATAAATAATATAATATCCACGAACACAATATGATAAAAGAGAATAGATCAATTCCAAGCACATAGAATTTCATTTATCTACAGAGACCAGCAATATTTCCTCATTTTACTCCTAAATTCCAAGTTTTACTAGTTTTTTGGGGTGGTAATTGCGAAAAGTTGACTTTTTTCATAAATTCCTGTTGAATCTTACGCAGTGACACAAAATGTGTACGCAATGTGATGATGAATAAAATTTTAAAAATTGGCCAATGAGGATTGAGAACATACCCTGCATGGAGAGAAAGATATGATAATGGTATGTGTAGTGTCATGTAAGCCTTAAAAGAAACGATTAGATCTGATGACATGAGAGAAAGATTAAGTCTGGACAGTATAGAGAATAGGAGACTTCGATAACATGGCCAATTGAAAGGATGGATAAGAGTTCTTGGGTTAGTAGATGTAGAACAGTTAAGGTAGCAGGGGTCAGTTGGCAGAGGAAGGACAAGGCAAACATGCAAGATAATGATAAGCAGAGATTTGCAAAAAAAGAGGGACAAATAAAGACCTGGTCAGAGATAGATTAATTTATATGATGAATAGTGATGACCATTATAGAGATACAAGTTTCTTCTTTTCAAGACCTTTCGCATGCCTATTTAAATTCAAGCATTGGATTATGTACGATTCATATGCAAAAAATGGAAAGACTAATAAAAATCTGAACTAAAACGTTTTTGTTTCTTTTTCAAGTTAGCGTTTATAATTTTAAGGGTGTTAATAGAAGATTTTTATTCAGACTTGATAGATATAATAAGTTTACTGTGAGAGCCCTTCAGCCATGTTTTCGGCATTCATGTATTTCCCATTAGGCGAGGGCAATCAAAATTAAACACTGAATCTTTGTCAAATATATGCCTGCGTTTCACATAGGATATTTTGATTTGAGTTGATTCTTCATTTTAGTTATGTTATTACACATTATACAGTTTAATTTTAGAGTTACTTTATATATCTTGTCTTCCCTGTGACTTTGCCATAGAGGAGACAACCAAAGCAGCAAAACTGAAGCTGACCTGCAGGACACTATATACAAATGTAGGCAAATTTTATTGATTGGAAAATATTGATTTGAAAATAGAGGTTCTTTTTTCCTAATTGTCATAAAAATTATAAGCATAGTATTACAATCGTCAAAAAGCCTGCAAATTTTCATGTAGTTTCATTCCATAAAACCAAAGATATGACTATTTCAATATTCAATTTGACTACTAGTATATATATATATATTATATATATAAATACTTCCAAATCTAAGCAACTATTGATCAGAATTTAACAAATGAAATCTTGTTGGAAAGGTAATGACCTGAATTGTGTAATGGGCTATGTGATATTTGCCCTTAAGGTCGCACATTAAGGGGGATCATCTAGAGCCTATTTTTGGCATTTTTTTTTTACAGCCATAAAATGTTTCAGTCATTTGTTTTCATAGTTTTGCATATGAATTACAAAATATCTGATATTTCTCTACAATCTCTAGCCTTGATGGAGGGGAGACTAAAACTTGCTATATTTTCAAATGATCTGAAATTACAGCAAGGGGAATCTTCATTCCAAATATTTCTTGTATGTTATATCTCCCTTCTTTAGTTTTCATACATAAAGTAAATTTCAGCGCATAAGGATTATTTGATACAGGAGAAATTCATTATCGTTCACTATTTCTAAAAGAGGGGAGATATAACATGAGAAATATTTGGAATCTAGTCTCTCCTTGCTGTTATTTCAGATCAGTTGAAACCATAGAAGCAAATTTTAGTTTGCTCTCCATCAAGGCCAGAGATTTTGAGGAAATATATATATGGGTGCGCGCGCGCGTGTGTGTGGTAATTAAGAATAGTTGTGGAATAGTAACTAAAGGCCAGTCATTTAATAATAACAATTAACGATAAAGAATTAATAACAGAAGTTGAGGTACTTGATTATTAATCATCGTTTAAATAAGAGAGAGAGAGAGAGAGAGAGAGATAAAGAGAGAGAGATAAAGAGAGAGAGAGAGATAAAGAGAGAGAGAGAGATAAAGAGAAGAGAGAGAGATAAAGAGAAGAGAGAGAGATAAAGAGAAGAGAGAGAGATAAAGAGAATAGAGAGAGATAAAGAGAAGAGAGAGAGATAAACAGAATAGAGAGAGATAAAGAGAAGAGAGAGAGATAAAGAGAAGAGAGAGAGATAAACAGAAGAGAGAGAGATAAACAGAAGAGAGAGAGATAAACAGAAGAGAGAGAGATAAACAGAAGAGAGAGAGATAAACAGAAGAGAGAGAGATAAACAGAAGAGAGAGAGATAAACAGAAGAGAGAGAGATAAACAGAAGAGAGAGAGAGATAAAGAGAAGAGAGAGAGATAAAGAGAGGAGAGAGAGATAAAGAGAGGAGAGAGAGATAAAGAGAGGAGAGAGAGAGATAAAGAGAGGAGAGAGAGAGATAAAGAGAGGAGAGAGAGAGATAAAGAGAGGAGAGAGAGAGATAAAGAGGAGAGAGAGAGATAAAGAGAGGAGAGAGAGATAAAGAGAGGAGAGAGAGAGATAAAGAGAGGAGAGAGAGAGATAAAGAGAGGAGAGAGAGAGAGATAAAGAGAGGAGAGAGAGAGAGATAAAGAGAGGAGAGAGAGAGATAAAGAGAGGAGAGAGAGAGATAAAGAGAGGAGAGAGAGAGATAAAGAGAGGAGAGAGAGAGATAAAGAGAGGAGAGAGAGAGATAAAGAGAGGAGAGAGAGATAAAGAGAGGAGAGAGAGAGATAAAGAGAGGAGAGAGAGAGAGATAAAGAGAGGAGAGAGAGAGAGAGAGATAAAGAGAGGAGAGAGAGAGATAAAGAGAGGAGAGAGAGAGATAAAGAGAGGAGAGAGAGAGATAAAGAGAGGAGAGAGAGAGATAAAGAGATAAAGAGAGGAGAGAGAGAGATAAAGAGAGGAGAGAGAGAGATAAAGAGAGGAGAGAGAGAGAGATAAAGAGAGGAGAGAGAGAGAGAAAAAGAGAGGAGAGAGAGAGATAAAGAGAGGAGAGAGAGAGAGATAAAGAGAGGAGAGAGAGAGATAAAGAGAGGAGAGAGAGAGAGAGATAAAGAGAGGAGAGAGAGAGAGAGATAAAGAGAGGAGAGAGAGAGAGATAAAGAGAGGAGAGAGAGAGAGATAAAGAGAGGAGAGAGAGAGAGATAGATAAAGAGAGGAGAGAGAGAGAGAGAGATAAAGAGAGGAGAGAGAGAGAGATAAAGAGAGGAGAGAGAGAGAGATAAAGAGAGGAGAGAGAGAGATAAAGAGAGGAGAGAGAGAGATAAAGAGAGGAGAGAGAGAGATAAAGAGAGGAGAGAGATAAAGAGAGGAGAGAGATAAAGAGAGGAGAGAGAGAAATTCTGCTAGATATGCATGAACTATATAAAGTTTCTGAGAAAAGGTTAGAGCCTGCACGTGCAAAAAATAAAAAATAAAATAAAAAATAAATGAAAATCCTACTATTTCATATTGTTTGACATTCTTTGATCGTTCCCCTCACGATTTAGACAGAGACCTTACTCTCATTGCCAAAAGTGAAATACTACAAGCTCAGTTAGGGCAACTAGTTCAGAACAAAGCAATCAGAGCTAGTGCACCTGACAAGCCAACCAGAGTTACCATTGGAGATATTTTCACTCATGCCTACGGAAGGCAATAAATAAAACTTGATTTAAATAAGTGACAAACATTCATTATCAAAAATTTAACTCAGAGAAAAATGACAAAATCTGCACTCTCTAATTTTAATCTAGATCATCACAGAAATAGAAAAAAAAAAAAAAAAAACTTTGATGACAAAGTCCACTAAGATAAACTAATATATGGTTTATTTCGGCAGCAAGTCATCATCAATGCAAGTTTTCCTTAAAAACAGCTTCTTTTTTTTTCGTACAAGGTGTTGTATGCTTGGGTCTAGCTGAAAAACAAATATCTAATGTATTTTACCATTAAGCCCTTTCGATCGTTGTTGATTATAGTCATGGAAGGTATTATATTACAATGGTGCTATATTTAAAGTGTGAATCTTTTTATATTTAATTAGAGACGTTTTTTTTTATTTATTTATGTTTTGTTAGGAATAATAGTTCATTAGTGGAGGCGGCATTGTATAGTTAGTTATAGAAAATATTCTTCAGCTAACCTAAACATGAAAATTTATATAGAAAAGACAATGTTTGGTGGTAATCCTTGCATATATGATACACAGCTATTAAATTCTTACAAATTGTGTTATTTATTGTAATTAAAGGTTCTATCTGGGTTTCGCCCACAGAATCGTAAGGTAAAATCTGCACACAAACCTTATCCGACAATGCTATAGATTGTGAGTTTATATTCTTAATAAGAGTTTAAAGAAATAAATTTAAAAAAAAACATTAAGATACAAATGTGTATGTTTAAAAATTAAATATAATAAACCAGTCGAAGTGGGATCCGTGAGGAAATGAAGAATCCAAACACCCTGAAGTAAATTGACCGAAAGACTTTCCATCTAACATGCTAAGCATTTATTGACATTTTTATCATTTATTTTCTGTAAATTAGAAATATTAAACGAAAAACAATTAGGCACAAACTAAAAAAAAAAAAGAGAAAATGAAGGGGTCTGTAGTCATCTTTGTCACTGTACCTTTTTGTCTTCCCTAGCTAAAGTTTTCAATCACAACAATACCTCCAGGGGCTGTCCTACTTACTGTTCCCAAATCAATTCGATTTCTTTTATAATTATATTTACAAATAAACAAATTTAACCAGAGTAGAAAAAGATTTCATTAGTGGGAGGTGGGGAAAAAACAATCAAAACAGAAAAAGTTATTAGTAAGGCCCTCCCAACCTTCGCTAGATGGCAGACCGCTCACCGTTTTCCATCTTGATGAAAACCAAAAACAAGCAGGTCGATCCCAAAGAGGTTTGAAACAACTAAGTTTGGGATAAAATAAAAGATGAAGGAGGGGTTCACTCCAAGTTTGGGAACGTAAACAAGTTCTTGATGAGCCGTTCCATTTAAGTTAACAAATGTACCTAATTTCCATTACTAACGATTACTATATTGACCAATTGACTACTGTACACTCTTAACCCTTATCCTCGAGTGGTCTCTGGGCCTTGATAAATGGTGATGCCTATATATATATATAAAAAAAAAAAAGGCAAAGAAAAAAGTAGAGAGGTAACTAAGAGTTCTCTATTGGGAGAGGGGAAGGGGGGGACTATTCACTTTTAAGGATTTTAATCACTTGGCTAGCTAAGGGAAACAAGGTTTACCTTACTGGGACTGGGGTCTGGCAAGACTAGGAGCCGCACGTGCCATGGCTAGGCAGGGTACACATATTCTAACTTGGCTCCTCTTTGTATGCACACGCTCGCTGCCTCAATCCATCGTCTTCCGAAAGCCGTGGAATATAATCTCTTATCAGTCCTCATTTGGACCTTCAATTGGTGTTTGAAGATCCTGATATGCCCAAGATTCAACCCCACGTTTCTGATTCAGTCTCAACATCCACAAAACTATTCTAGCTACAACCAAGATCAGGAGAAACACCATTTGCTTCTCCCTATTTCACGGCAGCCTGGCATTGTGCATAACCAGGGACATATTCAGCAAGTGAGGATGCTTGGAATCGATGTGAGTCATCATCTCGTTAACATATGTCCAGTACTGACAGAGTTTGCTGCAATTGAAGAAACCATGCTCCGGTGTTTCTTCTGCTGAGGTCCAGCAGCGGGGACACTCGGATGAACTCACTAGTTTGGCTGATATAGAAAATATCCGTAAATAAAATTGTGGATAATAGTAAAATGAAAATAAATATCGAATAGGAGGAAAAAAAAAAAAAAAAAAAAAAAAAAATAGTTGATTAATGAGAGTTTGTTTTGTAAATCTAACATGCAAATTAGATTGATTGCATAGACATGACGCTATTAGAAAGCAGTTTTCCTTCTAAGATGAATGTGACAATATTTTAATAGGTCTGATTCAATCGATACATTTATGAAAAAACTTTCTGATGCTTTATTTTACTTTTTGACACACCAAGTTTAAATTTACCTAATTTTGTTGTGATAATGGTTGAAGTAATATTTTTTTTATGAAAGTTGTTCCAGACAAAGCATCAAACCACTTGATGTAATGAACTAAAAAGAATGAAAAATGCTTAACACAAAACAAGAAATAACTATGAACCTTAATCTTGAAAAGACCAAATTATAGGTAAAAGGAAAACAGTCAACAGGTAGAGGGTTCCACCAGCCTGCAGTTCTTTGAAGCTACTGAGTAGGAAAATATACTACGATGGGTATCTGAACAGCAAATTGATGAAGACCAATAGACCAACAAGTCAAACAAGCTGGAACCAATGAAGCAGAGAATAAATCAGACAATTTTGAAGAACATGTGCATCATACTTATGGAAGGAATTGAGACTAGCAACATCACATCTGAGAGAGAGAGAGAGAGAGAGAGAGAGGGGGTGAATGTGGTTATAGTAGATTTGAATAGTTATTACCTTTTGAAAGAAAGTTAAGTTTTCATTACTGTGTTAATATGGTAATGCAAAAAAAAAAATAAATAAATAAAAAATAAAATAAAATAAACAAATAAAATTACTTCAACCATTCTCATAAAATTAGGTAAATTTGAACTTGGTGTGTCGATTCTATAATCCAAATGGATAAACATTTCACTACACATTCCGAAAATCATTTCTACAGAAAATATGGATACATTTGCTTTCACTTAGGTGACAGTTACCAATTTTTGTAAAATTGGTGAGTCTATAACTAGTAAGTCATGTAAAACAGATATAAAACACAATAATTTCCTTTTGTGGCATGTATATTTATGTCAGGGTAAGATGTCCAGACTGCTGGCCGAACAGTAGGTTTCAAATCTCAGCTTTAAGCACTGATCATGTCCAGTCACACTGAAGAGTCATGATACAGTTGTCTGTAGATGACATAATTACAGGTTCAACTGCAAGTAAGGTTTTCTCTACATCTTGTGTTATTCATCAGGCAGATGTGGTATTAACCCCCTCATGAAATCACACAAAGAAATCTTGGTTGTAGCTAAACAATATATACTACACAATCTGATCATAGTTACAGAAATTACTTAATTTTAAACTCTGGAGAACCCCCCCCCTCCTACAAATAGAAAATATTGTCGTGTGTGTGTGTGTGTTCGATGAATTTACAAGAGAGGAGTTAAAAATACTTCTGGAAAGTTCTTATATTTGATGTATGTGCATATCTGTATCAGAAATAAGATAAGGCAGAAAAATAACAAAGATACAAATAAACATCTTATGTCTCCTGGGGAAATTGTGGTTATATCATTTCCAGGGATGATGAATCAGTGGATGGGTGGAGGTTTAAAGAAAAGCAAAGAGGAACATGAGGAATAATTTGATGAAGCAAACGCACTTAGGCAACCTCAACAATAACGATAATACTTAGCTAACTATGATCTCACAAGACCTCAATAAAAAATAAATAAATAAAGCTCTTACTTGTCATGATATTGGTCTCTCTAGTTTACATGTGCACACACACACACGAGCAAACATGCTCCCATTTAAAATGTTAGGTACAATTTCCAGCCAGCTATGAGTAAAAATAGCAATTTGTGATCACAGATTGTATACAATATGAGCTATTTATGATTACAACTATTTCAACATTAAATAACTAAAAAACAATGAAGAATGCAAGAAACTGATAGTCAAGATGTACTGTTGAGTTTATGTACAAGTTGTTCAAACTTATCTACAGATGTTCTATCACTAATATTGAAAAAAAAACTTTCAGATTAAGGTTTGCTGATTGGAAACAAGGGATTTTAGTAAACCAGTTTGAGCTTGTTTGCTACAATCACAAGTAGGATCACCCAAGTTTTCCTGTTGTAAATGCACTGGAAGTTGCTGAAATTGCAGATAAGGTAGCAGTTGAGATCCGTCGACCGAAATTATTGGGCTTTTGTTTTGTTGTTGCAAAAGAAGCAGATCATGCCAAGAACGCATGAACAGAAGGTGGAGTTGTGGTGTAAACGAAGGACACCGTACAGATAAGGCGTGATTTTGGATTTCAAATTTAATAGTTTCAAATTTGAATAGACAATAAAAATTATCTGATAAGTCGCAGAGAAGAAAAAAAAAAAAAAGTGCCTATCTGTTAATATTTACATGTTAAGATATAAAAAGAAAGAAAACTGACGCCCAAAAGACTTGGAGAGATTTATCCTATAGAAACAATTTTGTTTGTCGAGAAACAAAAGTGGCCCACCTAGGTAAGAGATAGGAAGTGGAACAACTGAAATCCCTTGATAACATCCCTAGCAACAGATTAAATAAAAAAATTAAAGTACAAATTTTCAAGGACAAAGTTTTGATGTGCTAGCTTTCTAGTAATGAGATATCAACTCATAAGGTTATTAGTCTTTTTTTATATGAAGAGTTCAAACAAATTATCAATGGAAATTGTCTGAGGAATCCAATGGAAAAAGCAAAATCAATGTCTTACTTTGAAATCTGAAAATTAAAAAAAAAACTAGCGGGACCTGTGGAAATTCCACAGCGACTCTTTCATATGTAATATATTGATGTTGGCATTTTTTTTTGATGTTCAGCGTAAATGGAGACGCCCTGATATTGTAGCTCTTTTGTTAAAACTGCAAAAGTATGTATCTAAGCTAGCAGGGACGCCTGGCATAGCCAGGTTGTAAAATATGATGAAATATATTTTAATTTATGCAGATTTCGTATATATTATTATAGAGTCCATTTCTATCGATTCTTACATATTATAAAGTTCTGATTTCAAAAATAAAAAAAAAATGTATCCATATGATTTGGATGCATCAGCTGGAATTTAAACCGAAACCAAAACTTATGAAAAAAAAAAAAAAAAAAAAATATATATATATAACTAGAGTTCCTTCAGCTATAACCGAAACCAAAACTTGAAGAATTCTTGGTAAAATTTATTCCAAGAAGTGGAAAGACACAACAATTAAATGAGAGTCACTCGAAAAAAAAAAAAAAAAAAAATGTAAACGTGACACACAAAATAACACATGCTATCGTATTAATATATAGATTAAAATACAAGAATGAAAGTGGTAATACACGAGTATCTAGGAATCACCATGATGTTAGAGGTAAATAATAGTAATAAAAAGAATTGACATCATGTAAAACATGGCACCAATGAACAGACGAAATATTAAGAAAAATACTTGTATGCAGAAACCAACTCGCATAGGTATACCAAGATGAATCCATAGGACTGAAATTACCAGGTTAGGTGTTACGAGAAATATCCAATAGGGAAAGCATCAAATAGAATTTAACTGGAAAGGCACAAAAGGAGCCGGAATCTTGAGGAAGTTTATTGTTACTTCCATTCCAGAAAAAGCCATCGACTTAAACAGTAAAATTTCAACGCTAAACAGCTGTTGCAGAAAACATTAAATGAAATACAATGGTGATTGGAAGAAGGAGGGGGGGGGTACTGGAGATTTGTTAAAATTCCAGTGAACAGAGTTTTGGAAGGAGTCAAACTCAAGAATGCTAGGTATAAGAATCTGACTTTTTTTCTTTTTTTTTTAAACCTTTGAAGAATCGACAGTCTGAATAGTGGAAGACGATAAAATCAGGAGTCAGAATCAAGCCTTATACCTTCCGATTCCACAAACCACGACCTAATTTTTTTACCAACCAGCGATTAATGGTAAATAAATCGTGTGAGAACTCGTAAATAAACAAATGAGCTATAAAAATAAAAAAATAAAAAAAATTCCATTGACAAAAGTGTAAGGAAAGGAATATAAAAACTCAAAATAGCGTATTATCGCACCACGCATAACCTGATGGGGGTGGTGGTGGGGGATAAAGAATGTAAATGTAACAGAACTGCTTTCATAAACCCAAGTTCAAAATCAATAAGGTGATGAGAAACTGTCTCCAAGCAGCTATAAATATCTTGTTTATCAGTTGCCTGGTCCGCAATAGATATACAGTCACTCGATACAGACGCAAGAAGACAACGGCTGCTGCATGTACTGTTGTCATAGCGCGGATGGATGGATGGATGGTAGGGCATGATGCAAAAAAAAAAAAAAAAAAAAAAAAAAAAAAACGGAGGAATAAAAAAGTGGGTGATGAGGCCTCTGAGCATGAGGATGTGGGGATAACTATGAATTAAAGATACCCAGATGTTTACACTAACAGCTTTTAGTATGGAGTGTGTGACTGACATTAATGGATACAATCACAGACTATATAACCTGATTATACAAAGTTCAAATCGTATCGCATCGGATCTATAATGCCCTATGGCATAAACTAATACCATTTGGAAAAGGTATTAACCCATGGAGAAACAGATGAATATATTGATTAACGATCAGTTCAATCCTTACTACAGGCGATAACTAAGAATAACAACACTTTTACACAGTCATGGCTGAAGGAATGAGAACAATATCCTCTATCAATTAAATAAAAGGTGCAGTTTGAAATTCCATATCGGTTCCCAAATTCGAAACGATGCATCTAAAAAAGGTTGGCAATTAGATCAGATAAAATGTGAAAATGACAATGTGAAGTTGAGAACAGTAATTTGAATAAAAAATATCAATCTTCATCTAAAAAATTCTGAAACTTTGAGGTATCGGAAAACTGATTATTTTCACATGCCAAAAACAATTATATATAATATATATATATTTTTTAAAACATGCTAATATAAATATTTATTGATTTTAAGCTAGCAGTAAAACTAAAATCTATAGACCCCCTACACAAGTGCAATTTTACATTTGATAAAATATATACATATATATTACAAGGGTTTTGAATAAATTAAAAAAAAAACAAAAAAAAACCCTATAGCTAAATATTTAAGAATCAGAATCGGAACTATAGAATAGAATTTGTAATTGTATCGGAATCTGGAAAATATAGGCATCCTTCCATCACTAGTGGAAATTGATGTCCATAAACAGGGATCTGGAAGTTTATATATACTAGCAAGCAGACACGACGTTGTCCGGGATTGAATGAAGATCAAATGTTCTACCCTTCCATATTGTCATCGAAATCTGTGAGATTGCCCATTTTTAAACTAACTTTAATTAAAATTATCTGTAAACAATGGATTCACTTAAACTTTAAAATGCAAAAGTCAAGTACCATTGTGCTCTAAAAAAATAAAAATGAAAAAATAAAAATAATTTATTTTAAACATGCCCCTGAAAAGAATCTCCGATTGATTTTATAGATTGGGCCATTTTGCTTGTGAGGTAATAGAATTTTTCATATGCAATTATGATGTTAGGTTGAATACAAGGGTTAACATTAGTCAAAATGTAACTTCTTTCTTTAATAGAATTTATTTCAATTATCGATAATTATCAGATGCATTCCGATACGAAACCTACGTAAGAACACTCCCAGACATAAGTATCTTCATGTAAAATTAAAAAAAAACAAAAAAAAAACGGACCTGCCGTTTCCCAGTCAATAAGGAATGAACTCGCAGAAAGTTCCTTTTAAATAAATAGTGTGTGTGTGTATGGAATTTTTTCCCCAATTATATTTCACCTTTTAGTATCAATCCTTTAATTTACGAAGCTTAATGTAATTACAGAGCGTATAACAAATAAATGACAAAAGCCCATATTCCAAATTTCAAGATGCTGTCTATATTACAATTTATTCCTTTGAGTATGTCGACATGCACAATTCTTGACAGCACCTGTTTCGTAACGCAACATAATTTAATTATATCAATTAATGAGTCTATTCTGCCGTTAACTCGTCAGAAGAAGCACCTATCCATTCATTAAAAGAAAATAAATGCATATGGACATGATTACGAAATCCGAAAATTGTGAAAAGTTTATAATTATTACGTCAGGTTTTATATATATATATATATATATATATATATGCACACACACACTAAAAATACACATGCCAAAATGAATAAAATTCCATGAACAGAACAGTTTTGCACCACTTTTATGTCTCTTTCTTAGATTATAATCAAGACAAGTACAGCTAGGAGATATATAAACCTTATATAAATTTGATAAAAAGTTATTTTTAACATGAACTTATAAATTGTTTTCAACCTGTTACCAATTTCAATAATTTCCAACATCAAAAGTATTCTTTACCAAAACTTGAAACAAATAAGAAGTTTCAGCAAAGTAGAATCGTAAAGTGAATTTACCTGGCGACTTTGGTTTGATAAAATGCAAATCGTAAACGTCTGCTCGTTTATTTGAATTTATTGCATTTATTGAACACTTCTAGTAATATTTATTTTCAAACTTTTTAATTCTTTCATTCTGAAAGTTACCTAATATTCTATATATTTATCACATTACAAATATTTTACACAAACGCACCCCACCCAATAAACAAAGCTGAAGTCCCTTAAATGATAGAAACCTATACACAAGTTTTTAAACAAATCGAAGCGTTTAAAAATAAAAAAATAACATTTTTTGATATAATGTATGTGCTTTCACAAAAAAAAAAAAAAAAAAAAAGGTGGGGGGAAGCTTACAATACTAAATCTCATTCTTAACTGATGTAGGCAATGAGATCACAAAACATTTTTAGTTCACAATAAAATAAGGAACATACTTGCTTCTAAATGTACAACCAAAAGTCAAGAGAAAACTGATTAGCAAGAAGACAGTAAGTCAGATTTTCTCGTAGGCTGATTATACAGTTATAAATATAACTATATATATATATATATATATATATATATATATATATATATATATATATATATATATATATGCGCGCTTGTAAACCGGAAACAACGTAAATATCTACACCTAGCTAGCTAGAGAGAGGGAGATATATAAATATAGACAGAGAAACCTCGCCTTAACCCCAGGAA
Source organism: Euprymna scolopes (assembly GCF_053919585.1). Taxonomy (NCBI): domain Eukaryota; kingdom Metazoa; phylum Mollusca; class Cephalopoda; order Sepiida; family Sepiolidae; genus Euprymna; species Euprymna scolopes. Next base: position 33,680,041 of record NC_136499.1, read on the forward strand.
GGTGGCGGTATGAGGAGATGGATAGAAGGCAGTAGTTGAATGAAACAGATTAAAATAATGGTTTAATTATAGGTGGTGGTGGTGGTGGTGCTAGTAGTAGTAGTAGTAGTAGTAGTAGACATCTGTGTATCCTTCAATAGATCAGAGTGACAAAACAGTATAAGATGAGATTTCCAGAGATATAAACAAACAGGACACAGGGCTGGTTTTTTTGTTTGGGGGGGGGGGGGGTCTGAGTGGTGATAGGGGGAATCGTGAACCATAATTCAGCGTTTCATGTACTCAACATACAAAAAAAAAAAAAAAAAAAAAAAAAAAAGTAACCATTTTGTAGAGCAGAAAAAATAGTGACCTCCATGTAAAGTAAAATTAAACATTCTTTTTTGACATGTACTGAAATTGTAAAAGAGTAAAAGACGTTTGGAATATCCACCCAAAATTAATAATATAATAATAGTTCGCGTTCATATGCTATCATTTTTCATGGATCATTCAATCAGCAAATGTGATCAATGATTATTTTTATTTTTTTTTTAAATAAATCAAATTTTTTTACCCATTTTTAAATTACTCCCAAATCAAATTTTATCACCTCGTCGACGACCGCAGCAAAATCTTAAGTAAATACATTTCAAGAAGTAGCATTCATTTTATCGATTCCAAGAACATTATTTTTACATTAAGAAGGCAGAAAAATTAAATTGTTACAACTTTAAATAAAAGAGACGCTAGTTTTATTTATAGAATACATTTAGCAGACGATAACAATTTTTACAGAATAAGAAAAGGTATTTATTTATTATTTCAAAAGGACTATTACTAACAATAAATTGTATAGATTTATGCAGGAAGCACAGTGGAATTTCCATTGGGTTCCACTGGTAAAACACTAAAACCGAGATGCAATGGATACACTCACAGATTATATAATTGATGATGCCGATTTTAAATCCTATCGGATCTACTGCGATCATTTACACGCATTAAAAGGATGAAAATGCAACTTTCCACCACCTATGGGTAAAAATAATAACTTGTATACATTTCTTTTTTCAAATGGTTCACCATTTACTTAGGCCGATAGCCACTCTAGGATAAGGGAGATTCTCAGAAAGGATTGATAATGATCGCCAAAAACTGGCAAAGTTTCATTAATCCAGGTGATGATGTGACAGATATTTGTTGACATTAGGACTTAGAAACGACCATGTTGTAGTCTGTAGGGAATCAGTCCTGCGATAACATGTTCCACAGGTGGTAAGTTCTTGGCAAGACACCGTTTGCAGCAGTTCTATTTGATTTTAGATCACAAAAGAAAGAATGCTTTACAGTATTGATAGAAAGAGGAGTTTAACTGTCGCAGTTTTATGAATGGGGGAGGTCAGAGATTAGAGATCAGTCAAGCACCTATCATGGAAATAGTGGTTTACGATAAGTGTTTCAGCATTAAATTACTGGAAGAGTTTATCTCCTGCCAAACAATGAAGACCGAGAGAAACTGTCAGTTATTCTCTGCTTTTGGTTCTCTTTTTCAAACTTAGATTTTCAGATGCTCTATTACTAACATTGAACACTCTTTATAATCAAAGCAAGTGATACAACAGTAAATATACCTACAAAGAAAACAAAATGTTAAAATTGTTATTTTTTTTTATATAGCCATATCAAGGAGACCATCAAGATATGATATGCTGACTATGATCAGAGGAATATGGTATTAATTGAAACCTTAATTATATGAGCTAACGAAAAAGTTTTAACCATTTCAATATTTTTTTTATTTCGTAATATTTATAAAACTGCTTGGTCAAATTTTTTGACATCATTTAAAAAAAAAAAAAAAAAAAAAAAAAAAATTTTATTATTTTATGTGTGTGTGGGGGGGGGGAATTACTCTAAAATGTGTTTTTCAAAGTAACGGTTGAAAAAAAAAAAAATAAAATAAAAAAATTAAACTACTTCTGGCATTGTCCTGCAAGAAACATCTGATCTGCCAAAGAATGAATGTTCTGGAACAATGTTACTCTTAAAAAAAAAAAAAAAAAAAAAAAAAAACTGCCTAAAATACCTTTTTCTTTTTTTATATGTTTTGAAATGCTCCAGAATTTGTCAAGCTTATTTTTTTTTTCTTCTTCCTTTCTCGGCATGCATCCATTTATCTGGTTCCAATCCAAAATTCCCAACTGTCTGTTTTTCTAAGATATGATAACAAGCCATGTCAATCTTTCCCAATCTGCAGCATCTAGGGTTTTTACCCCCACCTCCATCTCCACCAAATAGTCCCATATGATTTCATTTCCATTGCTCAACTTGTCTTTTAGTAATCTCCATATCAGATGGAAAGTTAGTTATCGTTTTAGTCCCCTTCTCCCAATCTTTTTTTTTTATATAGTTATGATACTCCCTAAATATTAAAATCAGGGCTAAGCCGGTTATCAAAGAAGAAAAAAAAATCAATCTGTAGAAACTAAGAGTTAATGGATCAATTTTAAGGAATGATTTTATATCTTGTTACTTATTTGAATAAATAAAAATAATTTGAAACAACAAAAAATAGTGCTCAGTGTTTTTGTTTATCTGAATAGCTGGATTTTTATCAATCGTAATGTGTTGTCTGTTTCAATATCATTGCTGAACAATTTCACCAATTCTGTAGAATACATCTGGTGCCTATCTCAGGTTTCGTAACATTAAGAAGAGTAGCCGGATTAAACCAGCCTTGTAACAGGACAGGTAAAATTAATTCCTAATCGGGGTTTGTATAACTTTTATGTCCTTTTGATAGTGGCTAAGTAGTTAATGACACGGCTTGAAAACCTGGATGTGCCAAGTTCAAATCTAGTTCGTTCCACAGTAACACTTATCGAACACACACTTGGCCTTGGGTCTAACTTGCTGGAAAGGAAGCAAATAAAAAAACCAACATATACGAAGCTCCATGTCTAAAATCCTTAATAGGAGTCTTAAAAAGAAATGGAACTTCCAAGAATCTTGCTTAATCGATGTCTAATGACCAGGACTCAAATTCCAAGCAAATCTAATATCTGACTTTTTAAATGAAGGATTCTGCCCATATTATGCTCTCAAAAAACTCTTTAAAATACTCCAAACTAAAATTTGGGAAATAGTTATTAATTTATACTAACTATTTAAAATGTTTTTTAAATATTAATGGTCTGGCAAGGCCACAGAAGAGACAACAGAAGCAGCAAAACTAAAGTGGACCTGCTAGCACACTATATATACAAATTTGGGCATTTTTTATTGGTTTGAAAACGTAGGTTCTTTTTTTACCAATTGTCATAAAATTTTAACCATAGAACAGTATTATAATCTTCAAAAAGCCTGCAAATTTTCATATAACTTCGTCCCATAAAACCAAAGATATGAACATTTCAATATTCCATTTGGCTACGAGTGTATATATATATATATATATATATATATATATATAATTGCAGCAAAATAGTGGTATAAGTTCGAAATCTCGGCGACTATTGATCAGAATTCAACAAATGAATGGTCATTGGAAAGCTCTGAATTGCGTAATGGGCATTGTTTAAACAAATGGAGGATCACTTTTCTATATTAATTTAATGTAAAATGAGTACCCACTTTATGGCCATCTTGGCTATAGATGGGTGTATATTTTATGTTAAATTAATATAGAGAAGTGATCCCTCATTTTAAAACTATAATTTATTCGTATTATTGAAATTACTTGTTTCCTGGGATTTTAACTTGTTTTAGTTTTCAGCACCCTCGAAAACTTATAATAGTGGTAATTTTAAAGGATTTTTTTTTTTGTGGGTGGAATGCTATAGTGTCCTCAGCCAGCCAGGGATGGTAATAGTTTTGATAGCTAAGGTGATATATCAGTACCAATGAAACCAATGGAAATTCCAATCTATGAAGCATTTATTCATGTGAAAATCTACTTCTTTAGGACATAAATTAAAATAAATAATGCATAAAGCTTTGGCACATGTTTGAAAACAGGGATGGGGCTATTTCGTTCTGTCAAAGTGTGCGGATTAACAGGTTATACAGAAGTACTTGAAAGAGACATCTTCAGGGTTGACATTTTTTGCAAAGAGGTTTCACTGTTCTCCCACAGACAGAATCTAATATCCTCAAACGGTCACTCATTTGGTACTGGCCAGTCTCAATGCTGTATAGCTTCACCGATTTATCTTTGGATGTCTGGCGCGAACACACACTCCCACAATATCATTGTACCACCTTTATTTAGACTGAAATATACTTATCTAAATACTCTGGTTAATGTTGTTTCAGAATAGATTTAGTTATATCAGAGTTTATTGCCAAAAGCTTTTTAGGAGTTTGACATATTTCTATTCTATGAACGTCTGGCACTGATGTTACTCCCCCCCCTCCACAATATTATTGCACAATCTTTGGACAGAACGGATAATACACTGATCCTAAGATCAAGAAAGTGTATTTTAGTTAGAGCTTCACGTTTCCCAAAACAGCAACAACAAGGATATGACAGTGGGTAAATGGTTGAGGTGCCAAGTTCGAATCCAGTTTGTTCCACAGAATTCTAACTAGAAAGATATTGGGGAAACATCAGATTCATACAGAATGAATGAATGATGCTTAACAGTAGCAGATGAAATTTTTTTTAATTACTTTTAAACACTGCACCTTCGGCAATTAAACAATCAATTTTTTTTTTTTTTTTGAAGATGAGAAAGATTATAACGTATTGTACACACATGAAATTGTTGTAGCACATTATCATATAGATATATAATCATTCATTTAAATATGCATTAAAAAGCAAAACCATCTCATATCGGTTTCATTTTTAATACATGTATGTTCTATCTGGACAGGTAAATTGGGTTGAAGTCAGAGAGATTTTAGAGTGGGAAAGAGCAAAAGGAAAAAGGCTCTGAATTAGATCTGTGGTGATCTAAAAAAAAAATCTCGAACACTTCAGATGATTGCCACTGCCACCACCAGTAACACCATGTATTCATTTTTAATCTTACGATATATTATGATCAGCATATAGGCTGAAAAAATTGGCACAGTGTGCGAAATCATCATTTTCGCCAGACACAAGTTCTCTCCCTCCAGAAACAGATGGAATTTTGCACAACTGTGTAACCTTTTCCACTCAGCAGTCGCGTGTGCGCACTTCTTCAGAGACAGCAGCCATGTTAAGTGGTTTCCTCCAACATAAACACACATGAACGATAACACATCCTGTATCCAGAGTCCAAGAATTGTAACACAAACAGACAGTTGTTTCTATTAGGTTCAGTTTAATTTCATCTAATTTGAAAGCAGAAAAGAGAAGGAGAGTACATATTTCAAAGGAAGTTTTTTCAGTTTGAATAAAACGTGACATATTGAATATATTAGATATAAAACATTTGGAAACAATGAAAATTAATGCAACCGTTTTTTTATACATTAGAACAATACCCGTCTCAGGATGGGTAAAATTAATTACCCTGAACAGATTGTGCATCATTTTGTGTTTCCTTGCAAAGATTAAAATCAACATATGTTAGTAAACCTTATGTCTAGTATCCTCATTCTAATTTTGATTAAAAGTCCATTACATGATTTTGATTCTAGAAAATGTCTCAAAATTAAAGATTAAGCTTACAGGGTTTTAATACCTGGCATAATCATGTTGACACAGGGTTCTCACTAGATCACTAAAGTTCAGCAACTTGGAGCCTGGTTAGTACCAGATGGATGACTAATTAGGGAATATCAGGCACTGCATGTAGGGAGACGTCATCTCCTTGCAAAAGTTGCAAAAATTTAACATCTCTCCAACTGCTTGTGAATTTCATACTTCGGAGGTAGCTGGTTAAACCTGCATTAGTGTTAGTGCCGCAGTAACATTTCATAACAAGGTCTTGAGAAATTGAAATTCAGGGAATCATACATAATTGGTGTCAAATAACTATCAAATTCAATGTAAATCTGAAATATTAGAATTTTCACATATTTAAAATACTCCTAAGAAACTGAAATTTATTAACTGATTTCTAATACTTGTTAAAATTTCATAATATTCAGAGGTATCTGAATTTATACCAAGAGCTTCCATTCCCCTTTTGACCCAGCCGACCTGTGAACTGCCTTTCTGTATCTCACTTGAAATCATCTTTAACATATTTTCCTTACATTCAATAAGGTTGATAAATAAATGTTACTTCTCTCCAATATGTATGCATTAGCAATACTTAACTTGATCTACCCAAACAGTGCAAATAAAACTGCCACCCTTCCAACTTGTATTCTATCATTTTGCCAAACAGAGGCCACAAATATACTTTGCAGCAATCTGAAAAAAAAAAAAAAAAAAAAAAAATTTCTAACTTTTATCAGAAAATCAGAATAGGTATGCAATTTTTTTTTTTTTTTTTTTTAATATAAAGCAACCAAAGTGTTCATAAGAACATTAGTGATGCTAGCAAAAATATACTCCCTCTGGTTACGTATATATGACGAACACTTGAGGAGGAGGGAATGCTTAGGAGGATATCATGATGAGCAAACATACTACATTACCCCCCCCCCAAGACTTAATGTCTGTGAGGATGGCGAATGAACATATGCTACACTGTCTCTCCAAAGGAGATGTCGTCACAACAGAAAAGATACATTACCTCCCCACTAAGTTGAGCATTGAAAGATAGTATTTTAATTTGAAATAGTATAGTAAACTGAATTGAGTTATTAATAAAATCAATATAGTTTTGACTTCAGACAGATTCTAAATTTCCATTAGTCCTAGATGTAACATGACTATAGCTTGATATACAGGGGGGAGAGGTGTGTAACAAGTCGGGTATGATAGAGATATGGTACAAATAAGATCGGACAAAAGTGGAAACAGTTTTTAGGTGAGAAGAGATACATTTGGCAACTCGTATGTGTGGGAGATTTTAGTGACAGCTATGCTAAAGGTCTCCGCTCAAATTTACCTCCTTTTCCCCATGGAACACCACACCATCAGTAATACCTTGGTAAAAGTGTTTACTTCTATTCCAGTACACTTGAACACATCACACACAATGCATCCCCTGTACCATTGAGTTGAAGACATGTGGGTTAAAATATTTCAGTTCAATATTAATCTATAATATTACAAGTGGCAGTCTTGCTTGCTTGCAGATTAATATTGGGATGATTAATCGAAATCAGAATTTTTGGGGTATCAGAATCAATGTTGGAAAAATATGTCTATTTTCTGATGCCGAAAAAAAAATTTTTTTTAATATTTTTTTATCTGTTTAAAACTTAATTTCTCATTACTGGTACTAATGCTAAAATAATGAAATTAAAATCTATAAATCACTTCCCTTAAGTGTAATTTTATATTTAAGAAAATATATGCACATATTTTTTTATGGTAATCCAAAAATTAAAAACTATAGACCTAAATATTTAGATTTTAAAAAAATTGGGATTGGTAACTGCACCGGAATCAGGAATTTAGATCAGAATGGAGAATATTAGGATCGTCCCATTACTATTGCAAATTGAATCAATTTGGACAGTGAAAAGAAGGGCAAATAAGATGATGAGAAAGGGAAAAGAGAAGCGATAGGTGAAGTAAAATGAGAAATTTTATGAGGAGAGGAATGATGCAAATAATTGTAGTAAATAAAACTGGATGAGAATACTGCTTGTATCTAAGACTCTCACAGAACTCAAAACGGGATCTACAAAAGGTCAGAGATCGATCAGCCTTTAACATACAGTAACTTCAACAGACGAATGGACCAAGAGCTACAAAAGTCTTGAACGAAAAGGATCTTCAACAAACACTGGTTTTTCACAACTGAACTTACAATGGAAGCCAACTAGAATTGAACTGCAGACTAGTTATCAAACTGATTGAATAGGCGAAATACATCTTATATTGAGCCCAAAATATCATTGACAGGCCAGAAAAATAAATCATTCATATATTTGTGACTCACTTCATTGTTCTAAATAGCTACTGTTCAATTTCAACCACAAACAAGTCGGTGGCACTGAACAATATCAGTTCCACTACAATAAATAAATGTCATAAAGAGATACATTTTGTAAATGCTTTTGATCGAACATATTGCAACTTCATCTGGCAGAGACTGTTTATTTTGTTACAGTTGCATAATACCTGCTTATAACCATTAGATAATAATAATGATAATAATAAATTATAATTTACAGTGTATCAACGTTAATCCAATGAGTTATGGGTCATTCAGTATTTAATAATAATCACGGCTGCTTGATTTGAATACGTTTCAGATGACAAACAAATACATTTGATAACATCAGGTTTTATGTTATGATCCAAGTTTTCGGCACAAATAAGGCTGTTTTTCTCCTTTCCCCCTTTTCAAACGAATGTACAAAAATAACCTCCCAAAACGTGAAGATCATCTCAATCAATCAAACCCAATCAATATGACCCAAAGATCAATGGAAACGAGCCGGGTGGAAGTAAGCAGGAAATATTTTGCAAGTATATCTATATTTCTCATATGCCTTGTAAACAGCCAGGTTGGGGAAGGGATGAAGAAGCAGGAAAATAATCAGGGAGAAGGAGGAAGACAGAAATAAGAATATTTGCATAAGGATTCTACAAAGACTTGTTATTCGTTGGATTTTAAGAAAACCAATAGATTCAAGCTTGTTAAAAATAAAACAAGAATTCAAAATTATATACATACACATACATACATACATACAAGTTCAATGAACAAAATAAAATCAACTTTTGAATATTGATAGATTTATTTAATTTTTTGATGTCTCCATTTACTTGCCTCCCACACAAGGGCAGAGTTAGACACAATGTCAGTTTTTAATGTGGGGAAAATTCAGCTCCCTAAAAAGAGGCATTCTGGATTGAGACAAAAACACTTTGCTGCTAGCCAAAAATGTCTTTAAATCTATAATATATATATCAGATAAATTAAATAAGAATCAATAGATGAAAGTTGCCTATATAAAGCCTCCTTTCAGTCTCAAGGGACAAATGGGTAGCCTCAGTAAGACTGTGCTTGTGACGGGTGTATATAATCAAACAAGGGGTGCACTGTCCTCAATTGTATTTCTTCTGAATCAGCATTGCTCAAGTTAAATGGCAAGGAGAAGTTTGGAATAGTCGGAAATAATGCAGGGATAAGCAGATTAAGACCAGTGTTATTTTGGAGTTCTAACCCGAGGGTAGTTGCACAATCAAGATTTGAGAGTCTAGCCTACTATTTAACTCCTAGCTGCAGGGAGAATATATGGATTCATACCTTTGCCAAAATTATTAGTGGAAGTGATGCAGTAACTGAGAAAAGTCAAACCTGACATGAGCCCAAAGTCTGCACCTGTAACTACTACACTACAACACTTACTCTCAGTGTTCATTTCATTAGTGCTCAATATACGAGTAGAACTTAGTAGCGTTAGTATGAAAATATACTTTTGACAAGTTAGCTATGAGAATTTTTGTTTCATTCCAGAGAGAAATCATTACGTTAATTAGGCAATTAATTCGGATTTCTTTGAAATGGAGCATAAACAGTTGTGTAGTTTATTTTCTTACTATTAATATATATTAGTGGCCTGACAAGGTCACAGGGGAGACAACCAAGCAAACAAAACCCTAAACAAAATTCATCACAAAGCAGCAAAACTAAAGCTGGCTTGTCATGAAACTATATATATAAATGCATGCAAATTAGGGCACATTTTATTGGTTTGAAAATATAGGTTCTTTTTTACAAATTGTCATAAAATTTTAACAATAGAATAGTATTACAATCTTCAAAAAGCCTGCAAATTTTCATGTAGTTTTGTCCCACAGAACCAAACATATGAACTTTTCAATATTTAATTTGGCTAACAGTATAGATACACACACATATATATATATATATATATATATATATATAGTGGCCTGGTAAGGCCACAATGGAAACAACCAAGCAAAAAAATCCAAAGCCTAATTTCATTCCAAAACAGCAAAACTAAAGCTGGCTTGCTAGGACACTATAAATATATGCTAATTTGAGCATATTTTATTGGTTTGAAAATATAGGTTCTTTTTAACCAATTGTCATCAAATTTTAACCATAAAATAGTATTTTCTTCTAAATGCCTGCAAATTTTCATGTAGTTTTGTCTCAGAAGTAAAGATATGAACATTTCAATATTCAATTTGGCTATGAGCATAGATATATCCATATATAGGTACTTCACTGTTTTGGGGCAATTTTATGAGTTTGAAATCTCGGCAACTACTGATCAGAATTTAACAAATGATGACTCGTTGGAAAAGTAATGACCTGAATTGTGTAGTGGGCTATGTGACATTTGCCCTGAAGTTCGCACATTAATATTTTAAGAAGTAGGGGATCACTTTTCTTTATTAGTTTAAAGTAAAATGAGCACCCATTTTACAGCCACCCTGGCTATAAAGTGGATGTTAATTTTACGTTAAATGAATATAGAAAAGTGATCCCCCACTTCATAATTTCTTCATATTTTGGAAACTACTCGTTTCTAGGTATTTTTACTGTTATCTTCGTTTTCAGCACCTTCGAAAACCTATAATAGTGGGAATTTATGATTTTTCGTGGGTGGAAAGCTACTGCACCTTTACCAATACTTCAATCATAGTCGTTTGTTTTCCTAGTTTTGTATATGAATTAAAAAATATCTGATATTTCCCCAAAACCTCTGGCCTTAATGGAGAGGAGACTAAACCTCATTGCTATGATTTCAAATGATCTGAAATAACAGCAAGGGGAGACTTGATTCTAAATATTTCTCATGTCATTTCTCTCCTCTTTGGTTTTCATACATAAAGTAAATTTCAGTGTATACGGATTATTTGATACTGGAGATATTCATAACCGTACCTTATTTTCTAAAGACGGGAGAAATAACAGGAGAAATATTTGGAATCAAGTCTCCCCTTCCAGTTATTTCAGATCATTTGAAACCATAGAAGCAAGTTTTAGTCTCCCTTCCATCAAGGCCACAGGTGTGTGCGTGTTTGTTTTAAGTAATAAATTCGTAATAACATTTAACCAAGAAAGTAAATAACTTAGAAGTATGAAATCTTTATAAAGTTGTTGGTCAAACATTGATATTCCATATATGGTCTCAATAACCAAATAACACCAAAGGTAAACAAGTTAAACAAATCAAATACATGGGTAGAAAAAAAAACTTATTTAAACTATAAGAAAGAAAAAGGAGCAAATGATTGTAAACAACTGAATTCATATTCATTAATGTGTGTGTGTGTGTGTGTGTGTGTGTGTGTGTGTGTGTGTGTGTGTGTGTGTGTATATATATATATGCACGCATCCAATTCTGAGAAAATAGTCCCCCCCCCTCTCACGCGTGCACACTCAATTTTCTGTGAATGAACTGTATGAAGTTATATTAAGATGAAGTGCAAGTTTGACAAGAAGCATTTGAAATAGTAGAGAGTAAATAAAATACTTTCTGAAGTTGAGACAAGGTTAGAGTGAATATTTCATATGATATCAATACACATTTCACAAGATGGGGTGGTGGAGGGGTGCAGAACGGCTGAATAAAAGCAGACAAAAAAATAGTTTTTTAGAAATATTACAAGAATAGAAAAATGTTATAGAAATCAAATGGATACGTTTCTATTAAGACAGAAATGTTCTGAATCAAATGCACAAGTCATTATACAATATTTGTGGTGTCTTCATCTTTCTATCCAGGGATGCAGTTGAAAACAAATCCCTATACCAAGATCAATATAATTTTATGAAGAATCAAATGTTACAATACTATTGTGGCGGACATATGGACAGAAAACGTTTTATATCATATATTAGGTATATGTAATCAATGTTGTTTGGGATTCATTAATGTCATTTTTTAATACAGAAAAATAAATCTCAGTTCATGCTATTTTAAAATTTACATCCAAAGTATATTAGAAAATAAAAATTTGAGAAGCGAACCCGCATAAGCACACAAAGTGGTCACAAAAATGTTAATGAAGATAAAAGGAAAATGCTAGAAAAGGACTTAAAATATGGATTATCTCCCTTACATTATTTAACTTGCAATAGGTAAGTCATTTAATTTTCAAACTAAAGTGAAAGGCATTTTGATATTGCAAAGTACATGATGAAGGGGGAAAACAGACAAAGTGTCTGGGCAAAACTCAAATATGAAGGTGTCAGGTGCGATGCTATCAAAGTGACAAGTGTTACCTTTTTATTTTAGCCAATACATCAAGCATTGAAAAAAGTGGGAAAACTTTTGTAATAGAATGCAATTTCCCTAATTACTTTATAGTTTTCATTTCATAAATATCAAAATTAATGCCATACCAATGATTGTTTATTGCTATTTTACATCAAGCGACCATTAACAATTATCACTTTTTCCATAACAATTCGAATCTAGTGCTCCTGATACTGAATTAGAAATATGGTAAAATTGATATTTTTCATGCATCAAAATTAGCTTCACCCAAATGGTTGTTTGATAGTTCACATCGTGACCATAAACAATTCTCAATATACTATTGTGTGTCCTCTGCTATAAGTATTATATAATGCATTACTTCCTTGATTGTAATACGCTATTTTTACATACTGAAACAAACAATGCATATTACTATCATGGCTAGTATAAGATAAACTTATGTACACATATATAGTACATTCGATAGACAAAAAAAAAAAAAAAAAAAAAAACACACGCACAATAAGAAGAGACAGGCAGTCAGAAATGGAACAAAGAGGGAAGGGATGAGATGGGAAAGCGCAATTATTTACAACTTGCTAATATTGTTCATTAAATTCAACACTCAATCATCATGTATTGGACTTTAGAGAAAGTAATACATAAATTACTACTAACAAGGATCTTATGCTAAATAATCGTTTAAGTCAATAGTAAAACTTTGTATGATTTATCATATAAGCAACCCACCTAGAAATATAGGCAATAGCTTTACTAATAATCAGAAATAAAAAGTTAAATTGAAAAAAAAAAAAAACTCAGGTGACACAAAAGAGGAATCAGGCTAATTTTATAGATTTACATTTTGGGATTGTTTTTATAATTAATCAGTGCCTACTATAGTTTCAAAACTTTGTTTTACTACAGCTCTCATTCATTCTCTTCAGTCAGTGAATATGACTCCTTCTTTGAAAGAAATTTTGAAGTTCCTCACTTTAGAGTGGGTCAAATAAAAGCCTGAACATGACCCTAGAAAACATTTCTTTTGTTACCTATCCCTATCTTAGATTTATTTCAGATTTATAATGTTAGCACTATATAGACCTTTGTTTTTTTTTTTTTGGTCCCTGACAAAAGGAGGGCGGACCTGTAAATTCACCTTGTCCTTTAGTCCGTCTGCACTTTTCTCAATAACTAGGCTTTGGAATTTTTTAAAATTTTGCACAAACATTGAACATGATACGAGTAAAAAAAAGAAAGTAACAGAATGGATGTTCCGGAAAAACTTCCCCCCCCCCCCCGGGATGCCTTTCAGGTTAAAATTGACACTTTTGTACTTATTAAAAAAAATTTATGCCTTGGATGTTTATAAAACTTTCTGAAAAGTTATAACTGATTTCTATATAATTTTGTTCGTCTATATACTTCGTGATAACTCTTAGGTGTGCCCTAGAGACTCTTTTAGGGTTAATAAAAACACTCCATTTTTGGGACTGTTTTACCATATTTGTCCAAAATGTTCTGTGTATTTCTATTTAGCAGTTTTGCATGGTGCTGAACTCAAATTTAAATATGCTAAGGCCTTGGAGACTTTTGGGGGGTAAATGATGGACTTAGTCATTTTTTTTTTTTTTTTTTTTTTTGCATGGTGCACAACTCAAATTTACATATGTTAAGACCTAAAACTGCACCGTTTGTTCATTTTCAACAGGATTTGACGTCCCCTGGGGACTTTTGGAGCTAAATGGGGGGAGGGCAAATGATGAACTTAGTCATTAAAAAAAAAAAAAAAAAAAAGAAAAAAAAAAAAAAAAAAAAAAAAAGAAAAAAAAAAGAAAAAAAAAATTTATGCCTCGTTCACTGTGCACTCACGGGGGACCATGTATACTTTTCTTGTTAATCTTAAAACAAGACACAAAACAAGAGCTACCCAAGACTAATTAGTGGCACAAGACAAAATGATACAAGGCACAATAGTGTGATGGGTAAACTGAAAGAGAAAATATGTTGAAAAATAAAACAAGACAATTGGAATGAAGCAAATGTAGATGATGCTGAGAGGATGAATAAAAGATGAGAAAATAACATGGGTTGATAAAGAACACAAAAGAGGAACATGTCAGATAATGGTAAAAGTAATAAAAAGAAGGCCAATCATAATTACGACGGTTGTGGATGATTAGCAACAAGCAGACAAGGGTGTCATGTAATTTAATAAAATAGGCACAAGGTCATGATTCGTTGGGGGGAGGGAGATAGATAGCAACAGATTGGCCGTTAAAAGAGCACTGATAGGCAGGTGAGAAAAGCAGACTTTTTCTCACTAATAGTTTATTGTAGTGGCCAGAAAAACGTATCTATCTATATACTTTTTAATTCTTTGGCTACAGAGATTTTTTTTTTCTTTAATTAGGAACAGGAAATGCAAAATTTGCTGAGATCAATTAATCAACCGTTAAGAGTAAAACAGAATTATGTTCATATATATGAGACGATGAAAGATACAATAGGGAAGACCGAGAGAGA
>NC_136499.1:33694897-33809897 GCF_053919585.1 Euprymna scolopes
CATTGGGTAATTTTATACTGAAACCATACATGCATTTTGTAGATTAATTTGTTTTAATAGATAAATATTTTGTAAATTATTTGTTCTATTAACTCAGATGAGCTCCTCATGTGTACTAGAACTCCTCCGAGGTCAGAATAGACCTGGGAGTAGTTGTAACTAAGGAGCAACTCTACACTTCCTAAAGCTTCCAAGTTGGAGCTTCACCACTGGATGCAGTTTTGTGCTATAATCAAGATGGTTGAGGAACCTCAAGTAATTGGTAAGGTTGGGAGATGGGAGCGATAGGAAAAAAGGGTAGAATAGGTTGGAGAAGATGAGTTTCAGCGCAAGGTAGGTTTGGCATGGTTTGTTTTATGGCATATCAACCATCTACAGATTATTTAATGCTGAATAAAGTTGTTAAATATGATTCTATTACAATCGAAAAATGCAAGCATGAAAAGTAATATGGTTAAGCTTAAACATGTAAAAGTAAAGGACTAGTTGTTAAAACTGGAAAAGAAAAGGACAAGATATTCTAGTAAAAAAATATAAATTTATAACTTAAAATATTGCAACATTAAGAATTGATTACATAATGTTATAAATTGAATCTATATATCTAGAAAAGTGAAAATGTCTGAGTGTGTATAATTCACTACCAAATAACTGTAAATTTTCTGTCTAGAGACTCAAGATTTGACATAAGGAGTATTGAGATTTGGGAAAATCTTTAATTGGTTTTCAGCCAGAAATTTAGCTGTCAAGAGGTCAAAGTTCAACGATTTGACCCTTGAAAACTTTACCAAACTCCTCTGCCAATTTTGGGACTAAACACTTGAAATTTTAAATGTAGGTTACTTGGACATGGATCAAACTTTAACTTGAGCCCCAAAAATAAATGTAATGGGATCAAAATTGGCGTCAAAGTTAAAAATTTGACCTCTGCGGTCTACCAAATTACTCAGCCAATTTCTGGTCTAAAAATTTGAAATTTTACATAAAGGGTATTCAGAGATAGGACAAGTTTTTTAATCGGTTTGGATCGAAAATTTGAGCTGCCAAGGGGTCAAAGTTAAAAAGATTTGACCTTTGGTGCCTAGCAAACTTACTCAACTAATTTTGTGTCTAAACATTTGAAATTTATACATGACGGGTATTCAGACATGCGGCAAGCATTTTAATCAGTTTTTGAGCAAAAATTTTGCTGCAAAAAGGTCAGAGTTGACCTTTGCAGATTCTACCAAATTCCTTGGCCAATTTGGGGGTTAAACACTTGCAATTTTAGATGTAGGTAACTTGGACATGGGTAAAATTTTATTTTGATTTGAGAACAAAATAGATGTTAAAGGGTCAAAATTGGGTCAAAGTTAAAAAAATTGATCTTTGTGGTCTCTACGAAATTACTCAGACAAATTTTGGTCTAAACATGAATTCTTACATAAAGTGTAGGGCCCAAGTAAAGCCGGGCTAACCTGCTGGTTAAAACATAAAAATCTTAATGCTGCAATATTTTAAGTTATAAATTTACGATTTTGAACACCAGAAAATTCATCATAACTTGTTTTACTAAACGAAAACTGATAAAAAAATTTTCCCCAATATAACCGAGAAGGTGATCTATAAACTGTAATAATTGTTTGAAATTTGGTTGAAAAATGAGTGAGCGGTGGAGCTTTAAAGCATTTCTAAATGACTAAAAGTACCACTTAACCAGACATTCAAACATTACCTTTGAATGATAGGTAGAATAATTGTTTGTATTCCTAGAGAAGCTGAAAAAAGACTGACCATCTCCCACAGATGCATAGTATTAGTTTGGTGTTTGGTTTATTTTACGGCATGTCAATCATCTATGTGTTACTTAATGCGGAATAAAGTTGTCAAATATAGGTTAATTACTTATATTTCTAGTATACATTGCTCTCAGAAGGAAATTTCATAACGCAAGTGGAAACATTAATGTCAGAAAACACTAATTCATCAAAAGGAAACATTACTTTGAAAACAACTCTTTGACATTGGTAATCTTTGTTCTCAACATGATTGTTACCATTTTCTAGTATTATGCTTCAGTTGTACTCTAAACAGAAACATTCGTTTTGAACGTACCCTTGTTATACTAAAGAACCTACTGTTTATTTTATATGTTGAGCCTTTAGATTTGTGTGGTAATAAAATTCTCAAATGCACTTGTGATGTTAGGCTGTGTAAGGTGTTAACTTTGGTCAAAATCACCTGTTCCTTCTTTCACCGGATTATTTTGATTATCGATACTTATCCAATACAAAATCTATCTAAGAAGGCTATCAGGCATAAAACACCTCCGTGTGGAATTTTAAAACATTTTCGTGTCCATAGGGAATGAACTCGCAGACAAAGTTCGTTTTAGATAATAGAGATAGATTAAAAAAAGCTAAAAACTCAGAATTATAAATCATTATAACCGGTTAATATATTTATTAAAAAGCAGTTTTAAATAATATGTTAATTAGCTTTAAAAGTCACCCTGTGAACAAAGATTTTGATAGTGTGCTGGATAATATACAGGGTGGCCCAAAAGTAGGTTTACAGTTATTTAATATTTGAAATTCTTTAACTAGGTCATTTGAAAAACTTCAAATAGTTTAAATATTTATTTGAAATCAGAACAGTGAGGAATTCATTATACCTGTTAACATAAAAAACAGATAATTTAATCTCTCAGATGCTCAAAATGTCCTCCAACATTGCAACATTCTTCAAATCTCTCCAGGACACTGACACACAGTGCGACACAAATTCCGATCTTCAATTTCTGTGAATGCGACATGAATGTAATCTTTTAAATCATTCATTGTTTTGGGTTTCTTCTCATAAACCTTGTTCTTAATAACACCCCCAAAAAAGAAATCCATTGGGGTTAGGTCAGGTGAACGTGGTGGCCATTCGATGCTTCCCTTCTTCTGAACCAACGCCGTGGAAAAACTTGGTGAAGGTAGTCTCTTACTCTAGACGCATAATGTGGTTGTGCTCCATCCTGCTGAAAGAAATGTTCATCAAAGTCAGGTTTAGTTCTGAGTTGTGGTACTACTACTTCACGAAGCATGTCCAGGTAGTTCTCCCCATTTACAGGTCCATTAAAAAATACGGGCCCAAGCTGTTTATGTAAATTAGATCTATACTCTGGAGTATTTTAAGTAGCAAGTAACTTCAACCATATAAAAGGTAGTTTAATAACTGTAAACCTACCTTTGGGCCACCCTGTATTTTAATTAAATTGAGGCCAATACAAAAATATAAACAATTTCTTGCTGACTCTGTAAATTCATAAAAACATCGTTTAAGGAGTATACAGTAAAGTTTTAACTGTGATACCGGCTATAGCTGTTATATATTTTAATACCTGTGTATTATTAAGGATTTCTATTTTAGAAGCAGCAAACTGTAAATTGACAACTATTTTCTTTAACTGCAAATTTGGCAATTATCGGTTATTTTAAGTTCAACTTGATTTGCCAACTAATGTGGTTTCAGCAGAACAGAGCCACATGCCACACAGCACACAATACGAGCAATTTACTGAGAGGAACATTTGATGAACAAATAATTTCACAAAATAGACCTGTCAACTGGCCACCTTCATGCAATTTAACCTGTTTATTTTCTTTGGAAATATGTAAAGTTTCATGTTATGCTGATTAAACCAGATGCAATAGACCACTTGGGAGACAACATTTAATGTGTTATTACTGAAAAACAGCCTAATTTAATGTGTAAAGTTTGTGAAAATTGGACCTTTAGACTACACCACATATGCGCGAGCCACAGTGGCCATATGCCTAAAATTGTATTTTAATTATAAATGCCAAAAGTTAATATTTGAAATAAACCATATATTTGTATAATAAAAAGATTTCCTATGATTTTTTTTTTATTTAAAAGTTTACCACCTTTATAAAAAAAAAAAAAAAAACACCCTACAGATTAGAAAATAAATAGTTTTATAAGTAATGTTTGTCTATAAGAGGTCACCATGATCCTTCGGGTAGAGATAAATACATTGTAATGGATCTTCCTCTGTGGTTGTTAAATGCAATATATTTTCATGAGAAATAAATCAGCATATCTCATCAAAAGTCCAGGAATACGGAATTTGCGTAATCATTGTGCCGTATATATTAGTTCAAAATAATCTAATATGGCCGAATTCTGTATATTTAAATGACTTCTTTCAAGAAGTGCTTTGACGAAAAATTTTTTTTTTTTTAAGTTGTCTTTTAATCCTTATGTTTTTCTCTTCTGACGAGAAGCATTAGGTTCCCCTATTCCCTTTTTTCTGTAACCCAGGACTTGATAATGTTATTAAGTTCCTATGTAACTGTACTCTTTACCTTTTTCATTTATACAGTGGTCCTAGGATATGGTTTTTTCAGGTTACGATGTGGAATACAATGTTTTTCTGGCTCAAATTTTAATCGTATAAAAACAAGCAACTTAATATACCAAAATTCTCATTCATTAACAAATTTTAATAATTGAGTTTCAATCGGGGGGGGGGGGATTAAAAAAAATACTGTGGGGAAAGCTTGAAATTTTTAAAAAGTAATTAAAAAACTGGAAGGTTATTTTTTCATAATGGGAGCTGCACTGTGTCATTTTCTTTGTTTCAACAGAGTGATTGAAGGGATAACAGTTCAGATTTGGGGGATCAGAAATATTTCCAAAACTAATATAGTGAGTAAACCCTTTCACTGAAATTTTCTCAAAACAAATTCAAAATTTTAAACTATAAATAAAAGTCCTTTCGAACCTTGACAAAAAGGGTACTAAAATCAATTTCCCCTGTATATATAAAGTATATCCACAGACACGAGTTTCATAGTCTCTCCAACCCATCAGTCCAGCTAGATCTAGTGAGATTTAAAACTAGCATCCAGTAACTAACGTTTACTTACTAAACTAAGAACCTCCTAGCAGTAGTCAACTGGGAGAAATTGTATCACATATATATATATATATATATATATATATATGTGTGTGTGAGAGAGAGAGAAGGTTGTGGAAATAATATTCACTTAGATTAAATTTGACACCCTAATACCTGCTTTGTGCGTAATCCTTTTGGACTAATACTGCACCTCTTTAAAACCTATTCTTTTTTCAAGGTCTGTTAATTCATTTTCTGTAGAAGGCGTTATATAATGCCATATCTAATGGCACATCAATCAATCTCATTTCAATTTATTATCTGCTGTTATATACTACAAATAGAGTCATTAAGATGTCGGTTGGGGGTCACAGAATACGGATTATACATTTATATCTTCATCTAAATTAATTATACAATAGTTATGAAAATATATAATTACGACGTTCACAAGAAAGATCAAAAAGAATGGTGTTCTTTCCAACTTGGGTGTCTTGTATAAGTGTGAAGGGTTCATACTTTTCCCATAAGATTATGAGGGTGTAAATGAAAGTAAAAGAGGATTCAAAAAAAAAAAAAAAAAAAAAAAAAATGCATCCTCTGCTAAAGTTGCCCCCAGTTCTCTCCAAACTGTTAAAAAAATACCTTACCGAACCTTGCTTTCTTGACCACTGGAAAATTGCTGCTGTGGTACCAGTTTACAAGAATTCTGATAAAAGAACTGACCCACTAAATTATCACCCCATTAATTTCCCTCTCTCTCTTCACCAAAATCATTAAACCCTTAATTAATCAAGCACTAGTTCACCACCTCATAAATACTAGACTTCTTTCTGACCGACAGTATGGGTTTTAAGCAAGCGCATTCTCCTGCAGACATCCTAATCTTTAAACATATATACTACGCACTGGATAAGCAGGAGAGGCTAGGGCAGTAGCCCTAGATATATCTAAAACCTTTGACAAGGTATGGCATGATGGTCTTCCCATGAAAATTAAATCATATGGTATTACTGGACAAATAATTAACATAAAACAATATGGTATAAACGTGGGTGTGGCATAAGGATTGATCCTTGGGCCTGTATTATTCCACATATTCATAAGTGACCTTCCTGAAAACAATTGTCTCTGAGATGGGTATATTTTCCAATGATACTACACTATAACAGACATGAGGGGAAAATGAATAAACACATATCTAAGGAAATGGCTGAAACTTTAGAGGAAGACCTTCAGTCTGTCGTGGAATGTGGACATAAATGGATGGTAATATTCAATGCTGTCATAACTAAGCTTCTTTCCTTTAATAATTACAAGAAATCTTCAACCACCGAGAGCCATAGTTAATGATGTACTACCTGAAAGTTCTTTGTTCAAACTCCTTGGCTTTAACATTCACAGGCAACAATGAATTGGAACAAATAAATCGAGGGCAGTGCCAAAGCTTCTGCGAGGAAGGTGGGCTCTCTTTATGTGTTAGAAAATTACTTGTACATCTCTACAAGGTCACCATTCGCTCATGCATGGAGGATTGTTGTCACATCTGAACTGGTGCATCTGCTACTAGTCACTTCTCGACAAGGTTTAAAACAGTCTCCAACCTAATAGGTTCTGCGCTATCAACTAAACGAATCTGTCCCATCACCAAAATGTTGCATCTCTGCGCATGTTTTACGAGTATTTTAATGGAATGTACCCCAACGAATTCATAATACTTGTACTTCTCCCCGATATAAATGCCCCAGACTAACCCAATCAGCAACAAAATCCCACCCTAAACTGTAGAGATCCCTAGTGTCAGAAAACCTAAAATAGTCTCTTCCCTCGAACTGCTAGACTTTGGAATTCCATCAAGTCCCTGCTTTCTTTGACTTTACTGACATGCAGAAGTTCAAGTGTAATGTGAACAGACATCTTGCTGCCCAACTCCCTACACAGTATCCCTTCAAATTTGGTTCGTCAAAGTGGCACTGTACCTTGTTTGGAGTGAAACAGCAGTAAAAAAAAAAAAAAAAAAAAAAAAAAATGAAATTCAAAACATTTTAACATTTTCTCTATAAAAAGAAATCTAAAAGTAGAAGTATGAAATTTTTTTTTTTTTTTTTTGCCTATTTAAAAAAAAAAAAAAAAATCATTTTGGATACATGTTAGAAACTAAACAAAAGTTTTTTTGCAGTATAAGATAAGCTATTTATCAAAATCCTGCATGTTCTCAATAGATCTCAATGTACTTTGCTGATCTTTTAGAGACCGAGCTTCATACCTTGGTACACAGCTCCGACAATTGAGCAAAAACAGCTTAGATTTTCACTTTTGAATGACACAAATAGAAAGAAATGCTGAAATAGAAGAAGCTTGATAAAGTTACAAAGTAAAATATTGTCCTCACGATTTTGCGCAAGGACACAAAATCTTTTCTACTTTTGTCTATCTAAAAGGCACTTTTGCTTGCGAGGACATAATTGTCTATCTCTTAAATTCCTCTGGTCTTTGGATGCTTTAAATTTTTGTCTTGATTTTTCTATTTGTTAATGAAACCTGCATGAAATCTGTTTCATATAACATTCTAAATATTTTTTAGAAGATTTGAAAATTTTGCATTTGAAGAAAGTTATGTGAAAATTTTTGTTTTGAAATTTTCACATTTCTTTATTTTTAACACATTAGATACAATGAGATGGTTACATAGTGGCAGTAAGAGATGAAATACATATGACGACAGAGTCCCCCTTTTAATCATTTTTTTTTTAATTCCAAATAACTTCTTGCTATGTACATTATGGCACTTTTTCAAAAGTTTTTAATTGAAAATTATATCTATATCATTAATTGCTAAATAAATATAGTTGTTTTTTTTTAAGTGAAACAAAATGTACATAAAATAAATCCAAGGTAATTTAAGATTCAATTTTAATTTTTATGCCTTTGTAACGTTTATAAAAATGTACTTTGAAAATTGATAAATTTCAAATTTAATTTTGTACCCTAATGGCTTGCAAGAAATGCTTTTCTAACTTATATCTGATTTTTTAAGATTATACTTTACTTTTTTTTCTTAAAAAAAAAAAAAAAAAAAAAAAAAAAAAAAAAAATGAATATGCTTTTGCATGTTCAGGTATTTAGTATTAATAAAAAGAAATTTAAATTAAATGAAAAAATTAAATCAAAATGAATTTCTGTTCAGAGACAATGTATACCTCCCTCTAAGGGTGACCGCACATGTAATTGTGAAGCAAGGGTTGCACAATCCTTAACCACACCTCTCCTGAATTAACGCCGCTTGATTTCAGCGGCAAGGAGAAATCCAAAATGAATGGAAACAATGCAGTGGTAAGCAGAGAGCAAATACAGCACCTGATATTCCTAAATAGTCACCTATTTTAGTACTGACCAGGCTCAACTTTTGTGATCTAACAAGAACCGATGTGTCAATGTGATTATGCCATATACAAACCTTACGAATCTTTACAGTTGATCAAATTAGATTCAAGTCAACATGCTTTGTAATGAACCAGATTGATATGAAGATCTTAATTGAAAAAGACGCAAGTACTCTTATCATCTCTCAGCAGATTTATACTCCTAACAATTGACAGCGAGAGTCAATAATTAAATAAGCTTATCAACACAAAGGACTCCTTTAGTTGCTGAAGTGGATGCCCTATTCGCAATGCATTCAAGGTGTTTCCGACAATAATAATTAAAAAGGCAAGGACTATTTTTGTTGACTAGAATGTGGGGTTTTGAAGTAGTGCCTTGCATTTAGCATCAATCTAAATATAAAATATTTACATATTTCTCCCATTCCTCTTTTACTTTTGTGATGAATATAATTCATTTATTGCAGACTATTATCCTCATCTTTTTTTAGTTGTTTCATTACGTTTCGGCCAACTATTGTTCTGGCCTTCCAGTTTCAGGTGAGCATTGTCTGAAGATAGCGGTTCCAATCCTACCCAAAGCCGGCCAGAGGCTTACTTGGCCAAAATGTGGTGAGACAACAACAACAACTATGGAAGGCAGTAATTGCTGAAGATGCAGTTAGGAGATTCGAAGTTCGTATCTCGTCCCAGTTACCACCTGATGAAGGCCAGAGGAATAGTTGGCCGAAACGTCGCGAAACAATTAAAAAAGATCAGGACAATAGTCCGCAATAAATAAATAAATAATCCTCATCTCAATAATGAATTCCAATATATACGTTTTTTTTACTATGTTACATTAAAAGAAGTTTTTCATCAGTCATATAAGGCAAATATTCATCTGTGTTAAATTTAATTTTCAATTGATTCTATAATTAATCCAATTAACAAGGTTTCCTTTTTATTAATATTATAGATGAAGTGAGAAGAACTAAACGTTGCATAGTTTTAAACTAATTTAATAACAGGTAATTTCTTTGATTCTTACCATTGAAAAAAAAAAAAAAAAAAAAAAAAAAGGATGTTTTCTTTCTCTCCTTCAGCAGATAGAGAAATACAGTCTGGTTTATACATTTAATAGCATCATTTTGTACCATTCACCAAGTGGCAATCTAGAGACTTAGAAGAGTTTGGGAGTTCAAACCTCCCTTGAGGCATAAGTTTTTGTCTCAAATGAACTTTGAAATTTCAAATCATAATATTAAACAGGTTGTTTATTTTTATCAGGTAATCGATGGAAATTAGAACCATAGAGGACACTGGGTAACACTTCAGTGTTTAAGCTCAATAGATATTAATATAATTGCACAGCATTTATAGACAATATAAAAACAATTCTAATGACTACATCTATTTTCCAGCAGAGACTTATTTTAACAGCATTTTCTTAAATTATTTACACACACACCTATGCAACAAATGGAGCACTGTGGGAGTGACGGTCAATGTTTGTATAATGCATTGTAAGATATTGCCGGCGATGCCTGGCCTAATGGATAGAGCTCCTGTCAACTCGATAGTTGTTGGTTTGATCCCAGGCTTGCGATACGTGCTAGTCTAGCCACACTGAAGAGTTGTGATATAGCAAAACTATCTATGGTTGGCTATATACATATCAGGAGAGAGAGAAAGTTCATATTCTGTTCTAAACAGACTTAGATACATAAGCGTACATACAGGTTCTTTAAAATACAAAATGAGGGAAGTAGTCAAAAAAGTTTTTTTGTAAGAAGAAAAACATTGCCAATCTACAACAACCAATATTATATGGTGTTTACATGAACTCAAGAGGTTAGACATTTCCCCATCTCTGAAAGGCCAGTTGTCCACCTATCAAACAAAATTCCTCAGCAGGAAGAAGAAATAACTGCTCTGTCCTTAAACAAAAAATTCAAGTTGTTTAAGCCTCATCCAGCACATATTAGTCACAGCACAAAGAACATATACAGGGCATATATTCATATTTTACAAAATGCTCACTGTGTATGTGGATACAGGAACGAATAGAAGATATCTATAAATAACTATATCTGAAAGATGAAGTTATAGTAAAGAAATAAAATCAAGATACAAAATTGAAAAAAAAATTTAGAAACCTAACATGTTTGTACTATTCAGTACATCTTCAAAAACACCAAGAATCTTTGAGCTAAGCTTTTTTTTTTTTTCAAAACAAGGGTTGAGCCACATTAATGGTAAAGTGTAATAAAGCTAGAGTTTGATAAATCGTTTGATGAAAAATATAGCAACAATAAGTTTAGTATCACACAGCTACGAATGAATATGTCCAAATTTTTACATATTTGCTTGGGGGGGGGGTCAAATCTGTAGATTCCCGAGTTTGAGGATTCGACAAGATGTACCTAAAAAAGATTGGGGATTACATCAACCGAAACAAGAATAATCCAACTAACTCAAAAATTCAGAAACATAATTGTAATTCATGGGTGTTTATTTTATTCAAGTAGTAGTGATTGCAGTGGGAGATAACTCAAGCACTTAACATGGTTCAATCATGTAATAAGTTGAGCAATTATAAACCAAATGTTTGCAACCATTTAGATAAGCCCCCTCCCCCCTCCGGTTAGATACTCAAGTTGCAGTAAACACAAACATAACTTGTGTCTTTAAAATATGGGGGAGTGGGGAAGAAGAAAAAAAAAAAGACTGCCATTTTTTTCTTTAATGACTCTTTGAGAATCACCAACTAAGACAAAAATGGTATGTATCCCAAATCAGACAATCCTCTTATCCCTGCCAAAAGAAGGCAGAAGTATTTTACTGCCTTTTTTTTAAATTTTTTTTTATTTTTTACACAGTGGTCACCACTTATCAAGGCCTGGAAGCCACTCAGGGATAAGGGTTATTGCAAGTACAGTACTTTAGTGTGGAGATTTGATGAAGTGTTTACTTAAGGGGGTGGTTCATTAGGAATTTGTTAACGTTGGACTTGAAGACATCCAAGTTGTAGTCAGGTGGGAAGCAGGCAGACGGAACAGAGTTCCACAGGCGTGCAGTTCTAAGAAAGAAGCTTTGTTCATGGAATGCCTACAGATGACAGTGTTTTCTGATTTCGTTTTTTTTTTTTTTACAGCACTTAATCTCATAACTAAATAAGAGTTCTTTCATAAAAGGGTAATTATTAAATACTAATCTTAATTTTGATACTTGAATTTTATGTAATAATATTATAGATTAATAGTAGAATCCCCTCCCCACCGCAGTAATTCCACGATTGCTTACCTACCGTCTTTCTTCTTGCCATAAAAAAATATTTATCAGCTAATTATTTCTAAATAAAATGCACCACTCCACCTTTTGTCTATAATGTAACAATCTAAATCCTTTTATAATAAATAATCTATTAATTCTTACCTTAAAAATAATTACCAGCAAAATTTCCATCAAAATTAATAAATGAACGGATTTCACTTTGTGAATTTAAATATTTAAAAAGTGTAACAATTTGATGTATCAAAATAATGCAAAGAGTATGTTTTCAAAACTTTTGAAGTTGACAGAATTATAGAATTCTATTTATAACCGTTTATTCCATTTGGAATAATTCATTTGGAAATGAATAGGATTTTAACTTTTTGCAAATAACAAAAGGTACTTTGATTATAATAATTTATTTCAGAACAATTTTGAAATGATTAAAAAATTAGCTATTTCTCAGTTACTTTTTTGTGCTTCATCTTTAGCGATCGTACGATCTCACTTTTTCAAATGACTGTGAAAAGTGATGACTAGCATATTCTTTTCATGGTTTTGACTCTCGAGTATATATCCAACACAATTAGACACAGTTAATCAATCGAGAACCACATCACTCTGTATAAAAGCATATAAGATATCAACGGATACACACTCGAGGGTCAAAACAATGAAATATGCTGTTGACCTAGCCCCAGTGATGATATGTAGGAATACAAACTACCTTAGCATATTATATAGATTATTATTTATGTATGAAAGAACATTTTTTTACTAATTTCTCTTAATATCAGGTTCACTATTGAAAAAAAGCATTCACCTTAGGTGGGTTGAGCCAGCTTCCTTCGAAGGAGTAAGTTTCTAGGTAATATTAAATCCATATGCAGTCTCCAGTCGCATGTATATCCTAGTCAGGGAGAGATGATGACGTTAGGTTTTGCAGACTTTCTTCATACAAAGCCTGATATTCTCAAATGATCCCTCATCTGGTACTGACCAGGCTTAACATTGGTGATATAAGGAAAACTGGTGTGCCAACGTGATTATGCTGTACTTTGTTTATATACAAGGTAAAGGGAAGGTAAAGAGTTCTAAGGCAGTGACTGGAGAGGAGATTTGGACACTTGTTCCTGTGCAGAAGCATGTGTGAAAATGTGGCCCAAGTGGGGGAGAGGCGTAAACTAGCAGCAGCTATTATTACCCAGGAAGAGAAAGAACAAATGCATACACGTGAGATATCGCAAAATGCTATTTTCAATTCAGAAAACCAAAAGAGATCAAATGAAGATGATCTTTGCTACTCTTGAAATGTCTCTTGCTGAGAAGAGTACCAGCTTACGTTTATATATTTAACCTCTTCATCCTTATCTATGCTGTGACTTAATTGTTAAAATGGTTCACAACAAATGTAACCTTCTACTCTTTATGTTTGAATGTTATGCTAAGTTTGTGATTACTTGTTTGGCATATATTAATATTGGAAATGGAACAGGCCAAATCATAGCCTAACATAGATACTTGCCAAAAAAGCATACAAGGTTTAGAGAAGGACCATGGTAACTGGTGTCCCTTTGTGTAATGTTTGTTTGAGAATTAATGCTGTAAAAAACAAAACAAAGAAAAAAAAAAAACAAGTGAAGCATGCATGGTTTCCATGAATGCACAGTGAGCAAGGCATTAAAAAATGACTAAGTTCAGGGAGGATAATCAGTTTTCCCGGAAAATCCACTGTTACTTTTTTTACTCATATCATGTTTAATGTTTGTGCAAAAAAAAAAAAAAATGTTTATAAATTCCAAGGCGTAGTTATTGGGAAAAGTGCAAACAGACAAATGGACAAGGTTGAATTTACACGTCCACCCTCGTTTTGTTGGGATTTGGAGGGGGGGGGATCGACCAAGAGAAGAATCTATCAGGCACGTGGATGAAGTGTGACGATGTATAGAAGTGAAACATGATCAGTGAGAATTAAAAACATGCATTACAGAGAGAGAGAGAAATGATATAAGAATGATACGAAGGAGGTGTAATGAGTCTTAAAGACAGGGTTAGATCTGATGACCTCAGAGGAAGATTAAATCTAAACAATATAGGGAGAGGTGTGCAGAACAAGAGAGCTCGTTTGTAGGGTCAGTTGGCTGGGGAAAGCTAAGGAAAATATGGAAGAGTGTTAAGGATAGATCTGAGAGGAGAAAAAGTAAGTAAAGACCTGGCCAGAGATAGGTTAATTTGGAAATCAATTTCTAAAACTCGTCCAACATATTCCAGCATATACAACATTAAACTGATGATTTTCTGGAAGGAAACCAACTGTTGATAACAATTAACAGGTTAAGAGGATCAAAAGCATTGAGTGCCTCTTATAGAATTTTGCTGAAGTACCATTCTAATAGATGATACATGACCAAGTTAAATAGCAGGCACTCAATTCGGTATAAGTGCTAAAGAAACGAATATGTTTCAATCATTATTACAAGACTAGCAGAACTAGCAACATTTCCGGTGGCTTGTGTCAAATTTGTACATATAGATATTGTAATATTTAAATAGCCAAATCCATTCCAGGCTTGTGTCTACAAAAAACTTGTAAAGACTTCTATAAATATAAAAGCGAAAATGTATGTATGTATGTATGTATGTATGTATGCTTTTCCTCGATGTCCACAAAAGGCTTCTTTCAGAGAAGCGCTCGCTCGCTTCACAACTTCTTAAAACTTTTTATATCATCTATAAATTGTAATATCTCACACTTAACCACGGAGCTCGCCTGTCTATTTAATTTTATTGACTTTCAAACGTTAATTATTCCATATTTCCCGCATCGGCATGCGTTACATTCGGTTTTCGGTATAAACAAAAAGCGAAACTCGACTCGAATCACAGGCCCAGAGCCAGTGATCTCTAGAGAACTAAGTAACGTTTGGTCAATATCGACTTCGTCATATCAGACGGTAGCTTTCATTTCGAGATGAAGGAGCGGGTTTTTATTGACCCCATTAAAAACTGTCCCCACACAAAATGCTAACTGCTGAATACCTATCGTCGTCACGTCAATCAAAAACGCGCACCTGTTTTTTTTTTTTTCACACTTTACTATTTTCCAACTGCGCGTCGTCAAGGCTTTTTTTTTCACGGGCACCTGTTTTTTTTTCACACACACCTACAAACACCCGGGCAACGCCAGGTACTCCTCGCTAGTTCTTAATATAAAACAGTATTTGATCATTTTCTAATAAAAGTGAAATTGTTTGTTTGCGTTAATATATGGTAAACTACTTAAATTTTGAGAGTGGTAATGAGTATTTAAGGAATGTTCGAAAAGTAAGAGACCGTGTTTATATTTTTAAAAATTGGGTTAGATATTTTGGGGTATTCCTACTACAAATCAACGTAAGTGTTGGGTGAGGAATGTAGGTCTGGGGTTTTGGAAGGAATTTGACTCAATAACGCTGGGGGTTAGAGTCAAATTTTTTTTTTTTTTTAATCTGACTCCAATTATTACTTTTTAAATAGGTAATTAGATTCTTCATTTTGGGAACCAGAGGAGCATCGGTTGGATCTAATACGTCCAACTTCACAACTCAAGGATAAGGGTTAAATAATGTACTACACTACCACCTTACACTCGTTAACCCTTATCCACGAGGCTTTCGGGCCTCGATAAGTGGTGGCTTACAAGTAAAAAAAAAAAAAAAAAAAAAAAAACTGGTTTTATGGCATGTTAACGACCATCAAGTTATGCTTTGTTTATGATTGGTTTGTAGATTAATTTGTTTTTGAGGGTATATTTTTAAATAGTCTGCAACTGACAGTTTCTATTTAACCCATAGATGGGATCCTAACAGGTACTACCACTTTAGGTCAAAGTGGAATTGGGAGTAATGATAAGTAAGGAGTAAACTTCACACTCTTCAAAGCTCCCAAATTAGCCCCTTACTAATACAAGAACTTGGTGATGCATTATTGAAGTGAAGCAGAGTTGTGGAATCTTTATTGACTGACTCCTGACATTTTAAAAGGTTTCACTTGGATTTAAGTAATCTTCTATTAGTAATTTATAAAAAAAAAAAACAGAAAATGATGACCATTTTTTTCCTTTTGCTTATCTATATATCTATAAAAGTGAACGTGTCTGTCTGTCTGTCTGTGTACATTTCCCTACGCAATAACTCTGTCAATTTTTAGTCTATAGACTCGAACTTTGAAATACCGGGTACTGAGATTTGGGAAAATCGATGTGACGGGTGTCAGCCAGAAATTTGGCTGTTAAGGGATCAAATTTCAACGATTTGACCTTTAAGAACTCTACCAAACTCTGACAATTTTGGGTCTAGACACTTGAAATTTTAGATATAGGTTCCTTGAACCTGGATCTAATTTAATAAAGTGATTTGAGCCCAAAACTATAAATTTTAAGGGGTCATAATAGGGGTCAAATTAAAAAATTTACTCTTTTTTTTTTTTTGCTCAGCATACACCTCCAAACACCCGGGCAACGCCGGGCTGAAATGCTAGTTTTCAATAAAAAAAAAAAATAAATAAATAAATAATAATTCAAGTAAAAGCAGATCCATAATGAAAACAACTGGTGTAATGTGTTGTTACTGCTGGTATATATACCAGTCAAGGATCCAATGTCAGTCTGTCTGGCAGAAACCGGGATTTTTATCTGTCAGGCTGTTATTTGTCTTGAGTACTTTTAGGGGTTCACCTTCTCAGACTTTACCTCCCCTTTTTTGGATTGAAGTTAATTTATTACTAACTGCCTGAGGTGTCCCAAACTGGGAATGCTGAAGGGGGTTGCCAGGCTATTTTTTAGGAGGCCAAAGTGCCTCTCCTTCAGGGGCACTAGCTAGATTCTCCTCGCCTTCCAGCCTTGTAATATATCTTTCTAAATACCATTGGAAATCCTAATGGCCAAAGATGTAGATGTTTTTAAAGGTCTGATTCTGAAGCAATGAATTTGCTCCCACTCCACATTCCTGTTCCAGCATACAAAAAAAGTGAGAAAGTGACTTTACTGTTTCGGAGATTAATTTAGGGTTAGCGAGTTGAGTAAGACCAAGAAAAACAGGAGAAGTTATGAGAATGGATTTAAAAGAAAGATAAAAACCTGGTCAGAGATAGGTGAGCTTGGAAGTCAATTTCTAAAAAGCTGTTCAACACATGCCAGCATGTAGAACAAACATTAAACCAAATCTGATGATAAATAAGGTTTGTTTGTAAAACTTATCAGTGCATGTGATAAAAGGCAGAGGAACTGAAACTTGCTCATCACTTTTTTTTGTTGTTGTTTTTTTTTTGGGGGGGGGGGGTTAACACTTTTCCGGAAAAAAAAATGCAAAGATTGGAAAATACATATGAGAATTCCAAATAGAAGTGGAAAGTTAAAAACAAAAAACTGACAATATGAAATTTTTTTTTTTTTTTTTTTTATAGTCGATTTCACATTTGGGAATCAGAATTCAGCAATTCAGCAATTTTTGCAAGCATTGAAAACAGACTCCAGAATCAAGTTTATTGTTAAGTTGGTTCTATGATGAAAACATTACTTTGTACTTATGAAACTGAATAAATGATACCAAAAATGATTTTTTTTTTTTTTTTTTTGATCATTATTAACCTATTTCTTTTCTCACGAGGGCAGACAGGACAAGGTATCCTTCAGTACTGTTCCTCCCCCAAACACACCTCCTCCCTTCCAAACTGTACTAATTACAAAATAGATTTAAACTTGCACCTGCTTCCCACTTTGTGCGCCCACACCCCACACAAAAAATATCAGAAATTGACCATGACACACCTTACTCTTAGTGCAAAGAAGGGGGTGTTAGCGGTGAGGAGCTAGGTTGATAGATTTTACGCACCTTATTTTATTTATTTATTGTAAGCAAGTGATAAAAATAACAGTCAAAGAAAGCTCAATCGAGGCACCAAGAAGACATGAAAGCAAAAAAAGAAGGCGTTCATTATCAGTTTATGTTTCATATGTTAAGATAACTTGGTTGGTGATAATGAAGAGATAAAGAGTCAGGTTCAGTATGAAGAGATATGAAATTCAAAACAAAGAAATGAACTAAAATAAAGTTTCAATTTCCAAAGTTAAAAATAAAATAAATAAAATAAAAACAACTATGGAAGGGGGAGGGGGATTATTATTTGTTTGTTTATTTTTTTGCTAATAAGTAACAAAGTAAATAATTGTGCTTATTCCATAACTCTTTGCCACAGACTTGTTTTGAATAAGTGATTGTATATTAAAACAATTTTACATTGTGTCAAGGTCATTTGCATTAAAATAATTCAGTATAGTTTGCTTCTTTTTTGTATATGTGATTAGATGCAACAAGTTTAAATATAATGGTTAAATTATATGCACTCTCAGTGACTTTTGGGTCACTGATGGGTTTCAACAATTTCTAACTTTTTTTAACATTACAAATGAATGCAAGGTTCTAAGCAAGATGAAGCAACTGCTCATACTGCAAGAGAAATAATGCGATTGCTATGGCAGTTGCTCTCATGATTAAGCTCTGACAACAACATTATCAACTGGTGTTAGTGTTGTCCAGACTGGAGTAATTTTTTTTTTTTTTAGATTTACATCAACAAATCAAGAACCCTAGTGGATCTGAGAACATTAATAGAAGTGTGTTTTTTTTTTTTAGTATTTATCTTGCAAGTTATGAAAAAAAAAGGGATGAGCAAGTTATGAAAAAAAAAAGGGATGAGCAAGTTATGAAAAAAAAAAGGGATGAGCAAGTTATGAAAAAAAAAAGGGATGAGCAAGTTATGAAAAAAAAAAGGGATGAGCAAGTTATGAAAAAAAAAAGGGATGAGCAAGTTATGAAAAAAAAAAGGGATGAGCAAGTTATGAAAAAAAAAAGGGATGAGCAAGTTATGAAAAAAAAAAGGGATGAGCAAGTTATGAAAAAAAAAGGGATGAGCAAGTTATGAAAAAAAAAGGGATGAGCAAGTTATGAAAAAAAAAAGGGATGAGCAAGTTATGAAAAAAAAAGGGATGAGCAAGTTATGAAAAAAAAAGGGATGAGCAAGTTATGAAAAAAAAAGGGATGAGCAAGTTATGAAAAAAAAAGGGATGAGCAAGTTATGAAAAAAAAAGGGATGAGCAAGTTATGAAAAAAAAAGGGATGAGCAAGTTATGAAAAAAAAAGGGATGAGCAAGTTATGAAAAAAAAAGGGATGAGCAAGTTATGAAAAAAAAAGGGATGAGCAAGTTATGAAAAAAAAAGGGATGAGCAAGTTATGAAAAAAAAAGGGATGAGCAAGTTATGAAAAAAAAAGGGATGAGCAAGTTATGAAAAAAAAAAGGGATGAGCAAGTTATGAAAAAAAAAAGGGATGAGCAAGTTATTAAAAAAAAAAGGGATGAGCAAGTTATTAAAAAAAAGGGATGAGCAAGTTATTAAAAAAAAAGGGATGAGCAAGTTATTAAAAAAAAGGGATGAGCAAGTTATTAAAAAAAAAGGGATGAGCAAGTTATTAAAAAAAAAGGGATGAGCAAGTTATTAAAAAAAAAGGGATGAGCAAGTTATTAAAAAAAAAGGGATGAGCAAGTTATTAAAAAAAAAGGGATGAGCAAGTTATTAAAAAAAAAGGGATGAGCAAGTTATTAAAAAAAAAGGGATGAGCAAGTTATTAAAAAAAAGGGATGAGCAAGTTATTAAAAAAAAAAGGGATGAGCAAGTTATTAAAAAAAAAAGGGATGAGCAAGTTATTAAAAAAAAAGGGATGAGCAAGTTATTAAAAAAAAAGGGATGAGCAAGTTATTAAAAAAAAGGGGATGAGCAAGTTATTAAAAAAAAGGGGATGAGCAAGTTATTAAAAAAAAGGGATGAGCAAGTTATTAAAAAAAGGGATGAGCAAGTTATTAAAAAAAGGGATGAGCAAGTTATTAAAAAAAGGGATGAGCAAGTTATTAAAAAAAGGGATGAGCAAGTTATGAACAAAAGGGATGAGCAAGTTATGAACAAAAGGGATGAGCAAGTTATGAACAAAAGGGATGAGCAAGTTATGAACAAAAGGGATGAGCAAGTTATGAACAAAAGGGATGAGCAAGTTATGAACAAAAGGGATGAGCAAGTTATGAACAAAAGGGATGAGCAAGTTATGAACAAAAGGGATGAGCAAGTTATGAACAAAAGGGATGAGCAAGTTATGAACAAAAGGGATGAGCAAGTTATGAACAAAAGGGATGAGCAAGTTATGAACAAAAGGGATGAGCAAGTTATGAACAAAAGGGATGAGCAAGTTATGAACAAAAGGGATGAGCAAGTTATGAACAAAAGGGATGAGCAAGTTATGAACAAAAGGGATGAGCAAGTTATGAACAAAAGGGATGAGCAAGTTATGAACAAAAGGGATGAGCAAGTTATGAACAAAAGGGATGAGCAAGTTATGAACAAAAGGGATGAGCAAGTTATGAACAAAAGGGATGAGCAAGTTATGAACAAAAGGGATGAGCAAGTTATGAACAAAAGGGATGAGCAAGTTATGAACAAAAGGGATGAGCAAGTTATGAACAAAAGGGATGAGCAAGTTATGAACAAAAGGGATGAGCAAGTTATGAACAAAAGGATGAGCAAGTTATGAACAAAAGGGATGAGCAAGTTATGAACAAAAGGGATGAGCAAGTTATGAACAAAAGGGATGAGCAAGTTATGAACAAAAGGGATGAGCAAGTTATGAACAAAAGGGATGAGCAAGTTATGAACAAAAGGGATGAGCAAGTTATGAACAAAAGGGATGAGCAAGTTATGAACAAAAGGGATGAGCAAGTTATGAACAAAAGGGATGAGCAAGTTATGAACAAAAGGGATGAGCAAGTTATGAACAAAAGGGATGAGCAAGTTATGAACAAAAGGGATGAGCAAGTTATGAACAAAAGGGATGAGCAAGTTATGAACAAAAGGGATGAGCAAGTTATGAACAAAAGGGATGAGCAAGTTATGAACAAAAGGGATGAGCAAGTTATGAACAAAAGGGATGAGCAAGTTATGAACAAAAGGGATGAGCAAGTTATGAACAAAAGGGATGAGCAAGTTATGAACAAAAGGGATGAGCAAGTTATGAACAAAAGGGATGAGCAAGTTATGAACAAAAGGGATGAGCAAGTTATGAACAAAAGGGATGAGCAAGTTATGAACAAAAGGGATGAGCAAGTTATGAACAAAAGGGATGAGCAAGTTATGAACAAAAGGGATGAGCAAGTTATGAACAAAAGGGATGAGCAAGTTATGAACAAAAGGGATGAGCAAGTTATGAACAAAAGGGATGAGCAAGTTATGAACAAAAGGGATGAGCAAGTTATGAACAAAAGGGATGAGCAAGTTATGAACAAAAGGGATGAGCAAGTTATGAACAAAAGGGATGAGCAAGTTATGAACAAAAGGGATGAGCAAGTTATGAACAAAAGGGATGAGCAAGTTATGAACAAAAGGGATGAGCAAGTTATGAACAAAAGGGATGAGCAAGTTATGAACAAAAGGGATGAGCAAGTTATGAACAAAAGGGATGAGCAAGTTATGAACAAAAGGGATGAGCAAGTTATGAACAAAAGGGATGAGCAAGTTATGAACAAAAGGGATGAGCAAGTTATGAACAAAAGGGATGAGCAAGTTATGAACAAAAGGGATGAGCAAGTTATGAAAAAAGGGGATGAGCAAGTTATGAAAAAAGGGGATGAGCAAGTTATGAAAAAGGGGATGAGCACGCAAGCAGAGTTAGAAGTTATAATCTCACACTCCAATTTCTAGAATTCCAAAACTCTCAGACTGCATATTTTAAAATCACTCAATATTCAGCAATAATCTGAGTTTGAATGTTTTAATCAAACTCCTACCATTCATGCAACCAACTCTTTACCAAACCCTCACTTTGCAACCCTGTGCGTAAGGTCAAAAATGGTTGTCATTTAACTGATATTATTTTCCCTACATGACGTATATAGGTGCTGTAAAATCCTACTTGTGCGTATGTATGAAAATTTCATGCAAAAATCAATATTTATTTTACAGAGGATTTAAATGTCAACTTATATCAAACTCATTCGAAAACATTTTTAACCTTACTGGTCTATTTATGAAATAGACTAATTGGCCAATAGATGGGGGGGGGTACGGTAGTAAGTGTTGGGTACAAACCTATTCCTATTAAAAAACAAAAAACAAAAAAAAACATTAAATATAAAAAGTTATAAACAGAATTGGACCGTTATAAACATTTTTATTGAACTTTGTAAGGAATAAATTGAGAAAATTTAGGGACTTCATTAAAAAAAAAAAAAAAAAAAAAATCCCAGTTACATGTCCACGTCCATATGCAATTCTACATTCAAAATATATTGATTTTTTTAGTCATGTTGAAGTTTACATCTGGAATGATAACCTTGACCTCATTTATAACAGGCACCAGGTCAGTAAAACCCACTTTTATTAGAAAACTTTATCTTCACTATCGATTTTCGAAACTGAACCATCAATGTTTTGTCCAAAACCAAAATACAGTAGAGTCTTTTCTAAGGGAATAAAATGGTAGAATCTAATCAAAGTTAGACGCTGAGGTGTCGAGCACATTAACATCTGAAGTAGGTTATTAATTCAAATGAAAATTCAGATTTGATACCATACAAAGCAATGTTGGTATGAGGAATTAAAATAAAAATTCAGTTTCGCAAAAATTAGTTTGACTATGGATTTGCAATGTGACATAACTTATAACTTAAGAGAGCCATACATTTTATTATAGGGATTCTTACGTTTAAATGTAATCAGTGTAACAAAAGATGCATACACTAAACTTTTGTAAAAACGTTGGTTTTCCGACTTTTATACAGAAATTTGATAACATAATTTTTTATTGAAATAAAAAAAAAAAAACCAATTTCTTTTTTAAATTAAAAAAAAAAAAGATTAAAATAAAAATTTAAATAAAATAAGAAAAAATAAAAAATAAAAAATAAAATACTAAAAATAAAAATAAAATACTAAAAATAAAAATAAAATACTAAAAATAAAAATAAAATACTAAAAATAAAAATAAAATACTAAAAATAAAAATAAAAAATAAATGTGTAAGCATATAGAAAGCCAGAATAAGAGACAGTATAAAGAATAAGGTTGACTTCGATGTGCATGTTTTTTGTTTATTTACTTTTATATCGCCCTCCAAACAAGGCATGTTCTCACTGAAACCTAAGAAGCTACTATGGTAGGGACCAGATTAATATAGGGTGGAGAGAACATGTGGTCGTTGGGAAATAAGATGTTTATTCACATTATATTTAAATGTTTTCCTGAAAGTACCAACGTGCAAAGAGAATAAAAAGGGAATTCCAAAAGCAAGTGGTGAGAGGAAAGAAGCTACTGGAGTAAAATATCTTCCAGCGTCAGATACTTCTACAGTAGAATGATGGAATTTTGTTGCTAGTTGCGTGGGGTTAGAAGTATTTTTTTATTTAAGGTGAACATGTGCAGTAAGTTCATTGGAGCACATTCTGTGAAAGTACTTCTAGAACAACTACAATGATGTTATATGTGACAGTGGCTGGAGCTTGACAGGGGAACCTATCAAGTTAGAAATCCTTTTTTTTTTTTTTGTACCTTGTCCAAGAGGGAGAGCCAAATGTTTAGCATATCAACCCTTTCGAGTTATTTTATATTGATTGGTTGGTTGTTTTTGTTTCACAGCATATCAACCCATTTCAGATTATTTAATGCCGAATCCAGTGATTTTGAAGAAAAAGTTTTTAATAGAATATATTTGGGGTTTTTTTTCCACGTCAGTTTCTATTTAACCCATAGTTGGGATCCTAACAGGTACTACCACACCGGGTCAGAGTGGACCTGGGAGCAATGGCAATTAAGGGGTGGCTCCACACTCCCCAAAGCCATAAGCTGGGCCTCACTATCGGATATAGTTTAAGATCATATACAGGACCGTTTTATGTTGAAACCATACTTATCGGAAATGATTCATTCAGTCAGAGATCCCATGAATTGTGCTTCAATCTGGTATGGGTGAGGTTATAAATGCCTTACACACCATCTCGAGTGGTTTGGTCTTGTGCAAGTATGCCACCTTATGCATCAATTCAATATATTTGGATACCATATAACAACTGAAGGGCATGGTAGACTGAGAAACATGTAGTTTGCATGCATAAAAAGCGATATAACTGAATTCTACTTGGTTGATGTCAATCCTCTAAATCGGTCTGGAGGGGTGAGGCGTTTGTTAGATGCTCACAACACCTTCAGCCAGGGATTTTTATCCTGGGCCCCCAAATCAAGAGATTAGACCATTCCTGTAATGATCCGGTCCCTGTTGATTTTGCAGTGGGAGTTTAGTTCTGTGCAATTGTAGGAGGTCCACCCTTCCAGCCCTTTCCTTTTCACTTTTAAGTGATTAATTTATTGCTAATCACCTGAGGCGCCTTAACCAGCGAATGCCGACAGGGCTACCCAGACACTTTTTGCAGCTCAGAGTGACCCTCCTCAGGGGCGCTGGCATCTGAATCCCACTTTCTGGTATCAGAGTTCCTGCAGTTGGTGAGAACTAAACAACCACCTTAACTATCAAACCTGGACATAGATCATGTAGCAAGATGAGACAGGCATATAAAGTTAAAAAATTAGGTAGAGTTGAATTTTCTAAATAAAATTTTAATAAGGCTATGTGTTCTGATAGTGACATCATATTGGAAGATCTTGTTCTCTCTTGATGTTAAAAACATCTATATATCTATAAAAGTGAAAGTGTGTGTGTGTGTGTGTGTGTGTGTTTCCTTACCAAACTACTCTGTCAATTTTTAGTTTACAGACTCGACATTTGACATAAGGGATATTGAGATTTGGGAAAATCTTTTTAATCAGTTTTCGGTAAGAAATTTGGTCGTCAAGAGGTCAAAATTCAATGATTTGACCTTTGAAAACTATCAAACTCCTCCGCCAATTTTGGGTTTTTTGAAATTTTAGATGTAGGTTAGCTGGACACGAGTCCAACATATACATATATATATATATATATATATATATATATATATATATATATATATGCCCATAAAGTTATGAACAGTACATAGGGCCAGAGCAAAGCCGGGCTGAACTGCTGGTTTCATATATTAGAATTTGAGCTGCAGGGCCCATAATTCTATTATATATATATAAAAAAAAAAAGAATTCTAGTGTGTGACGAGTATATCTTAACCAAACAAGAAAAGCTTGAGTTATTTCCCTTGCGATCACTACTGCTTGAATAATGTAAAGAACTATTAATTACAAATTTAGTTGGATTTGGGGCAACGAGTAAACTTTTAGATATTTTTGAAAATTGCAACTTTAGAAGGGAAATTGTAAGTTTTGTTATTGAATTCTATTTTAGGCACACAAATTATATTGAATTTTAACTTTACTCTCAAACAACTATTTTTTAAAACTTAAATCACGTTTTAATAAAACGAAATAAAAAAAAAACATTAAAAACAGTAAACTATGTTGGAATTAAATAGTCGCCATCTTTAAGAACAAGTCCAAGGACGATAGCTCAGGTTTATTATTTCATAGTTAAAGGAGAGGTCACCATTTTTTACTAAAAAGAAATTTTACCTTTTGTGTTGTTAAAAAGTTCTTAAAAATGATTCCCAGTCTTTAAACTAAAAGACTGGAGTTGTCGTCCTTGAACATTTTTAAATATAAAGATAGTGACTATATTTTTCCGGTCGAGTTTCCGGTAGAGTTATTTTGGAGTTTCGCGTGTACGATGAACTATGCTATCTTACTGTTTTTTTTTAATATTATTTTCTTTTACTATAAGTATTTTTTTAAGTGCACGAGGGTAATGCCTACATAATTTGGGCAACTGTCAAAATATCATCCTGGGCCCAACTCTTTTCCTGATCTACATTAATGATCTTCCAAATCATATCCTTACATCATTTGTAGACATTTATGCTGACGACACTACCATTTATGGTACCACATCTAAGACAGTAAACGAGCAAGTACTCTCCAATTCTCTCTCCTCTGATCTTGAGCATGTAGTACAATGGGGAAAGGAGTGGCTGGTTACTTTTAATGCATCTAAAACCAAGCTTCTCTCTTTACATCATCAACATTTTAATCCACATTTGTCATCAATTGAAATGAATGGCTCTCGTCTTCAGGAGGCCTCAAGTTTTGACAAGCTTCTGGGCTTGACCATTACTCCTGATCTTAAATGGAACACGTATATCAAATCTGTTGCCAAGGCCGCTGGAAAAATGGTGGGATCTTTCTATCGATCCAGTAGATATCTCACTGCTGATGCTATTCTCTATCTATATAAGAGCCAGGTACGTCCAAGGATGGAATACTGTTGCCACATCTGGGCAGGAGCTGCTAGAAAGGACTTGTCCTGCCTTGATAGAGTTCAAAATAGACTTCGTAGCCTCGTAGGAGATGTCCTTTTCTCCTCCTTACAACCTCTATCTCACAGAAGAGATGTTGCGAGTTTGTCTCTGATGTATCGTTATTTTCATGGAAAGTGTTCAACTGAGCTTCAATCTATGGTCCCCCCTCGCCAAACTTTCACAAGAAACACTCGTCTAGCTGTAAACACTATCAATAATTTCCCCCACTCTTTATCTGTGCCTAAACCTAAACATAGATTCCATGAACAAAGCTTCTTTCTTAGAACTGCACGCCTGTGGAATTGTCTTCCGTTTTCCTGCTTTCCGGCTGACTACAATATGGTTGTGTTCAAGTCTAAGGTAAATACGTTCTTGATGAGCCGTTCAATATAAGTTATTAAATTTACCAAATTTTCATTACTAATGATTACTATATTGACCAACTTCTACTGTACACTCTTTAACCCTTATCCTTGAGTGGCCTCTGGGCCTTGATAATGTGGTGATGCCTTTGTAAAAAAAAAAAAAAAAAAGAAAAAAAAAAATAGGATAACAAATTTTCCTGAGATAACCAATACTAGTTTCGTGTAAATGAAATACTAGTTTCGTGTAAATGAAATACTAGTTTCGTGTAAATTTATTCTAAATTTTGGTGGATGTCAACCAAGAAATTTTCAGCTGTGAGGATGGGAGGGGTGTCGAGCAGAGGTTCCCCCCTCCCCCCGAAAAGAACTGGCTCTGAGTTTTCTAAGTAACTTCAAACAAGTTT
Source organism: Euprymna scolopes (assembly GCF_053919585.1). Classification (NCBI taxonomy): domain Eukaryota; kingdom Metazoa; phylum Mollusca; class Cephalopoda; order Sepiida; family Sepiolidae; genus Euprymna; species Euprymna scolopes. The sequence goes on from NC_136499.1 coordinate 33,721,605, forward strand.
GAGAAAATCCGATAAAAATAAGGGACAATGAAACAGCGCAAGTCCTTCTAGATTTAGGTGAGGAGGAGGGCATATGCAGAGTTGTAAGGATCAAAAGTTAGTGATTTGAAAAATGAATTTCGACAAAAAGAAACAAAGGAAAAATAAGGGTGGACTGTCCCAAAATGTGTATGTGTGTATGTTTTAGGCAAAAAGAAGGTAAATGTCAATATATAGGACTTTCTTTTGACTTGTAACACATACCCCCCTCTCTGTTAACCTTTTCACCTCGTAGGTTTCACCTTATTATCATCCACATAAAGGAGTGGAGAATGTGTGTGTGTATGTGTGTGTATATATATATATATATATATATATATATATATATATAACGGAATGCAAACCTCATCGTAGATAGGCGCGCGGGTGCTCAACAAGCAGCCATTCCGATGAGATGGGGAGGGGGGGAGACTCTCCCCTTTCCTTTTTATACAGCTTAAGCAAAACCATTTTTTCTAAATGGTTTTGCTTTAAAGAAAGAGGGGAAGAGAGAGAGAGAGAGGGGGGGTCACATGAATGTTAGCAGATGACCGAAAACAGAAACGAAACAAAATATAATTAAAAACAAAACAGATATTTGCCCAAAACAGTGCTAAAAAAAAAAAATAAATAAAAATAAAAAAAAAATAAAATAAATAAATAAAATAAAATGAAAAAAAAAAAAATGAATAAAAATAAAAATAAGGTTGACAGACTGTCAGAGACGTAGTCCCGGAACGTGGGAGGAAGAGAATTGGGTGATGGGGTGGGGACTAAAAAAAAAAAAAGTATTGTATGTTGTACGTGCGTGCGTGTATTTCTTTTACATGTGTGTACCCCACCCACTACTACGTAATGAATTAGTTACTTAATCGAAGAAATGAGATGAGAATGAAAACGACGGGAAGACTGCAAAGCAAAATAGTAGGGGGGGGGGTGAAGAGGCAGAAAAGAAGGGAAAATAGAAAAAAATAGTAAAAACACTGAAGTCAAGAGTTAGAAAACGTACATTTTATTTATTTTTCTTCTTTGGACTTCATTCTCATAAGTTATCACGCGCGTACGTTACTCTAATAATGGCGCTAGAGCAGCCAGCCAGCTGATACCGCAGCTGTAACCATTATTTTTTTATTTTATTTTATTTATTTTTTTAATTTTACCTACCTAAGGAGATCGAGAGAGGATTATACTATTTCTCAGATTATCTTAGTACTAATCTACTACTACAAAAGTAGTTCGTGTTCAATGCCTCAAACGATCGACAGGTTAAATTTATTGGCGAATTTGTTTTTGTTTTTACCGTATATTAGTTAAAAAATGATACATAAAAACGTAATGTTTTTCGTTGATTAAGCAAAAAAAAATTTTTTTCCTGCTATTGAAGTAAAAGACTGTTCTGATTCTACATTTAATTTTTTCTATCCTTATTCGGTATTTAAAATAAATCTTTCTACACTGAAGCAATGTTAATTTTTGTCCCAAACAAGGATGCCTTTTTTCCGGAGATGAGGCAGAGCTGAATTTTCCTAACACACATACACACGCGCGCGCGGTCGTCTACCTACTTTTGTGTTAGCGTCTCATTTAATTTTCAAACAGACGAATATAAATTAATGGCCGGAATTAAAGTTAAATTGCAAGTGTTAAGCATTATGGTTCATTTGTACTTCAAAACAAAAAATGCAACAGTAAATTCATCATGCGCCTAACAGAAAAGGGCTCGCCAGCGAGTTCCCGCAAATTATTTAGAATGAATTGGGTTTAGGTATTCGATCAGAAATTATAGTCGTCATTTTACAAATTCATGATTTTCTAGTTGATCTTTAATTATAAATTTGAATAATTGTTCCTTAGGAACTGCCAAAATTCACTACAGAATTACCCCACCCTAACACGATGTAACTTTATTATAAATAATATTATCAGTATAACTTTTGTATCATTTAAAAGGGCAAAATAAACCCGTAAAAATTAAAAATATATATTTTCATCGAACGAAAATAATGAAATTGCGAGACAAAAATCGTGTTTACATAATTGGCGCTTTAAAATAACGTTCCCATGTAGTAGTTATTCCGAACGTGAAAACATACCCGTGTTTAATAAATCTGGCAAAAATCAACTAAATGGTGAAATTTTCGATACTTATTCATTTTAGAATGAAATTACATATAAAATGCAGTTTCCGTAAAATATATGAGGGGAAATATTTTTTTAGTGCGTGCCCCCCTCCCCCATATTTATTTTTTTGGAATTCGAACAAAATGTATTTAAATCTATCGAACTTTCTATTTATTATGAAACAAAAGTTCAAATAAGTATACACAGCCTTTTTCTGAAAGATAGCGACTATATTTTCCGGTTTCATTTTTATTTCGGTGTTTGTTTCACGTGTACGATGAAACCATCATTTAGTGTTTTACTAAATTTTACACTAAAAAAAAAAAAAAAAAAAAAATTATAAATCAAGAAAATCCATTTCAATCTAAATAATTTCCGTGACTGAAATGAGAGTAAACCCAACAGTAAAATGCTTATGTAGGTAATGAGAACGGTATTGTTATTAAACACTGCTTGATATGGAGTCTATTATAAGAAAAGTATCCTTTCTAAATGAGGTTTGGTTTTAAAAAAAAAAAAAAAAAAGTATCTATTTTTTAAATAAAATATTTTACAATATGAGCTATAGTAAAAAAAAAAAAACTTAAAATTATTTGAAACACCAGTTTATCGCTGTAAATTCAGATAATTATTAAAAACGAGAATTAACGATCGAATATTAGAGACACTTGCGTACGACGAGGACGAGAGTAAAAAAAACGTTAAAAAGCGAGAAAGAAACGGGAAGGCTTTTCAAGATGGCAGCTCACATTGTTCCCATGTGTTTGGTTGTTGCGAACGCCATTCAAACATGCGGATTGCAAAAATGCTTTAGTCTTTTTACATAATACCATTCATAAAACAAAAAAATTTGGATTTTACGGAAAGGGTAGGATTAAGAAAATATTATTACATAATTAATGTACAAAATTGCCCCTATAATATAACATGTTTTATTTTGAAGCTTAGAGAGGGAAATCAAGAAGGGGAGAGTATTGAAGAAAAATCTGTGCTACTTTCTACGTGTTGTTGAGATTATATATATATATATATATATATATATATATATATATATATATATATTATATATCATTTCTCTCTCTTTTTCTTTCTCTCTCTCTCTCTCTATCGTAGTAGTTGTAATATAATTAATAGTAAAAAGGCGGATACCTTTTTACGACATTCTTTGGCAGCTCGCTTATTATTGGTTTCTGTCTGGCAAAATACTCAACTGAATGAGTTAAAAACAAAAATTCAAGTTGTTATTCCTTTAAATTTTATTATTTTTTTTTTAACTTAGACTTTTATTTGTTTTAAAAATCCAAAATATATTGAATTTAAATTTTAAAATATGAAAATAAAATAACGGTTATTTTCAAAATGTTTCATAATGACGGGATAGTAGTTCATTGGCTTAAAAGTTAAACTATTGTTCTGGGTTCGATCTGCACCAGAGACATCACACAGACAGACAGACAGACAGAGAAAGAAAGAAAGAAAAAAAGAGATAGAGAGATAGAGAGAGATTAGCGTAAGTTTTGATGTATTTTTCATAAATTATTAAGCATCTTGTTTCACAGGAAGTAAGAAACCGGACGACGCCTTATTACTTTATTCACAACTAATAATTACGGAACTTGAAATTCTTATAACTTTTTATTAAATATAAAAGAATCTTTAAAACGCAAATGGATCACAAATGAGTAAATAAAGCAACAAATTGTTTTTGAACAAGTTTTCTCTGGGCTTGATCAACACAAAACTAACTTACAAAACGGAAAGTAAAGTTAAATTCAACTTGAAACGAGGTTTAATTTATCGATTTTCAGAAATCCATTTATCGAATTTAATTTGTATTAAAAAGCAAAAAATCGAAATTCACTATTAATAGGTTTAGGGCTTTTGTAAAAAAAAAAAAAAAAAAAAAAAAAAAAAAATTTTTAAATGTTTTAAATTAACTTTCGCCTATAAACTTTATAAATTTCAAAATTACCTTTGAATGACGCAGGCTACGACGTAAATCACGACCTACGTAAATAGAGAATATATTTACGTAGGTCGTGCGTAAACACCCGTTACCGGCATCCTTTGTCATTTGTCAACTATTTTCTATATAAATTTAACGTACGATGATCACCTATTTCTTGGCGATCATCTATTTTGGAAAATTTATTTCAGAAAAAGTTTAACGGTAACATTTTTTTTTGGGGGGGGGGGATCTGTACCAATCCCTTTTCCTTTCTTATTTTGGTCTTTTGGTTTTGTTTTAATTTCTACAATTCCAAAGTACTTGTGCAAAACAGCGCGCAAGTGATTTAAATTAGCTTTTGTTTTTAGCTTGACAATTTCCATGGCATTAATGTTTTTTTTGTTTTTTTTTTTGCAGAGTTTTTATGTATGTATGTATGTATGTATGTGAGAGAGAGAGAGAGACAGAGAGAGAGAGAGAGACAGACAGACAGACAGACAGACGCGCCTCTGAATGCATGTGTTCCGACTCCTCTCGTTCAAACACCGCCAGAAACGATACTGAAATGAATCCCAAACGCACTATTTTGCCCATGCATCAGAAGCTGCCAAACGAGCGCATCTTTAAGGTCCACATTTTGTGTAGCCTCTATGACTAATGCCTCAACTTTTTAAACAAAAAAGTGTGAAAATAAAATTTTAAAAATGACGTGATTAGTTAAACCCATCCCCCATAACACATAGGGGAACCTGGGGCAAAATGAGATAGCGGGGTAAAACGAGACACCACAGATAACAGAGAGAGAGAGAGAGAGAGAGAGAGAGAGAGAGAGAGAGAGAGAGAGAGAGAGAGAGAGAGAGCTCTTTCGTGAGGAGTCTGATCAAGAGATCACGTGGTAACGCCTTGCCGCCAACATCTACCATTGTTTTATTCAGCCCCGTACATCAACAAGGAGTAAGTATTCAAAATTTATCTATTTTGATCTGTGACAAACTATACTCTGAGAGTGCAGAAAGCTGGGTAGCCTGTCAAGAGGACTGAAAATGGGCACACTACGGATGTGCAGGTCTAGACGAATGCAACAAGACCCCAATCTTCATTCGTGAGCTCTGTGAAGGCCGACTTATTCAGACCAAGATCCGTCTCGTTTTGCCCCATGCTTGGGGCAAAACGGGACAATACAGTTAGCTGAATAAATCATATGTATTTCTTTTGAAAATAATTTCTCATTTATTTTTTTTTTTTTTTTGTGGCATTGTTTTCCAATACTTTGAATGTTCAATACACAGAATATGGTTTATATGTCAATGCTACCTTTGACTCGACAGTTCTTTTTCCCTTAAGTATCTCGTTTTGCCCCAGGTTCCCCTATCTATTGCAGTGGTTCTCAACTGGTGGTCCACAGGACTCAAACTATATTTTAGTAATAAAATAAAAAACAGTTTATTGAAGCTTGTCAATTCTTGATGGACAGCTGAAGCTGTTTGTGTTTTATGACACGTGGTTCTTGATTTGTATTATTACGATTTACATTTTATTATTTTTGCCAAACTCAACTTAAAACTGATATATTTTTGCCCACAGATCTAAACAAATAACAATGGCAGGAAGGATTGTTAATCGCAAGTCTTTAGAGGACTATATTGAATTTGGCTTCACTTGTCAAGAAAACGATGGCATGGAGTTACCAGTGTGTTATTTGTTACAAAGTTTTGGAGAAAAAGTCTATGAAGCTGACCAAAGTGTCATCCAAATTTGCAGCAAAATTATCATCTCATCCTTGACACGTTAGGTAAATTTCATGGAAATGCAATACGTGCTTCTCCATTCAAAAGAAATGATGAAGCTTAATGTTGGTGCAGCACAGAAACTAAATGACATATCTGTATCTAATTACACTTCTCAAAATGGAAAAATCAAATCTCACCAAACACCAGTAAACAAGTTGTGGAGGAAGTAAAAAGAAAAAAAATCTCCCAAAAATTTGTAATACATTTGGATGAATCAACTGACGTCTTGCTCTTCTCTCAGCTGATGGTGTTTGCAGGTTGAGGAAAACTTTAAAGAAGAATTTCTTTTTTTGTAAGACTCATAACATCACCATGCAAGCTCAGGATGCCTTAGAAATTGTCAGTTTTACTGAAGCAAATTGTCTTGGATTGGGAAAATTTGGTTACCACTGATGGTGCACCTGTGATGGCAGGCTCAAGATCAGCCTTCCAAGCATTGTTGAAACAGTGTGCGCCATTCACAACTGGCGTTCACTGCTTTATTCACAGAAGTATTGGCATCAAAAACATTACCTGAACACCATTTTTGAAGGATTAGTGAAGGTGGTTTATTACATCAATTCATCAGTGAACACCAAGCTTTTCAGGATATTTTTTTTTTTTTTTTACAAGGGAATCACCCAAAACCCAGAGGCCACTCGAGGATAAGGGTTAAAGAGTGTACAGTGGTCTAAAGCACAATATAGTAATTGTTAGAAGTGTAAACTTGGTAAAATTGGATTACTTAAGGAGAACGGCTCAAGAACTTGTTTGCATTGGACTTGAAAACGGCCATATTGCAGTCAGCTAGAAAGCAGGTAAATGGAAGAGAGTTCCACAGTGTGCAGTTCTGAGAAAGTTTTGTTGATGAAGTCTATGTTTAGGTTCAGGCACAGATAAAGAGTGAGGAAAATTATTGATAGTGTTTTCAGCCAAACGAGTGTTTTTCGTGAATATTTGGCGAGGGGAGACTATACTTTGAGATGTTGTTCTACACATCTGTACGGTGGTTGTCAGCAGGAAACGTGTTCAGCAGAATATTTGAACTGAAAGAAGAATTGACTTTATTTCTCCAGTCTCCAGGGAAACAGAATTTAATTATACTAACACAATCAGAATTAGAACTTGCATACCTCATTGATATTTTTGGAATCTTGAACAAACTGAATTTTCAACTGCGAAGCATCATCAAGGTGCTTTTTTCTTTTTCTTTTTTTTTTTTTAAGAAATTAAAACTCTGGATAAGTCGAAGGTAACAATTTGGTTGAGTTTCCATGTTTAATTGGCATGCTTGGCAAAAAGAAAGGCATTCAGAAGCAAATTCTCAGGCAATTACGAAAGTTGTGGAATGAATTTTAGCAATATTTCCTGAAGAGAACCTGACAGAGGACGAGTTATCTTTATCAGAAATTCATTCACAACAAATGTTCATAGCATTCCAGAAGATCTGCAGGAGAAATTCTTTGAGCTGAAGAATGATTTGGCATCTCAAAATGTGTACCAGAAGTCTACCATGGAAAAATTTTGGACCACTATAATTTGTAGTTACAGAAAGTTGTCATCTCATGCAGTCAAACTTCTTTTACCATTTGCATCAAGCTACACGTGCAAGAGAAGATTTTCAAATTTGTTGCATATTAAGTTGAGACAGAGGAATAAACTTGCAGTGGAAAGTAATATTTCTTGTGCATTATCAAGTAGCACTCTTAACATTGAAAAGGTTGTCAGTGAGAAGAGAATCCAAAAGTCAGGTTGTAAGAAAAAATGAGTTAATTGAATTGGAAATAAATATTTGTAGTACATTTTTACACGATTTCATGGCAAAATGATGCATAAACAATAATTTTAATGTAATTTTAGGATATTTTATTTTAAAAATTTATTTTCATCCTGGACCCCCAAAATCAACAGAGATTAAAGCATTTCTGTAATGATCCGGTCCCTATTGATTTTGCAGTATGCGTTTAGTTCTGCGTAGTTCTACCCTCACAGGCCTTGCTTTTTCTCTTTGAGAAAAAGTCAATTTATTTCTAACCACATAAGGTGCCCTTACTGGGGAATGCCAACAACCTTCCCAGGTACTTTTTGCAAGTGAGAGTGCTTCTCAATCCCACTTTCCGACCCTGGTGTCGGTGTTCTTGCAGTGGGAAAGAACTAAACATTTCAGATCAAAATGTTACCTAGCAATTATTTTATATAAATTTTTAAAATTCTGTTTTGAAGAAATATTGTTCAAATCAAAATACACTATATTCCACATGGTCAACAATATTCTGATGGTCCGTGGCCTGAGACTAGTTAACAACCACTAATCTATTCATAATATTAAGATTAATGTTATCACTTGCATGCTATTCCATCCAAGAATTGGATTTAATTTCGTGATTACTTTTCTTTTTTAAATTAGTTTTTTTTAGGCTATTATATTTTTCATTTCAAATATTGCAGTAATCTATATACCTATAACGTTTTTTTTCCTCGCTCTCACATTGATATTAAAAGCCTACTTTTTCCATTTAAAAATTATTAAAACAAACTTTTTAATATACTCAGTCATGGATATGCAAGCGACTACAAGAAAGTTAATTTGCATATTCCTTTAAAAAACAAGTGTTAATCATTTATTCATTTTTTTTTTTTACGGTTTCTTATTAGAGGATTAGTTTTATTTCACAATTACGCTGAATTCTATTTATGCATACTCTAAAAAAGTCTCCAATCTAATAGGCCTCACTTTGTTAAGCAACTTGGTTCCCAAACCCGTTCCATCGCCGCAATGTTGCATTCCTGTGCCAGTTTTACAAGTATTTTAATGGAATGTACTCTGACGAACACATTCCACTCATGTCCCCCTTCGACGGAAAACCTGCTTAGCAACAAAATCACACCCTTTCACTATTGAGGCCCTGAAATGCCAGAAACCTTTCTACTGTAATAGTTTCTTCTCTTGAACAGTTAGACTTTGGAATTTCCTTCCATCTACCTGCTTCCCTGACTATACTGATATGCAGAAGTTTAAACTTAAATCAACATCGTGTTAATCTTTCCTAGGCATGGTCTCAGATAGTAACCCCTTATGTCCAAATGGCGACATGCCTTGTTTAGGGTGAAGACAAGTTAACCTTGTCAGTGTGCGTGTGTGTTTTTTTAAGTCTACCAAACTCCTCTCTGAATATTTGGTCTGCAGAGTTGAAATTTGATAGATAAAAAGGTATTTGGACCTGTAACACACTTTCAATTTGTTTTTGTAGCTGGAAAAATAACTAGTAAGGGGTCAAAATTGAAAACAAATATCATGGCAGCGTAATTTGAATAAAATATTACTCCTGCAGTTAATTTTGCGAATGCGTAAAATTAAACAGTTATAGGTCAAAGTAAATTAATTTTTAAGCTTTCGCATCCATCTGTCAGTAGGTCAGACCCTAACAACACCGAAGAGATAAATAACGATTAAGACTGAAGCATTAAATGTTTTTGTTTCAATTCTAGCAAAAGGTACCGAAGTCATCTTTATAACTATTGAAATCATTACTATATATATTGGATAATAATCAGGGAATTAATTCTATAATAATAAAGAAGAAATCTGTATGAATTAAAATATATTTATTTTACGACTGGGCAACGCTTACATGAGAAATACAGACACACAAAAAATATTTACACAATTTCGTAGAGATAAAAAATAAATATAAAAGTGATTTTAGAGTCCTTTTGAAAATAATTTTTCATGTCAATTATGATTTAATACTACAAAAGGACCAACATAGAAAACCTTTGTATTTAAGTTTCAAACTCATTTCTATCCCCCTCCCCAACCCCAAATTGTTTGGGAATCACCCCCCCCTTGTGCTCTTTAGGCTAGATTCGTTTTCTAAAAGAATATTTGATGCTAATAGAAATGGTTCCTCCTATGAGCAGAAACATTCCTGTTAGCGTCATCAATGATGAAATTCCCTTTGTAACACGTTGCATAATCAATTTAGAGAACACAAACAGTAAATAAAGATTGTTTTAGTTTAAGAAGTATTGTATTAAATGCCTGAATATTTGTATGCAATAACATGCCAAATGTGTTTTAATATAGTTGTATAAGTAGCTTTTTTCTTCGTTATTCCTATCAGGTTTGTTTCACGGCATATCACAAATACATGGGTTCTTTCATGCTGAATAAAGTTGTCAAATGTAACTATATAGGTAGGATAATCTATATATTAATACCGTAGTACCTTTAACGTACGTACGTGTGTCACAGTTTCCAGATTATAAATTATTCGATCGGGAGATCCTATTTATTAAAAAGGGGGATAGAAGGTGATAACATACTACGAACATTAAATTAGTATACAGATACGCTAATTTGATGTTCGTAGTATGTTATCACCTATCCCCTTTTTTAATAAATAAGATCTCCCAATCACCAAAGGCGCAATGTTAAAGAAAAAAAAAAAAAAAAAAAAAAAAAAAAAAAATGACGTCGCTTTTGAACTGTGCGTGAAACTAAAATATACCTTCTTAGTCTTCTGGCTAGGATCCAAGGGTTGTATCTGTTCTGTCTAAATATAGTACAATGATATCGTGGGGTTTCTGTTTGTGTCGGGCGTCTATACAATGGAATTATGTCACAGACTCCTATAAGGATATTGGAGTAAAACCGTACTAACCAGATATATTCAGACATTTATTAACCAGATTACTTAGTGTTGCAATATTTTGGACTTATAATGGGGTATGATCCCACACAGTCGGAAGATTCTATTTATAAACGATGCTGCTAAGAACTGACGAATCAAATTAATTCACGTTCTGCTACCAACCAATCAGAAACCAGAATTGCTTCATAAATATTAAACCATTTCTGGAGCAATTTCACATGTTCTTTTCCCGGGTTTCGACACGGTAAGAATATTTTGTTCTGTGGAATTGTCTACTACAAACAAGTCATCTCCCAGGACTTGTGTGCAACAGCGAACCATCTGAAACTGTTCTGAAACTCAAAATGGCTTACACTTCTAGAGATTATGGGCCCAGCACGCTTCCACTGCGGCTTTATTTCGATGGATCTGAATCAAAATTCGAATTGTGGCAAGTTAAATTTCTAGGATATCTACGAATCCAAAAGCTACACAAAGTACTACAAACACAACCTGAAAACAGAAACGACCCCGACTTCATTGAAAAGAATGCAACTGTCTTTGCAGAATTAATACAGTGTTTAGATGACCAAAGTCTATCACTGGTAATGAGAGAAGCCCTGGACGACGGCTGCAAAGCATTAAACATATTAAGAGAGCATTATTTATCGAAAGGAAAACCCAAAATTATTTCTTTTGGGATATCTTTCGACTTTATCATCATCATCATGGACACTCGTCTCAGTCATTTTTATTGTTTTCGTTTTAGAGAGGTCAGTTCAGTGTATAAAGAAATAACAAAAGGGCTACAATAATATCGTAGGGTCTCCATTCACACTAAACGTCCACAAAATGCCCAGCAGCAATATATTACATATAAAATATGCTGCTGTGGAATTTCTACAGGTTCCACTAGTTTTATATCAATAGAATACATTATTCTTAGAAAGAAATTTCAGAGTGAAAGTCAGGACATTACTCCCAGAGAAAACAGCTCTTAGAAAACAGTACTCATAGAAAGAAATTTTACCATGAGTTTAGGAACATTATCCTTAGAAAATCTTACTTCTTGGCAGTGGTAACCGTCTTTGTTTTTAACACGATTGATTCTCAGCTACCGCCTTCTAGTATCGATTTGGATAAGAAAAAAAACAGAAACAAGGTTTTGATTTTTAAAACAATCAAATTGAATAATACTGTGAACAGTCGATTGATTGGATTGGGCATTTTAGATTTCCTGTAAAGGCCAAAGAATGGCTTCGGACACCAGGATCTCATCCTAAAATATCACAGATCACTATACATGCCCTACAGGTAGGCTTGTGTTTTGGGAGGGTGGGGACTTCCCCTTTTTCTTGGGGCTGCAATTGGTGACTTTTCCTTTATATGTAACAGTAAGAGAGGTAATCTGTTCAATGTATACATTCAAGCGAACATAAGCAGTTTCCCTCTAAAGTTCAATGCTTCACCACCATGGTAGAGGTGCCGGCAACAATATATATATCAAAGCTATGTAATTTGGAACTTTGATTGCTGGCAGAGTAACCTATGACATGCAGGTCTCGAATCAGAGTATTTGAGGCTAGTAATTCAGGAGGAGTCAGCATTGGGATCCATCATCCTATTGTTGCCTTCGTGCAAGCAAAGACGTGCAAGGTGTGGATCCACCAATCAATGAAATTGAAATAAAAATGTTGCTTCCATGTATATGCCACCATTATTGCTTTCGATGTAGAGATAAAACCATCCCAAAATTATATGCAATTGCTAAATTCTGCAGCTCTTAGTGTTAGGGGAAAAAAACTTGTATATGAAAAAGTAGTGGAGAAATGAGGGAGCAGCAAAAAAAAAAAAAAAAATGAGGAGTACACAAGAGAGCCAGTTCAGAAAAATGGAGAGTACACAAGAGAGCCAGTTCAGAAAAATGGAGAGTACAGAGGTATGAAGTTAGATAAATGGAGGAGAGATAGCGAACGATAGAGACGAAGAATTAATTACGGAATGGAACCGTTTAGATTCAAATAATTTTTTTTCTAGTAAGAAAAAAAATGTCATGTTTGTCTGAAGTATTTCTATAAAAACAGTCACATCGAATGTGGATTTTATTTGTTTTTCAGAGAAAATTTCTATGTTGATTGCAAATGTTTTCCTCCTCAAACTATCAGAGAGAAGAGAGGGCAAGGTGGCGAGAGACTGTACGAGCGAGAAAGGGGGTATGGTCTAGAGAGAAAGAGGGAGGCAAATGTAGAGAGAGTGAAAGAGAAATAAAGACATGGCAGAAGGCGAACGAGTTGGGGGGATAAGAAAGAGAGAAAGCAGCGTGGAGGAAGAGGATCGTATGGTGGAGTGTGTGAGAGAAATGAAGGTACAGCGGGAGGGGGGTGACAAGCAGAAGGAGAGAGAAATGAAAAGGCGAACTGCCTCAGCTTGTTGTTTGTCTGTCTGTGGTCGTAGCTGTTGTGTTTCATAAGTAAACAGGTTCCCCTGCCCTCCTCCTTTACTCCAGTTTTTTTTTTCAATGGCAGCAGGAGAATCTCTCAAAATAGTAGCTGTGCCTGTGCAGATATCACGGGCGAAAGCATTTACTGAAGCAATAAATACTATTACGAAAAAACAAAACAAAACTAAAAAAAAAAAAGAAAGAAAACGACGAGACTTAACTACTACACAGCACGTTTCTAGTAGTAGCAGCAGTTGTAGCCTTTTCTCACTAATAAGTATATAAAATAAACGACTGCAGTCCGTAATAATTGAACTAAACAATACAAACCAATATATGCGCCCTCATGTAGCAAGTTTAAACTTTGCTTTAAATGATTCCCAACAAAAGTAAATCCCAGTAACTAAATTGAAAAATTAAATAAAATCAGTAGAAGGCAAAACTAATTAAAAAAAAAGGAATTATTGAAAAAAAAAAAAATAAAATAAAAAATAGTTTAAGTTTAATTTGCATGATTTTTGTTTTTGTTTTTTTTCTGGTTTTCAAATCTTATTAAAATGATTTAATCACGAAGTTAAATCTACCATTTTGATTTCTTCGTAAACACGTTGGGCATTTGTTTCTTAATTTATATTTTCTAATTTATTAAAATAAAGATTTACTTTCAGTCTTTTATTTAAGACAGCAGATAAACAAAAAATTAAAATGGTAGGCTTGTTTGTGAAGAAACTGAAATACATTATGGTAAATTTCACTTTGTAATTTATCTTAATCGAGTTTAATTTACGCATTTAATAAAAACAAAAGGCGAGACAGTCACATAATTTTATAATAGATTAAAGCCAATAAATAAATTCAAACAAAAACTATTTTTTTTTAATGTACATACATCCCCCTCCCAGTCTATATTTCAACACGTCCATCTTTCCATTTTTACTTTTTTATCTTACACTTAAACCAATTCGACATTTAGAGATTGGTCGTCGAAAATTCATTTATATCTTAATTCCGTATAACTAAATTAAAGGAATGCATGAAATAAAAATGCAAACACCATTTTATTAGTATCGATTAATTAAATAAAACTATTTTTGTATTCATAAAAGAATGTAAACTTAAAAGATTTTGTTTAAAAACAAAATTGATTTTTCATATTTCCGTGACGCAGTCGGTTAGGACGTTCAGTTTGGAAGCAAAGGTTCGATCAGAACACGGCACGCATGGACGGACACAAACTTTAACTCGATTATATAATGGATAGAAGACGGATTCCATTGAAAATAAATTATAGACAAAAATTAATATGCGAAGAATATCATGTTGGGATGTATTAGTTTTTAATCAGCAACAATTAAATAGATTTTAGAATTTTAATGAAATTATTATTATTTTTTTATTATTATTTTTTTTTTTTGCGTGTATGCCATGCAATGCATCATGAGGTTGAGCAGATGATGCAGATTGCAGCGATAAACAAAATAATCATTAACAGGGCCACACAGTATACAAGAACGCGGCCAAAATAGACCCTCCCACCCAAAAGCCCACCAATAATAAGGTTACAGGATTTTTTTATGTCTACATTTAAAAACGATTATATTTTTTTTCTTTTCCATATATAAAAGAGGATATACTTTGAAAAAGAAAACGGGGGGGGGGGGGTAGAAATAAAATCCATTTCCAGGTCGTCTTTTCGTCTTAATCGTACTAAAAGAGGAGGGGAGAGGGTCAAGGTCATTCCTGATGATTGCGACGACCCTAAAAGAGGAAGAGCCGAGGAAACTCAATTTTATGCTGGGGTTTTTTTTTTTTTTTCATTTGCCTTTATGCGTGTCATAGCGCTTGGAATCCTATATTGAAATCAGACTGTGTCACATATGGTGGTCTTGTGGGAAATTTGAAGTGAATACACAAGAAACAAACACTGATCAGGAATAAAATTGTTTTCCCCCCTATTTTTACTTACAATACTAGTTAAAAATGGATTTTTTTTACTGTGTACTGTGCATAAACAGGAGTCATCTTTGCATTAATAAAACTACCAGGCAAGATCTCACGTGCGCTTCTCGCTTATACGCAATTTAAATATACATTGAATTTAGTATATATCAAATATCAAGAAAACGAATATTTAAAAGCCAGGTTTAAGAAAAAAAAATGCATAAATATCGACCTCTTGACAGTTTAACAATGAATGAGCGAAGTATAGTATCTGTTTTTAATACACTTCATCTTTTATCTTTAATCAAAAATCTTTCTACACCGAGGCAACTTTTATGTGTCTCACTCCAGAGTGTCCTTTTCAGGGAGATAAATTTTCCCCTACATTAAAAACCGACTTTTCGTTTAACTCCCACGGTGGAGGAGGCAAGTTGTACACGCATTTTATTCGTTGCGGCAGAATTGTTTTTGAAAAAGAAACGGTTCGTAGTCTCCGTATTAACGAAATCATCAGACATGATATCGTGTCCCTACGTGTATTTCTCGCGTATGCGTAACTTTTATAAATACACAGAATTTTCATTACTATTAACCAAATACTTATTAAAATAACTGTATTTTGTGCGATATGACAATTTGATCAGCAAATTTAGTTTATCTATTCTATTAATGGAGATTGTGTATATGTCTGTCCGAAACCAATATTTTATTTTTATCTTTTCTATGTTCAATATAGTTTACTATACTATTTCAGACTAATGCTCAATTCGGAGGGAGCTACCTTAGGATCAGTTCTGTTATATCCTCCCTGACATTACCTCCACGTTTCGAGGAATTACATGAATAATCGTTTTGTGGCCAATGCTCGGTATTTATGATATACCAACTTGAACTTTCAAACTTAACTTAGAACTGAATAAACATTTTGATTGATATGTTTATTATTTTAATTTTTTTTATAAGAATTAAAATCCTTGGTCAAGAGGGTAGTTTGGGAGAAAAAATATCGGAGGTGGAAGTTGGAAGTGTTGAATTTTAATCGGGAAATATATATCAGTTCCTCACCAGCAAGAACAAAAGCGTTTATATAAACTGAGTGTCTAAATGCACAAATCACAACACTGGACCAGTGGACCAAATCGAAAAAAGTCTTTAATTCAATATTTACATTTAACAGTAACACCTAGTTAAGATAAGAGTTGATTGAGCGGGGTGGGGGACAGACAACTCAAAGGAAATTTATTTATAAATTGTCTGTGTCCACATGTAAGCACGCCAGTCTGTAAATCTATTTTATTGTCTGTTAATATGTCCGTCTGTTTATACACACACATATTAGTCTTGTATCTACTTTTCTCCCCATTAGGGGAACACAAGAATGTCTTCTTTTTTTTTATTATTTAGAAAAATCATCTTTCACCAAAAGGGGCAATGGACTGGAAATGAAATAATCTGTTCTAGTCTCGTCAGCAATCTCACTCACAAATGAGACGCTCATCTTTTCTTCGAAATAGGGAGCGTAATGCCTGGGAGTATGATATAATTTGAATGGCCGTCGATCTATAAGCAATCATGTCCGCTTGCAACTATTACAATTCTCCTGCCCCTTCCTTTTGGGGATAAAAATGGAAGCCAGAGTGAAAAGAAAGAGGAAAAAGTGCACTCAATAACATTTGTTTTCTCCCAAAACACACAAGCACATGTGTGGAAACAACGTGTGTCGCCCCCCCCCCTTCCATCATCACCAATGGTGATCGTCTAAGTAACTACTAAACAACGTAGAAAAAGGGTTTTGTGTTTTATGTTAGCAAAAACAACACGTAGTTATATCTCCATAGCACACTTCCTTTCTGCGTCCCTCACCCACCAGTTTTCTTTATCGATTGTCTTTTAACCTGATTTCTTTAGCAGATCTTCATCTTCAACTACCAGGTTTGTCTTCTCCCCGTGACCTCGAAAAACTTAACACACGCGCGCAGCCGCCATGTACATTCTGTTTTGCAACACAATCCGATCCTCATTTCCTTCTACACACGTCTCTTTTGCGTTTTGTTTTCGTCAATCTTTTATGGAATGAAGAAAGAAAATACTCTGACCTTTTTAATTTAATGTTCAAGACAAGAATTAAAACAATGCTATACGTCTTTGTTATATAGTTAATTTGTTTTAATGAAGTGTATTCCACAGTCTGGTGCTTATAAAACGGAGAGAGAGGAGGGCCGAGGGGGCAGGCGTGTGTAAAGAGAGAGAGAGACGTGGAGAGAGAGAGAGAGAGAGAGAGAGAGAGACGTATGCGCGTAGAGAGAGAGAGAGAGAGACGTATGCGCGTAGAGAGAGAGAGAGAGAGAGAGAGACGTATGCGCGTAGAGAGAGAGAGAGAGAGACGTATGCGCGTAGAGAGAGAGAGAGAGAGACGTATGCGCGTAGAGAGAGAGAGAGAGAGAGACGTATGCGCGTAGAGAGAGAGAGAGAGAGAGACGTATGCGCGTAGAGAGAGAGAGACGTATGCGCGTAGAGAGAGAGAGACGTATGCGCGTAGAGAGAGAGAGACGTATGCGCGTAGAGAGAGAGAGACGTATGCGCGTAGAGAGAGAGAGAGAGACGTATGCGCGTAGAGAGAGAGAGAGAGACGTATGCGCGTAGAGAGAGAGAGAGAGACGTATGCGCGTAGAGAGAGAGAGAGAGACGTATGCGCGTAGAGAGAGAGAGAGAGACGTATGCGCGTAGAGAGAGAGAGAGAGAGACGTATGCGCGTAGAGAGAGAGAGAGAGAGACGTATGCGCGTAGAGAGAGAGAGACGTATGCGCGTAGAGAGAGAGAGACGTATGCGCGTAGAGAGAGAGAGACGTATGCGCGTAGAGAGAGAGAGAGAGACGTATGCGCGTAGAGAGAGAGAGAGAGAGAGAGAGAGAGAGACGTATGCGCGTAGAGAGAGAGAGAGAGAGAGAGAGAGACGTATGCGCGTAGAGAGAGAGAGAGAGAGAGAGAGAGACGTATGCGCGTAGAGAGAGAGAGACGTATGCGCGTAGAGAGAGAGAGAGAGACGTATGCGCGTAGAGAGAGAGAGAGAGAGAGAGAGAGAGAGAGACGTATGCGCGTAGAGAGAGAGAGAGAGAGAGAGAGAGAGACGTATGCGCGTAGAGAGAGAGAGAGAGAGAGAGAGACGTATGCGCGTAGAGAGAGAGAGAGAGACGTATGCGCGTAGAGAGAGAGAGAGAGACGTATGCGCGTAGAGAGAGAGAGAGAGACGTATGCGCGTAGAGAGAGAGAGAGAGACGTATGCGCGTAGAGAGAGAGAGACGTATGCGCGTAGAGAGAGAGAGACGTATGCGCGTAGAGAGAGAGAGAGAGAGACGTATGCGCGTAGAGAGAGAGAGAGACGTATGCGCGTAGAGAGAGAGAGAGAGAGAGACGTATGCGCGTAGAGAGAGAGAGAGAGAGAGAGAGAGAGAGAGAGACGTATGCGCGTAGAGAGAGAGAGAGAGAGAGAGAGACGTATGCGCGTAGAGAGAGAGAGAGAGAGAGAGAGACGTATGCGCGTAGAGAGAGAGAGACGTATGCGCGTAGAGAGAGAGAGAGAGACGTATGCGCGTAGAGAGAGAGAGAGACGTATGCGCGTAGAGAGAGAGAGAGAGGGGGGTATGCGCGTAGAGAGAGAGGGGGGTATGCGCGTAGAGAGAGAGGGGGGTATGCGCGTAGAGAGAGAGGGGGGTATGCGCGTAGAGAGAGAGAGAGAGGGGGGTATGCGCGTAGAGAGAGAGAGAGAGGGGGGTATGCGCGTAGAGAGAGAGAGGGGTATGCGCGTAGAGAGAGAGAGAGGGGTATGCGCGTAGAGAGAGAGAGAGGGGTATATGCGCGTAGAGAGAGAGAGAGAGGGGTATATGCGCGTAGAGAGAGAGAGAGAGGGGTATATGCGCGTAGAGAGAGAGAGAGAGGGGTATATGCGCGTAGAGAGAGAGAGAGAGGGGTATATGCGCGTAGAGAGAGAGAGAGGGGTATGCGCGTAGAGAGAGAGAGAGGGGTATGCGCGTAGAGAGAGAGAGAGGGGTATGCGCGTAGAGAGAGAGAGGGGTATGCGCGTAGAGAGAGAGAGGGGTATGCGCGTAGAGAGAGAGGGGTATGCGCGTAGAGAGAGAGGGGTATGCGCGTAGAGAGAGAGGGGTATGCGCGTAGAGAGAGAGAGGGGTATGCGCGTAGAGAGAGAGAGGGGTATGCGCGTAGAGAGAGAGAGGGGTATGCGCGTAGAGAGAGAGAGGGGTATGCGCGTAGAGAGAGAGAGGGGTATGCGCGTAGAGAGAGAGAGAGGGTATGCGCGTAGAGAGAGAGAGAGGGGTATGCACGTAGAGAAAGAGGGAGACATAAATCCGCTCATTTTTACAGTATTTATGACTATTTTATGACATTTATACTACATGCACAAACAATAAATGCAAAACATACCACACCACACAAACCACATAGAATTCTTACTACTCGTAGTCCGGTTCAAACGCGCACTATGTCTAGACACTAAAGAGCTGCGATATAGCAAAACAGTTGGCTGTGGATTGCTTTATCTTTACGCTAGATGCCACTACCCAGCGTAGTCTGGGAATTAACTTTATCTAGGTTTGTTAATATTACACGAGAAATAGTAAAGTAATTCCAAGCCAGAAAAATAGAATTGAGCAAAGTAATTAAAATGGTTGACTTGTTTTCTAAGAAACGGAAAAAAAAAAACATTTAAATTAATTATTTGTTGTAAGTGTGAATGCTATTTCAAAGTTTTTTTTAAAAATAGTATACAAATGAAATGTATAACGTGTCAGGCATCTATGAAAAAATATATGTATGTAAAATAATTAGTTTGGAAAGCAGGTTTATCATAATTTTTTGTAGGTTTCCGATTACTTTGATTGTATTTGGAAGATCAAATACAGAAGTTAATTTCCAAAAGTTTTTTTTACGTGGAAATAAAAAGGGGTAAATTGAAAAATATTTTCACGGCGACATTCGGAAACTGACAAGTTCAGCTAAATTTTGAAGTAAATAAATTCATTGTAAAACTACCTTAAAAAATAAATATTAGTTTTCTGGAACTATTTCAAAGATAATCAGTAAAATCCTAAAATATTGAATTAATTAAAACCTTGTTTGTAAAAAAAGTTTCATTAGCGTAAGAATTTTTTTCTATAATCTTAACAAAAAAAGGGGGGGAGGCAACGATTCATTTCTTTACCTACAGATGCACAACGTTGAAAAAAAAAAAAAAAAAAAAAAAAAAAAAAAAAAAACGCAGACAGTTCTGGCTCATCTCTAGAAATAAATCTTCAAAAGAAAGATAAAGAAATTCTTACTCGTGTATATTAATAATTATTCTAATTAAATAAGGTTTTCCTGGTTTATTACTATAAAAATAAATATTTAAAAAAGTGAAAAGAAATTATTACACTTATCGTGATCCACAGCTTGGTGAGCATCAGCGCCATTTGTTTTTGCATTTTCAATGGGACGTTTTTGTTTTTTTTTCATACTGTAAATTGTTTTTTTTTTTTGTTGTTGTTTTTTTTTGGTTTATTATGCATTTTTTTTATAAAAACGTGATGTACATTTTTAAATTCGGTATCTTACAAGTTTAATTTACTAATTATCGTTGAAATAGTATAAGATAAGTATGGGCAAAAATAGGGGGACTTAGTTTTGAAAGCTGATTTATCATAATTTTTTTCTAGGTTTCCGACTACTTTTTGATTGTATTTGAAAGATTAAAGACTAAAGTTAATTTTCAAAAGGAAAAAAATATTTGTACACGTGAAAATAAAAAGTTATGAAAATGTTTTCACGGTGAGTTAACCAGTTCAGCTAAATATTGAAGTTAAATAAATTCATTGTAAAAAATCCTTTAAAAAATAAATATTAGTTTTCTGGGTCTATTCAAAGATAATTAGTAAAGTCCTATGATATTGAATTAAATAAATAAAAAAAACACACACACACCTTGTTAATACAAAATACAGCTTAATTAGCCCTCAAAAAGCAAGTAATTATGCCGTTGGGCAAAACGCAACCGATAAAAGTTTGTAAACACGAATATACGGAAGCCCAAAATTTCAGCCAATCAAAACACTTTTAAAATGAAATCATGATAGTAAAAGGAGGTGGGGCTGTCAGATTTCTCCTCCATCCCAGACGTGGATCCATACATTCTTATTCTGAACGTTTGTGTAAATTTTTATCATTTTTTAATTTAATTATTTTTATGTTCCTGCTTTTAAATTAATTTTTTTTAAATTATTGTTAGAGATGATATAAAAATTGTTACGTCGAAAGTTTCACATTCTTACGAGCAAAGAAATTATTAAAATCTTGCATATAAAAATTATGCGAAATCTAATTTAAAAAAAAAAAAAAAGTAGAAATATTTTTGCAATAATAATTTTTTTGTGTGAAAATATTAAATAAGCAATGCTTAATTCAATGGTATTATTGGTAATTCGAGAAATTCATTTTTTTTTTCGTTATATCGAATTCAATAATACGGACTTTGGGGGGGGGGGGTCCGTAATGTTCCTGTAAAAAGTTTTTTTTTTATTATTGTTACAAATTACGATTTTTTATTTATATAAAAAAAGCAAAAATAAATTCTTACGTTTTTTATTTACTACTGATAACCATAACTTTTGTAAAGGTATTTCTTTTTTGTTTAAACAAAATAATACATTTCCACTAAGACTTAAATAAAAAAAAAAAAATAATGAGTTCATTATATTCCACAATCATTATTTGATAAATACTGAAATTTTCATTAAAATTGGTTAATTCCCTGATTTTTGGTGAATTTTTAAGTAAAGGGAGGGGTCAAAATGTTTATACATTTTGAGCATCAGCATTCATTTTGCACGTACCTATATAAGAAAACTGAAATTAAGTCAAACAAGCAGTCAGCTGCATTATTTTTCTAGAGATTTTTAAAATTGATTTAATCAGACTTTAAATTCGAACAAAATGTCTTATTTTTTCGACATTTTTCACTGTATTTTTTTTTTTAATGTAAATATACATTTTCCCCCCTTTTAGAGATTAACTTTGGTCTGTTGTCTTTCAAACACAAAATTTAGACGTAAACTTTAAAATAATTATAAGCCTCTTAAGAAGCATGGGAATCTGCTTTTTTTTTTTTGTTATTTTTGCCCGTGCGTTTAAATTTTGATTGGTCTTTTCTCTTTCAAAGACAGAGTTAATATCTAAAAGTACAAAAAAAAAAAAAAAAGAAAAAAAAGTTTTTAATGGATATTTACGTGTAAAAAAAATGCCAGCGAGAAATGGTGAAAAAAAAAAAGTTCGAATTTCAAGTCTGAATAAATCAACTTTAAAAATCTCTGGAAAAATAAAAATCAGTTTTCTTAAACTATTTCAACGATAATTAATAAATTAAAATCTTAAGATATGGAATTAAAGAAAATGTACATAATTTTTAAACTAAAAATTGCATATTTAAAAATAAATAAAGCGATTTACGTCAAAGCATCTTTACTGAAAATGTAAATAAATGCCCACTGATTTTCACAAAAGTACGTATCACGCGAATTGTAATAATTTCGTTTAATCTTGTTTTAATAAAAAAGGAAATGCATATTTAATTAGGACCTTTTTAATGTACACAGGGATTTATTTACTTTTCGCTAAAAAAGTTAAAAATTTAATTTGGTACAACTTGAAACCACTTTTTCACGGGTAAATTCTTAGTTCTTTTCCTAGCACAGATTGACTCAAATTACTATTACACAAAAAACGACATCCATTTCTATACCAAAACAATTTATATCGTGTCCTATAACGAGGGTCGGATTTGGCTCGAGGGCTAGATATTGCTGACCCCTTTGTTACATTGCCAGAGACACAGATAACAAAATAGAATAATTAATAAAACGTGTGTAACATCTTTATTTTTAAACTTCTAGTACCCTCTTTTGTTCTATCTCCCTGTTCAGGATAACAGAAAGAAAGAAAAGGCTGACATTTGACCTAGTTTCAGTGTTGTTTTTTAGGCATTACCAGTAAGAACGAAAAGTATTATTTTTTTACCCTCTCCTTCCCCCTGCATTAATTTGGTCCCAGATGACCCAAAACGTATGAATATTAGAATTGCGGTTTTGTCATAAACAGATTGAATCTGATGGTGTAAGATTTATCAGCGTATCTTGCGTAGTTTCTGACTTTTCATTAGACACACCATTTCTTTATATAATCTTAACTAGTCAGACTACTAGTAAAGTATAATCTCTGCCAACAAACACTACGAAACTGCTAGACTGGAGAGATAAAGCAAGAATTCGTTTAAGTGCAAAAATAAATCTTCTCTATTTATAAAATGATCTCATCAAATATCGTGACTATGTGCGCTCGCGTGTGTATATATGAATAAGTATGATTTGTAAATAATATATTTAAAGAAGTTAATTAAAAAGAAAAATAAATGAGTTTCATTATCCGATTAAAATAATTTGGTAAAAATAAAAACGGAAACAAGAAAAATCGCATAATCTGTACCTCTAGCTCTTATCTATGAAGTTCAGTTATGGGCTCAAAAGTATTTATACGATTGAAAACTCAACATTTCGTAAGATGTCATCGGATTAATTTTATTTTTATTTATTTATTTTTACACACCCTTGAACTACAACAGTCGTTTTCAAGTCCAATGTCAACAAATTCTTATTGAGTCGCTGCCTTAAATAATCAAATTCTAACAAATTTCCATCATTAACGACCATTACGCTATGGTCTAACCACTTTACGTTCATTAATTCATATCTCTAGTCTTCAGAATTTGATAAGTGGTGATTCCTATGTAAAAATAAAATACAGAAGATACAAACACTATAATGTACATACCCGTCACGAAATAAAGTTACTTTATTCAAAAAATCACATTAATTGACCAAGTAGTTTTTTTTTGTTTTTTTGTTTGTTTGTTTTTTTTTTTGCAATGTATTAAAATTTAAGGGCGACAACTGAATTCGACTACCCATGTTTTGTATTCAATTAATACAGACATTTTAATCGCTAAAAATAGTAATTAAAAAACAAACAAAAAACTCTTCGATGAATTTATGTCATTTTTGGAATATGGCATTTTTATTCCATGACGAATACGTACAGCAGTAAGGTTTTTTTTTTCTGTATTATTTTTTTTATCAAGTCGAATTCTAAATGAGAACAGAAATTAAGTTTATTTTTCCTTTTTTTACTTGACGTTGCCTGAATGAAACGATAATTAAAAAAAAATAGTTATGTTTACTTTTTTATACGATTTATTTTCGTTTTCTTTTTGGAAAAATAATTCAGTCAAAGTAAACACAGACGCGCTATACCTATTATAAGATAGCTTTAATTAAGAGAGATACAACACGCAACATCTAAAGAAACGATTGCGATCGCGTCAGGTTTTGTTGTTCACAATTTTTTCTTTTCTACTCAACACGCATATTTCAAGATGTCTTACAAAAACGAGTGCAGGTCAGATGTTTTATACCAGGAAATTATGTTAAATTGGCGTAAACAGACGTTTTCAAATTGATAGTCTTTACAATTATTTTTACTAAAGGTTTAAAGTCAAAACTGAGCGTCAATAAATGTAACATATATCGCGTTTTTCTGTTGTTTAATCTTCAAGAGGGTGAGAGATTCATTCTCATGCTTTGAGAGAGGGGGAGCAAGAGAGTAGAATCTAGAACGTCTTATGAAGTCGATTATTTATTATTCAATGAATCAAGGTAAGATTCGGTTATCAGTCGTAATTATTAAAATTGCTAGGTTGTCCCGAGAAATGTTTTTCTCATGAAAAGGGGCCGTGATGTTCTATAGAAGAGCAAAGGTCACGCAATCCCATCCTCACTTCTGTCACAGCTTAAAATCCAATGGCGGAGAGCATTCTAAAAAATTGCAAACAATGATATGAAAAATAGAGATTAAGGGAGCAGATGTCTACCACCGACCCAATTAAGGACCTTAATATAGAAGGAGGGAGGGTTAAGGTCATCGATTAGTTCTAACTCCCAGCTCCAGCCACCGAGTGATAGTACCTGTCCCTTCTACGACTTAAATAGAATATATTGTTTAGTAAACAGTTTACAGTTCCAACTATTTACAAATTAATCTAAAAACCATTCATATACAAAATGACTGAATTCAGTGATATTAAATAATACAAAAAGGGTTGGTATGACAAAACAAAATAACCCCATGAACCACTTCTGAGGCTATAAATACATTTTTACGAATATAATTGATGGAAATATTAAAATAAACATGATTGAACAATGAAATAGTCTAACATTTATTATGAAGTACATGTTATTTATTTTCAAATGACTTAAAATTTTGAAAAATTAATTAAAATGATTTCGTTTATTTTAATTGGTAGAATTTTCATAGTTCACTGCTTAAAAGCAACTGTGATTTTAAATTGCGATTTCCAACTTTTAAGTTGGAGTTATAAAGAGATCAGATCCAAATTTTAGGAAACGTTAAAAATTTACCGAGACGCCCCCCCCCCAAACTGTTTGATCAAATTAAAATAAACTACTTTGATCTCAGTCTTTTGGTTGGAATTAAAGCTAAGTATCTGTTACATCCTGAATTTTGGCACAATGAAATTTTCATCTTATCAAAATCCTGAATTTTGGCACAATCATTGAAATTTTCATCTTATCAAAATCTAGGAGAAAATATAGAAAGACTATGAAACGCATTGAAAAACACGATTGATTCATTTCAGCAGAAATTTGTTGTTTTTTTAAGTAACTGCCAGATTTAAATATGTTGTATATTTATAAAATTTATGAAATAAATATGTTGTAATAAATATTAGTTAATTTTTACTCTTTACCTCTTCGCAGTTTATCTTTTAATGCCCTCTTATAAAAATAAATGTATACTATAAAATACTCTTTAAATGTTATATAATTTTAACGAGCAAATATATGCACTCTCTAGGCGAAAGTATTAGTTCCTAATACAAATAAAGATCTTCACATTTAATACGTCCAAGGATGATGAAATATTCGAAAATTGAAAAACCAAATTTTATTACCTTTAATTTCTGGCGATTTAAGTATAATTACTAATCATTTTTTTTAATAGATAATACAAAAACTTACATAGCTTTTTTTTTTTTTTTTTTTTTTTTTTAATATTTTAAACTAGTTGAAGTAGCCACTGTTACCAGAGTGATATATAAAACTCCAGATACTGTAAGTCTAGCACCAACAATAAATACACGCACATTATTCATTACGAACTAAATTGATCCATGCCTTTTTAAACAATAAACTATTAAACTTTTGGTTTGTGTGCTTGTCTTCGTATACATTGGATGACGTCATCTATCAAACTGAACAAACCTGAAGGGTTACATGTTTATATAGATAGTAATTATCACGGCTATGACAACAATATTCTTTTCATTGTTTTGTCTTTCGAGTATATATCAGACACAGTTAATCAACAGAGAACAACAACCCTCTATATAAAAGCATATAAGATGTCAGCAGATACACACTTCGAGTTAAAACAATGAAAAGAATATGCTGTTGTCCTAGCCCTAGTAATTATATATTTTTACAGTCATAACACCGTATCCCACACATAGCATGACGGCCACAAACATTAATAGCTGAAAGGAGGGCGAAACTAGTCTAAGACTTCCTGTCTGTGTGGCTCTAATAGTGTGTTGGGTCTGCAATGTTATGCCCGATGAGGAAGAAAGAAATACCAGAAAAGCAAGTGGAATTATGTAAAACGTCACCATTAAAATAAATAGCCTGATCTGATTTTGCTCACGTATTATGACGTAAGGATTAACAAATACATTCATAAAAAAAAAAAAAAAAGAACGTAGGCACAGAGATTCGTACAGGCAGAGATGGTCATAATATTCTTTGCAGGTATCTATTTATCTATCTGGTAATTAAATATCACTAACTTTCCGCGAATCTGAACGCACAAAACAAAATACGAAAACCGAGGAAGTCAAAAAAGAATTAAAAGGGCAAGGAAATAATCACGAAAATAGAACGCAACAAATAAAATAAAAAATTAAAACAAGAAAATCAATAATGCGTCCATATGCACTGGACATCGACACACGTCGTACAAAACACTGGTTATTATATCCGAGTAAGAAACATCGCCATTAAAATAAATTAGCTTAGTCTATGAATGTTGTACTGTATTCACTCTTTTCAAAATAACAAATTATTCGGCGCTTCTACCACGAGAACTATGAGAATATACAATATTCCAATCAGTTTCGTGTAAAACAAAATTACCATTGTTATTTTAGCAGAACTAATGATTTAAAGAGGAAACGATTGATTCCAGGAAAATAGACATTTTTGTATAAAAAAATAGTGTTCAAATTAAAAAACTTGCTTTTTTTTTTAAATTATTATTTTTAGAAAAAAAAGATATTTATTTTTTTTTAAGTTACGAATCCTTTCAGTTTAATGTCAACTAAATTATATCTAATATTTTCCCTTTAGCTTTTTCTTTTTCGTTCATTCTTGATCACGCCACCATTGCAAGACATCATCTCCTCCTTTATGAGAGTTGTTATGGTTAGTGACAAGTGTAGAAACAAAATTACCATTAGTGACGGGCATTAAACGGATAAAAATCTATAGTTATAGATTTGAACGGGAGCCCCTCATGTCCTATTAACCAGCCATTTTCAATCTTTCTTCCATCATTGACCCTCTCGGCTTTATATATTTCTCCATTTACACCCCCATCGCCCCCCCCCCAAAAAAAAAACTTCATAGCCCGATAAAATTGACAGAAAAACAAGGTCAAAAAGAACCTTTTTATTGTTTAGGATTTTAAGTTTTGTATAAAAATAGTATTTTATACACAACAAGGAAATCAAAACCATATTAGACATATGAATTCAGCTTAGATATGACACAATTTGAAAAGAAATAAGTATTTGGAAATTATCAGGTACTTCAATTATTTCCCCCCACCCCCCTGGCTATAATTTTTTACCCCTAGAGGTAAATTTACGTAATAAAAGATTTAGAAAACTATCAGAAAATTATAAAATTGACATATAAAGAGATGAACAAACAGAAGCGGATAGGTAGACAGAGATAAACATTGATAGGTGGGTGGGAATGCAAAGAATATCAACAAAAATCTATCTCGTCGCTCAACAAAAGCAAAAGGACGTTGTCAGACTTTTTTTTATGATGGTTGTTGGTTGGTTGTTTTTGTTTTACGGCATATCAACCCTTTTCAGGTTATTTAATGCCGAATCCA
Organism: Euprymna scolopes; assembly: GCF_053919585.1. Lineage (NCBI taxonomy): Eukaryota > Metazoa > Mollusca > Cephalopoda > Sepiida > Sepiolidae > Euprymna > Euprymna scolopes. The sequence continues at coordinate 33,749,775 of NC_136499.1, forward strand.
GTGATTTAATAGAATATCTTTGTTTTTTTCAAGTCTGTTTCTATTTAACCCATAGTTGTGACACTAACAGGTACTACTACTCTGGGTAAGAGTGGACCTGGGAGCAATGACAATTAAGGGGTGGTTCCAAACTCCCCAAAGTCCGCAAGCTGGGGCTTCACCATCGGATATAGTTTAACGACCCTTTTATGATGGAGTCAAGTAAATCTTAGCCAATGATCAAAGAACCAGAACAACTTTGTCCGAATATTTCCAAGTGGCACGCTGTCACATTTGAGACTAACGTTACACTTCTCTACATTCGCACACTTATTTCATCTCTCTAACGACTTACCATGAAATAATTCATCTCTCCGAGTTCTTTGTGTACCTTTATGTATAACATACCTTTTTACCCCGCCTTGTCCAGGACAAACTGTAAATAAACTAAATGCTATATTTAAACAAAATGTTTCTATCTTTCCTGACATTAACAGAGGTTGTCACGTGTTAAAATGTTTTTAACATGCCATAACCAAAATGTGAAGCTGAATAGCAAATACTCAGTTTTTGAATAAACCAGACATAATTTAAATACACGTTGTGTTGACTTCCACCAAAAAAAACACAAAAAATAAGATATTTACCTGTGTTTAAGGCAAATATATACATTATTATTATTATATCATTATAACATTTCAGTTCATTAAACAGATTTATTTTACATGCATACCTGAATAAAGTAAGAACCTCTCTCCTTAAATAATTACCAAATCTTTTCACATTGGAGATACTATTACAAATTGATAAGGAAAGATAATTGTCAGGAATGACAATGAGAATATGATGGAAATTGATTTTTAAAGAGATGGTAGATGCGTGCGAGCGCAAGAGAAAAACAGTGCATTTGTTTGTTTTTTTTTTCACAAACCACTATCAAGAATTTTTAGAGATTGGCTATTATTAGAGACATCCATCCAATGGACACTATGCTAAAGAGACTACATGTATCATGTACTGTATGATCCATAAACTTTTTCAACACTTACCTAAACAGTCAAGATATGTAGGTATTTTAAAATTTTCAAATGTTTTGCATATGCAATTTTTATAAGGAATGTTTCAGATATAAAAACAGAAATTAAAGTAAATTTTTATCTCTTATAAAATATTTTTCTCTTAAATTCCACAAATGGTATGCGGTTTTATCTTGACTATTTTAAAGTACAAGTATCCAGACTGAATCCAATAGTCAACATTTAAGATGCTATTAAATAAGGATGCAAGAGATAAATTCTAGAGGAAGTTTTTAAACTTAGGATCCTGTTCATATGGTTGATGCTAAATAGATAAGGTTCTTTGAAATATTAAATTTAATATACAAAGAATTGTGCTGAAATTTAAATGTAAGAAAATGAACTAGTATCCGTAAACTATATGCAGATACAAATAAAGAAATAAAAGTATCAATGTCAAAAGTTTTATGTGCAGGTTCTTACAGCCGGATCTGTTTGAAAATCAGCAGTTAAGTGCTGACTGGAAAAGGTTGGATGAAAATTTGAAATAAAGAAAATAAATCTTAAATTCCATGTCATGTAAGGAGTTCCTTATGTAACAATGGTTAGACTACACATTCTGGATCAACACCCAATCTAACGTGTATAGAGTTGTAAAATTTGCAAAGTCAGACACCAATAGCCATCTGTCCGACATATGGCTACTTGCTTTGAACTAGCTTATTTTTTTTTCTTCTTTTCACAATGTTAGTGGCATCATTATTTTTTGCTTCTAATTTTCTGAAAATACTTATTCTGGCTAGGAAATCTTATAGTAGAGACATTTCCCCTTAATCACTCAAGCAAATTAAAGACATATGCCAATGTAAACAAAAAAGCTACAAATTATATGAATTTCCAAACCCGGTTTCTTTCATGTGTATAGAGAACAGTGCAAAACTACTATTTTTCCTATACTTTAATCAGTTTCAAAGACCCATGGTGTAGTGGATAAAATACTTGGTAAAATTTAGTTATAAAGTTTGACTCTTCTGTAGGTTGAAAGTTCAGTACTCAGTGCGGTAGACACTCAAAATAAAACTGCAAATCACTTAGGACTTATACTCACTTATGGCTGACGGGACGAGTGCATGCTATTACCGTGGAATAAATAAAGGGGTCTGTTCAAAATTACATGCAAATTCCCAGAGTTCAACAAGATACACCTGAAGAAGGTCGGAGGTTACATCGATTGAACCGTTGTGAAAATAACACTCAAAATGAGAACAATAGTTCAAAGAATCCAAATAAGTTTAAGACACAGAGTATACATGAGAGGAGAGATAAGAAAAAATCATTTCTTGATGAAACAAAAGTCATTTAACTTCATGAATCATTTGAAGCAACAGTAAGATTTTCAGTTTTCCTTGAAAACTGTCATCAGAGGGAAATGGAAGGCAAGGCAAGATATGAAAAAAAAAAAGGAAAAAAAAAAAGGAAAAAAAAGGAAAAAAAAAAGGAAAAAAAAGGAAAAAAAAGGAAAAAAAAAAGGAAAAAAAAGGAAAAAAAAAGGAAAAAAAAAGGAAAAAAAAGGAAAAAAAAGGAAAAAAAAGGAAAAAAAAGGAAAAAAAAGGAAAAAAAAAAGGAAAAAAAAAGGAAAAAAAAAAAAGGAAAAGATAAAGCGAAAAAGAATTAAAAATAAAAATAACAAGCGAGGCTTTAGTGCTTTGGCAGAAATCAGCCTTTTCTCTGGATGCAAGTGAAAATCCATTTATTTCTGGATTATAAAAAAAAAAAAAAAAAAAAAAAAAAAAAAAAAAAAAAGCAGAAATTTAACATTTCTGATATATAATATTAACTTATGCAACATCAAATATTGTGTCCTATGTACGCATTCATTATTCTTTTTTGTTTTTTACTGTTAACTGATTTGTGTCAAATACTAGTAAACAAAATTAATCTCCATTTTTTTTTTTTTTGTAAGGAATGAAAGTCACTTTTATTCCCGAGCAACACTGGCCAAATACATCTTGTTTATCATTATGGTAGAATTATGTCCATTGACCAAAGTAAACTGCTGCTTTAACCAAACAGCATAATTTCACCACTGTTAATAAATACGCTGTTTACCCCTCCCCCTCCCTTCTTACCATCAGATCCAATCTTAGTTGTCTTGAATGGTCAAGAGTGGTGCAATGGATATTGACACAGACTATGAAATTGGCTAGACAAAGTTCAAACCATTGGATAAATCATTCATTTACATGGTAATAACATTTGAAATAAATTGAAAAAAAAAAAAAAAAAAAAAAAAAGTAATTGTGTTCAATGGAATGTTTCTCATATAAGTAGTGTTTTAGTAATAACTAAAAGAATTGTTGATATGCACCATTTCTTGATATACTAGCGGGACCTGTGGAAATTCCCCAGTGGACTCTTTCATATGAAATATATTGATGTTGGCATTCTGTGGATGTTCAGCGTAAATGGAGATGCCCTGATGATATAGTAGCTCTTTTGTTAAAACTGCAAAAGTATTTTCCTAAGCTAGCAGGGACGCCCGGCATAGCCTGGTCGTAAAATACTTTTAAATATATTTTAATTTGTGCAGATTTCATCTTTAAATATAAAAGCGAAAATGTTTGTGTGTATGTCAAAGAAAGGCTTTTTTTCCGAGAACCGATCGGTCGCCTCACAACTTCTTAAAACTTTTTATATCGCGCCTAAATGATAATATCTACAAGTTAACAACCGGGGTCGCCTGTCTATTTAATTTGCCCGACTTTCAAAAGATAAATATTCAACAATTTTCGATCACCGCATGTGCATTAAGCTTTTTTCGTATAAAAAAAAAGAAGCGAACAGACTCGCGATAAATAAAACACTGTCCCCGCACTCAAAGTTGACGTCATTAACTCGTCAAAAACGGGCACCTGCCGTTAAACGTCGCACGTTTTTTGCGCGTCAAGGCTTCGATTTTTTTTTTTCAAACAAACACCCGGGAAACCCGGCCAACAATTTTTCTTTTCATTTCCCAAAAAACACACACACCTCCAAACACCCGGGCAACGCCAGGTACCCGCCGCTAGTATATTATAGAGTCAACTTTCTATTGATTCTTATATATAAAGTTTTGATTTCAAAAATCAAAAAAAATTATATCCATATGAATTGGGTGCATCAGCTGGAATTGAAACCAAAACTCCTGCAGAATTCTTGGTAAAATTATTTATTACAAGAAATGGAAGGTCATAACAATTAAACGACAGTCAGTCGGAAGAAAAAAGATGCAAGCGTGACACAAAATAACACATGCTGTCGTATTAATATATAGATAATATTAACCTATGCAACTTCAAATATTGTAGGTCTCGTTAGGTATTCATTATTTGTTTTGTTTTTGCTACTGTAAATTGATTTTTCTTTGGATGGAAATCACTCCAGACAAAACAAAGCCACTTGATATAAAGAACTAAAAATAAAAATACTACTTCAAAAGGCAAAAAAATTAACAATAAATGATATGGAATAGATTCTGACCACCCACCCACCTTCCGAAAAAAAAAAACAAGAAACAAAAAAACAGCAATTATTCTCCCTTTGTCAGAAACATCGCTCATGGAATATGAGGACTAAAAAACAAAAAGCGAGAGTTAGCGTCAGGTACTAAAACTAGTTAGAGCGCTACCATGACAACTGCATTAATTCCGCTATAGTAGAGTAGAATTCTAAATAGTAATTTTGATTAGACTAGTTTCGGTTACACAATTCATCTAGGAGATGGGTGTGGGGACACAGTCTTTCTGTTTATCCTGGCATTGTTTCAAGTCGTCTTGGACTTTTTACCACTCGACTCCATCACTTAGCAAGTCTTCATATTTAAACTAATTGAAAGTTTTAAGAACTATTTACATTCTATAATTTCATAAAAAGAGATTAAAACATTAATGCAACAAAATTAAACTTTCTAAACAATTTAGTATAATCAATAATTTCATAACCAAGCGATACCATAACTAAATTTAGTTGTAAGTCTTGTATAAAAAGGAATTTCTCTACACTCGACTTTTGCCAAAATGAAATGTATACAAGTGTAGATGTTGATGAAATATCTATTATTTAATAATTTGTAACTTCCCCTGGACCGGACCCTTTAATGAAAAATAATACAAACTGTCTAATCTGAGCTATAAATGCAACTTTGTTTCTGTTGAACACTACTATGGCTGAATATGGTTGCCCACCTGCTCAGCATAAATACGATTTATTTCTCATTACGTTGTGTAACGATTGGAGCGTTCGGAATTGGAGTTAAAGGTGACTTGCCCCAGGAGCTCTAATTGAGTGACTAGTTACTTCTACAAAAGATGATTCCGCAAGGATGAAACATACGTACATGTTTTTTTATTATTTCAGTCTCGGGTGTATTCACTTAATTCATTATAGTTTGTTTCAATAGATGGGATAAAATTATCGGTCTATATCGTCAGATGATAGAAGTTAAATCATCCGACAATATAGATGAATAATTTTTATCCCATCTATTGAAACAATCTGTAATGAATTAAGTTAATACACCTAGGGTGTAAATAATAAAACATTTAGCTCTACTAACGTATTGAGCACTTTTTTCTTGTTGTTTTTTTTTTACCAAGTATACCTCATTATATATATATATATATATATATATATATATATATATATATACACACATACAGAGACTAGCTTTTCAGTGTTACTTTGTATGTAGTGAGTTTAGTTTTTTAAATTTAATGTAGGTAACATTTAGACCAAAATATTTGACAGTTTTAGTATCTAGCAAAAAAAAAAAAAAAAAAAAAAAAAAAAAAAAAAAAACTTATTAGGATTGTGTTAGTTACGATGTGCTATTATGTGGGCTTATATATATATATATATATATATATATATATATATATATATATATATATATACATACATACACACACACACCTAATGCACATACTGAAAATTTTGTTTTGGTAAATGATATGAATTTACACAATACTGTGACGTCATATCTAGTTGTGTACATTCTTCGCATACCTGCAGAGACACCTATTCTTAAGTAATACCCCATGTATGTTGGGCTGCAGTAGAAGAAGCTTATTTATAATCAACCTGGGACTGTTTTTGTTTTGTTTTTTTATTTTTACCCAGAATAAAAAGATAGCGTCTAGCAAACAATGAAAGTAGACATTATTCATCGATTTAAAGATCTATCAAATAAGAAATGCAAGATTGATTTTTTACATAAACGTCACTTATCATTTTGAAACTTACTTTTAAATAATTACAAGATGATCACCATTTGTCAAGGCCCAAAGACTACTCGAGGATAAGGGTTAACAAACGATGAGATAATACTAATGATCATTAATGATAGAAAGCAGTAGGATTTGATTATTTAAAAAAGTAACTCAACAAGAACTTGTTTATATTGGACTTGAAAATAACCATGTTATAGCCAGATGAGAAAAAGCCACACGGTAGTGTGCCACTTCCATTGCATCAATAAAGTTATCATAGAATTCCTATTCAGAATCTATAAGAGAAATAGAGATTTATTTTAGACAATAAATTTGTTGAAAGTGCAAAATTTCTTAGAAGTTAGTTGCATTGGGCTGTATTTCATGTGTTTGCTCACTCAATGTGTGCTACGTACTGTAACGATACAATCCACTTTTACTCAGTTTATAGTTAGGTTATTTCACAATGTGCCCATTATTGAAGAAAAAAAAAAACATATCTCAGACAAAAGTTACTGCCTGAGAGTATTTGAGAGAAGTTGGAAGTGAAATTTAACATTCTTACTGTTGAAAAGCAAAAATTGAAACACGCAAATCATTGAGCTGAATTGTTATTTAAATTTTTTTTTTTTTTTCATCGTTTTTGAGATTCAACTTTCTTAAGCTTTGTTATTTTAATCATTAGTTTGGCTTTCAGTCTTTATTGGTAAGGATCAATAAAACACAAGTAAAAAAATTAAAAACTTTTCCTTGAGATCATTTATTTTTCACGGTAACTTGCAACAGGTCAAAATTCAAAAGGTCATTTTTTTTATTATTCTAAACATCTATCAACAGAACTGTAAAATCTGTAGTCTACATGCTCAACCTAGACTTTGGAAATTTATAAAGGTCCAACTATGTCCAATAAATAGTTATCCAAGCAGTTTAGTGTATAAAAAATGGGTAAATATAAATAAATTCCCTTCAACTTGTGATAATTTATTTTGAAAAAATTTCAATGTAAACAAACTTTAATGCTTTCTCTTTATAAATGTACAATTCTTTCTCTTGAGCCATTAATAGTTTTTTTCCAGATTACTTCAAGTTAAGAGACAATCTATTTTTTTATGTTTATATTGTTCATCTATGCATGTAAAAACAGTTCCATCTTAAAGTAAAAAGGTCACTCGCCAATATAAGATTATAAGTAGTTAAAAAAAAAAAAGTGGAAAATTTAGTGAATATGTTTCCATGTTTTTACATCGTTCATGATTTATTATTACGTGTTAAGAAAAATTTAGCTTGATTTCTTTCATGCTATGAATCATATTACAAAGTTTCAATGTGTTAGCTGTTGAAAATGAATCATGAACAAACCGTTTCATTTCTATATTTTGTGAGAATTAAGATTTTGCCTAATATTTAGGCTGGCTTCTAATAATTATTGCTTCTATTATGATTAGTTTCATTTACCATAGGAGGGCATTGGGATTTTTCAAAACTTATTTAAAGCCTCCATTTTTAGGTATACACTGATTTCTAAATCAATAGCATAAAAAGAAAAAAAATGTAAAGATCTTTTTTAAATCTCCTTTTCACGTCAGGATAATGTGACAAGGGTTGGAAAACGGGATTTGAAGAGCCAGCATCCTAGAGGAAGGGGATATTGACCTGCAAAAATGCCTGAGTAGCTCCAATAGCATTTTTTTGGTAGGGGGTGCTTCAGGCGATAAGCAGTAAACTAACCCCTTTTCAAAAACAGAAAGTAAAGTCTGGGAGGGTGAACCTTCTAGAACCGCACAGACCCAGCTCGGGATAGAGAAAAGTGGAGAGTATGTTTGAATCAGTAGAAACAAACCTCAATTCAGCCTTATATGAGCTACTTGTCTACTGCAAGAGTAAACACCTGCATGCTGAGAAAAACAGAAGCAAAAAGAATGCATATAGAAACAGAGGATTACTTCTCTTCAAGCGAATTAACCATATAACTATGATATAGTTTATCTTGTTGTCTTTTTCGAGTTTGGCCAGATTCCAGGACAAGAATTCATCTTGTCTAGTGGCATATCCAGCTTAGCATCGTTACTCATGAGACAAATGTGCACCATTCCTTGTGTTAGCCATCGCAGAACCATTTCGAGATTATCTTAATTTTGGCTTTAAATATTGTTATTTTGAATATTTAGCCAGGGTTTACTTGTAAAGTGAAGTACCCTCATGTAAAGGTATCCTGACAAACCCTTGTACAGAGAGGGGACGAAGACACTTGAATAATTCAAAATTTTATGTGAGTAACATAAATTGAGTGAAATCGCTATCTTGGCCTTTGGGCAAAGATCAAAGTGTAGTATCTGTTCTTTAGATGCTACACTTCAATTTCTTGTTGTCTGTCAGCAGAGGAGAAATCCTTCACGACTGAGACAATTTTTATTATTGTTCCTTTTCTCCACGTTAAAAAACAACCCTGGTGTCTGCTCTGTGGAGAGGCAAAGTAAATAGGAACATAAATTGAGACACAATCCTCATATTGCACATGCGTTAAATGTTGATACTTTTGAACATAACAATCCGTACTAAATAAGATTCTAATTGTACGTTGTGTAAACATATAACCAGTTTTAGTAAAAAAAATAAATAAATTTTATTTTAGTTTTGAAGATTTCGTTCAAAAATTACAATATCTATTTGGATTATCAAAAAATGAATTCATGATAAAAGATTTTTTAACGATTACTATGAAACATGCCCTTTATTATTCTCAACCCATTATCCTAATGGTGAAAGACTAAGACTTCAGGTGGTGGTGGGCCAAATTAATGCAGAAATTGTAATGTAATCAAAGTGGTAGCTATTTACTCATTTGAGATGTAGAGACACGAAGAGAGACAGGTACGGTGTAGAGACAGAGAGAGAGAGAGACATGTATAGATAAATCATTCCTTCCTCTCACTCCCTCTTCCGATGTTTATGCCCTCCACCTTCGACATTGTTATAATTCATTTGTTATCGTCACTTTTACTTAGCCAAACAAATATTTTCCATCATGGTTGATATATATAATTTTGGCAAGGTGGGGAGAGGTCGCCCTTTTCACAATCACTCCCTTCTCCTCACATTTATATTTAAAACAGAAAAAAAGAAACTAAATTAAATAAGTAAAAAAAATAAATAAAAATAAAACATCTCTATTCCTCTACCCCGGAGGAAGATAGGTTTTAATAAACGAATTATTGCATACGATTAACTGAACACAAGTTGGGAGCAGTACGTGCGTAACTTTCCCAACAACAGTATAATAGTGCGTATAGTGACGGTATCCATTCAGCTAACCACAGGAGAGGAACGGGGGGGGGGTTGCAAATGTGATGCCAAGGACGTGATGGAGTAGTACTAGAAAATCCAGAACATCCAAGAAACGTGAGACAGCTGAAGATTGAACGAAACCGAGTATAGACATCAGTGTTGTTCAACTACAAATACACAAGTGTGAATGTGTAGTCAGAACGAAATAGGAGTACGGATTTACAACAGAATAAACGGAAACAAACGTAAACGACGACGATGATGGCGACTGCTACTACAACGTAAAATAAGGCTCCAGTTTTAAATCTTAGCCCCCCCCCCTCCCCTCTCTCTCTCTCTCTCTCTTTCAGCGTCCAGAGTAAGCGCACGTGACGATTTGTTTCTAGTAGTACAAGTCACCTTACTATCTAAATTATCGTCATAACCCCTCTCCTCCTCATCATCTCCGTTTCATTTTGTTTTTGATCTCCATTTTATTTGTACAGTGTGGATATTAGGTACAGGCAATAATGGCGGAAAAAAATATAGGGGACATAGTTTTTAAAGCCGATTTATCATAATTTTTTGTAGGTTTCCGACTACTTTTTGATTGCATTTGAAAGATTAAAACCTTAAGTTAATTTCCCAAAGGAAAAAAATATTAGTAAACGTGAAAAAAGCTAAATAAAAAATAAAACTTATAATGAAAAATGTTTTCACGGCAACATTCAGAAGTTGACAAATTCAGCTAAATTTTGAAGTTAAATAAATTCATTGTAAAAATCCTTTGAAAGATAATTAGTTTCCTGGGTCTATTTCAAAGATAATTAGTAAAGTCCTAGGATATTGAATTAAATAAAAAAGAAGAAAAACCACTTTGTACAAAAGAAATAGTTTAATTAGCCCCCCTCCCCCAAAGCGAGAGATTCTAGTTTCGCTTAAGCAAAAATAAACGACGTAGTCTACGTGTGGATTCTACGGAAGCTCAAAAAGTCAAAAGGCTGTCTGAAAATGATGTCAGGTAGTTTTAGGGAGCCAGGTAGTAATTTTCCCCTCGCCGTGCATCCGTACATTCATATCGTGAACGTTTGTATAGTTTTTACCATATATTTTTTATTATTATTTAATTATTTTTCTGTGTTCCTGCTTTAGAATTAAATTTTTATTTTTCAAGATTATATAAAAATTATGTTACACCGAAAGTTTCACGTTCATTCAAGCAAGGAAAATATTAAAATCTTACGTATAAAAATTACGCGAAACATGTAATCTAAAAAAAAAAAAAAAAAAAAAATGCAATATTTCTTGCAATTATATTTTTTTGTGTATATGAAAATATTAAATAAACAATGCTTAATTTAATGATAATATCGGTAGTTCGAGAAATTAATTTTTCTTCGAGTTATATCAATTTCGTTAATACAGGGCTTTTTTTCGTAATGTTCCTTTTTTTTTTACATAGGCATCACCACATTATCAAGGCCAAGAGGCCACTCAAGGATAAGGGTTCCTTAAAAATAATTTTTCTTTTTATTGTTACAATTTACGATGCTTTATTTTCATAAAAAGCAAAAATAATTTTTTTTCACTCATGAAAACCATAACTTTAGTAAAGGTATTTTTTGTTTAAACAAAATACATTTCCACTAATATTCAAATAAAAATAATGGGTTCTTTATATCACGTGATTATTATTTGATAAATACTGAAAATTTCATTAAAATTGGTTAATTTCCTGATATTTTGGTGAATTTTTAAGTAAAGGGAGGGGGGGTCAAAATGTTTATACATTTTGAGCATCGGCTATACATTTAGTAGGTATATTTGCAATTATAAAAAACGGAACCACATAAAACATCTAAATTTAAAGTAAACGCTTGCAATAAATTCTACGATGACGCCGTTTCTTTACACACAAATATGGAAACTCAAGACGAGTCAACTGACCAGATTTCTATTTATATCTACGGGAGAGAAAGAAGCGATTTATGCAGTATAAGAATAATGTGAAAAAAAAAAAAATAAATAAATAAATAAATATACACAGACACAACGATTAACTGTTACCAAACGCAAGAAAACTTTTCTATTTATTATCTGTATAATTCTCACATCTGTTTAATTACTTGCCGATTATAAGATATATAATCTTTGCACTTGTAACTTTTACTTAGACAAACCAACGTCTTTATAAAATGGACTGAAATTCTTGAGCAAAGACCCGACAAAATGGTCATCTACCTTGGAAAACATGCTGACTTGGTCAAGTAAAAATAACGCTAACAAATGCATAGATCTTACAAATCAGTAAACATATCTGAAAATTATAAGTAGAAAAGTAAATTTTCTTGCGTTTAGTAACAATTATTGTCTTTCCTTTTAACTATGCTGCATTGCTGCACAGTTGCACATAAATGAACACATTTTTTTGCCCCACTAATCCTAATTATGTTAACACACACACTATCTTGGTCAATGGGATGCTGAGAACTGATACTACACTACAATATTTGCAGAAAATATAAACACTTACATTTTAAACAAATTAGTCACAAGACCATGAAAAGTGTAAGGAAAAAAAGGGGAGATTGTTGGTCATCCTTGGTATAAAGTGATAAAAACGTCTATCCTACTTTAATTAGAATCACCACAATACCACATTTACTCTAGGAAAAATTCCGACTTAAGATATTCCCAAATTTGTTGAAAATTTTATTTTTAAAAATTATATTTAAATGTACAAAAATTCATTGGAATAGTATTGGGAGTAAGAAAAAAGAAAAAAAGAAAAATAAAAGATTTGGTTAATAACACTCAAAACTTCCTAAATAATAGACTATTCGTTGTTTTCCGGTTTATCAGAATTAGAAACGAGCAGGGTCAATCTCTAAATAGAAGTGAGTCTTAAGTGGGAGAAAAAGAAAACAAAGGAGTTTAGAAAATAGGTTTCAAGATAAATGCATTTTGAGAGAGGTTGAGAACAAAAAATTGAAAGTGGAGAGCAGGCATCATGGAGTATTTTGATTACCAGGAGGGGGGGGGGTATTCACTCGATTAGCTAAGAGACTAAACTTACCTAAAAGGCTGGGGTTTGATAAGACTAGGACCATGTACAGCATACACAGGCAGGAAACACACTCTTACTTGACTCCTTTTTGTACGCACAAGCTCACTACTTGCATCCATCTTTTTTCAAATATAGAAGAATAGAATCTTTTTCTATCACATCTGATCTTGATCTTCAGCTGATGCTTAAAGATTTAACGCCTTCAATGCTCAGATGCGATGTCTACACCATCATTCACTTATATGACCAGGATGGAGAGAACCACAATTTTTCTTTGTCCAACGGTGGGCAGATGTTGATTATGTAGGATACGGCTAACAACAGAATGTTAGAGATCGATTACAAGCCATCACCCTATTGACATACCGTTGAGTTCACAGCATTATAAGAAAGCATGACCAGGTGCTTCACTAAGGAGTCTTCCATTCCGAAACGGTTGTATGGCATTAATGGGTAATGTATTCGGAGCCAGTTGCCTGGTCAGAGAGAATTTGGAGTTATTGAGATGACTCATCTCCGGCACGCAACTGCATTTAGAGATGATCTCCTCCTCCAACCAATCAATGAACAGATTGTCAGTTGCCACCTCTCACTAGAGAACCTGAAAAAGCTTTCCAAATGTGGCTCAACACTTTCTGAAGAACTGCGATTTGCCCTTTCAGTCTACGATGGCCATCGACTGAATGGTTGAAAATGAGGTTGGGAAAGACACTGTCAAAGTTTGACTTGAAGAAATTCAATTTCTTCCCATGTCAACATAAAATACAGGCCTGCCTATGAACCCAGTGCTACTTCCAAACGACAGAAAATGCTGGAAAATCTTTAGGCTGTTTACAGGCAGGGAAAGTATGGTTAGTTCGTAAAAGATGAGAGGAAAGATGTAAGACGGACACATCTCAGCTTCACCTTTTAAGGAGAGTCTCCTTTGAAGTCAAGTCTAACCGAGGATTCCATGTTTAACTGAACCTCTGACCAATTCTTCCAGCTGGAGGTCTGATCTGAACTGGACCATCTGTCATGCATAAAAGAGTTGTAAGGGTGATGTCATTGGTCCAGGTGCCCAACCACAGGCTGACTAACTTGCGGGATTGATTTAAGCCACTGATTGTTTGGTAATGTGAACGCACTTTTGTTACTCATGATACAAAGACAGTGATGTCGTTAGGAAATGCCACACGAGACAAAGCAATTCCACTTAGGACCAAAATTGCGCAGTAGCAGCAAGGATGTAGGAACAGAGGTACTTTAAACAAAAAGGCCAAGGAACTATAAAAAAAAAATGTTTTTATGAGTAAACATTTTTAAATAAATAGAAAATCGATTTAATCTATTATTAAATCATCTTTTAATGGGTAATATCAGTTACCAAAATGCAGTCCTCCCAGGAATTACCTCAACTTTTTTAAGGGGGTAAGACTAATCCTTCCAGATATATATAACCTCCTCCCTTGGGAGAGGAAGTAATATAGTATGTTTTGTTGTCATTAGACTATCTTCACAAGGACTACACCCCCTCCTTATTTTAAAAGGGAGGGTTCATACTATATATTCTGTTGTCATATCATGTCATTATTTTTGAGAGCAAGTGTATATGTCTGGTCACCATTATATCTTCTCAGTAAAAAAGATGCGTTATCCAAAAGAGCAGTTTTTTGTTTGTAATATATAATAGCTTTCCTATTAAATCAAACATGGATCTACACACGATGCAAATATTCTTCAAATTTATGTAATCTTTCCTATTTTTCTTAAGGGTCAGTGCGGAAAATATTCAAAGTTAATTATATGATTGTTTCTGTGCTACGAAACAGATGCTGTAAAAAGTGGACATTTTGACATGTTGAAATAAATAGTAAAATGAAATAACGGTAAGATGAATAACATCTCAGAATATAGTTGTTTTGTCATATATATATATATATATATTATATATATATATATATATATATATATATATATATATATGCGTGTGTGTTGGGATGATTAATCAGAATCGGGAAAAATCAAAACTTTTTGCGGTATCGGAATCAGAAAAATTATAATCTGATTTCTGATTCCAAACTGATTCTTTTAATTTTTTTTTGACAATAAAAAAATGAAACAAGCACAAATTGTTTTTCTTTTTATTAGAAGTTATTTATAACATAAGACTGAGAAGGACCACAGAATGGATTATAAGTCTCATTTACAGATTTAATATTGATTCACAGAGTTTAATTTATTTTATTTATTAGTCATTTATCGACAGATAACTTGCCTTTTCCCTTTGTAAACTTTTTGCGTCTTTTCGAGAGAGTTGGCTTGATTATTAAAAAGGTTTTAAATGCACTGGATAGAGCTTTAAAATTCTGTTCGGGCCAGCTATACATTAGCGGTGCCTGTCATCGGCTTCTGAAATAATTAAAGTTTTATGGCGTTTCTCTTTGGACGCAAATTAAATATATAGATGAAAATCTCCAATGAGTTTAACAAAATCTTGGATAAAATGCATAAAAAGAAAACATTCTGAAGATTTTCTTAATTAAAAAGGAAATTACATCTAAATTTAAACTTCCCCAAAAAGAAGAATGGGATTGGGACATTTATTACTGTAATTAAGAGAAAAAGAAAAATGATAAACAAATATGCAACAAATAAATGTTACCAAAGGCAAAACTGTTCCGCATACCTGAATAAATTTGTGTTTAAACTTCTTTTAAAGTGTGTTTTTGGTTTAAAACAAACTTAGTGTCTTCTCTTTGAGTCAGAATTTTTAAAATGACTGCCCAATAGCCCTGGCAGAACGACCACTGATAACCGCTCAAAATTGAAAATTAAAAAAATGTTGGTAGAAACATAAATAAATGTTAACAATTGATCGAAAATGTTATGTTGTATGAGTATTTCGATTTTTGAGTGCTTAAGCAAGAAATGGGCCTGAAATTAGTATTATTTTATGTTTATTTTATGTGCCAAACAGTTTTCCTATGAAAATTATTTAAAAATGTAGAATCCCATTTGGGGATTTTAGCTAAACGGATTAATATATTTGCTGCTGTTCCTATTATTATTATTATTATTAGTAGTAGTAGTAGTAGTAGTAGTACAGTTACACAAATCAATCTAATAATTGACCAAATGCGTATAATTGTGAAAAAAAAAAAAAATTGAACATTTTTCAAAGAGGGAAGGTACAGAATAGTTAACAAAAATCCCTCCTAATGTTAAGAATTCTTTTCTAAATAGTATGTTATGTAGAAACGCATTCTTGACATGGGACAGGCTTTATCAACTATTCTCCCCTACACAGTTTTCTTATTTTGCATACCAATCGTCAGGTAATTATTTTTAAGATGCCAGCATGCCAGATTTCAATCCGCCATTTTGGTTTGCCAAAATGTATGCCGGTGCGCCAAATTTTATTCCATCATAAAAACAAATTTCTACATTTTTATCTAGCAAATAAACATAAAAGTACATATGAAAAACCATGTTTATTTTTTAAAATCCAACAATGGAACTGAAGTTGATGTTTTGCTTCTAAAACAAAATTAACTTTTTTGATTAATCTGTGTGGCATACCTGAAATATATTTTTTCTAATGAATAAAAAATAGATAAAATTTATCTTTACAAGAATCTTTATATCTAGCCAATAAAAATAAAATTACGTATGAAAAAAAAAAAAAAAAAAAAAAAAAAAAACATTTTTAAAAATCCAACAAGAGCTGAAATCGATGTTTTGCTTCTAAAACAAAATGAACTTTTTTGATAAATCTCTGTATTGCATACCGAGAAAATATTTTTTTAATGAATAAAAATGAATAAAATTTATTTATACAAAAATCTTTATATATTTCTCTAGCCAATGAACATAAAATCTTATATGAAAACCATGTTTATTATTTTAAAAAATTCAACTTATGCAACGATGCTGAAGTTTTTTATTAACAAACTAATTTTTTGATAAACTCTTGTGCTGGTACAGGTTGCCAATTAATAGAAGCAAGTGACCAGACTATAGGTAGAAACCTTCCTATGATAAAAATAAAGAAACATGACAACAGTAAATAGCAATCAACTCGGACACAATGTTTGTATATTAAAATATTTTTTTTAATATTAAACCAAAGTAGCTTTATATATATATATATATATATATATGATCTCCGGTAGTCACGAAATTAAATTCAATTAAAAGCGTTTTGGATATTTTAAGCAGGATAGTTCATAGAGTAAATGTGGCATTGTGGTGATTTCTGAAGTGAAAATGATGGACAAATGGAGAAAGGGTTGAAAAGAAATGAGTCGAAATGTGTCAAGTTGAAAAGAGGATAAGCAGGATGACTACAAAAGTAATGGTTGGAAATCCTTAACGACTGTGGCAATTGTTATTCCAAGCATATTTGATGAAGAACACCCCCCCCCGAGAATAAAATGTATTCAATTCCCAGATTAACATTGATTCTTCAAGCATAATTTGTTTTTATTAGTTTTTATGGTAAGAAAAATAAATATTCTAAAGCACTTGCCTATTCAACTTCAAGATTTTAAAACACTTTTCACACGTATTTGATAAACGGCCTTATGGTGTCTATTAGAGACTTCACACTTTAATATCAAAAGATTTAAAATGCTTGGAGATTTTTTGTTTTTGTCGCTACTTTGACCATGATGTTGCCTGATTACCACATCCCCTGAAATAGTTCATGTTTATTTATATTTTGTTTGGTTTTGGCACAAGTGAAAAATATAGATAAAAATCTTACAAGTTTATCAAAGACTTGGATAGAATATATAAAGAGCACACATTTAGAAGTATTTTAACTTAAAAAAAAAAAAAAAAAAATTTTTGCATTTAAAATACCCCCAAACATGAGATTCTACATTTTTAGGCGATTACGTGTGAATACATTGAAACGTTTAGAATTTAAAATGGGGATTCACTTGTGCATATAAATATAATGTAAAATAATCCCATTTTCGGTACATTCTTTTTAAGCAGTTAAGTAATTTTTACCACTAATTCTAAGTCTGATCAGTAAAATCATAAAATCGCATGTAGTTGCTTTATTTTTTATATTACCACCCAGACTTGAGGTTTGTAGTAGGAAAGGAGCGTTTATGACTTATGAGTTTATGACTTAATAATCACATATTTTATACTAAAGTGTGATTTGGTGGGGGATGCCCTTATCTCTTCCCACAGAAGACATGTTGCGAGCCCGTCTCTGTTTTATCGTTATTTCCATGGCAAGTGCTCGTCTGAGCTCCATTCTCTCATACCCCTTCGCCAATCTTTCACGAAAAACACCCGACTAGCTGAAACCACCATCAACAATTTTCCCCACTCTTTATCCATGCCTAAATCAAAACGTAGATTCCATGAACAAAGCTTCTTTCTTAGAACTGCACGCCTGTGGAACTCTCTGCCGCTTGCCTGTTTCCCTCCCGACTTCAACTTGGATGTCTTCAAGTCCAACACAAATTCCTGATGAACCGCCTCCCTAAGTAATGACACTTTATCAAATCTCCATTACTAACTATTACTACGATATTATCCCATTGATTACTGTACACACAATAACCCTTATCCCCGAGTGGCTTCTGGGCCTTGATAAGTGGTGACTTCCATGTAAAAAACAAAAGAATTAACATTCCCAACATTTAAAACAAAGTTGGTTACATATCCTTAAAACATTGATCAACAAGATGTGATCATTTAAAGTTATATACGAAACTTATTGTTTGCTGCCTTAATGTATTTTTACCACTAAATTTTTCAAGCTGTTTACATGTAATCACCTAAAAATGGAGAATCGAGTTTCTTTTTTAGGTGTATTACAATATATGTTTGATTTTTTTTAAATCCAAAACTTGGTTTTTCATACATAATTTTATATTTATTGGCTAGATAAATGGATAAAGGTTCTTGTAAAAATAAACTTTATTCATTTTTATTCTTTAGAAAAAAAATGATTTTCCTGGTACGCCATACAGACATCAAAATAGTTAATTTTGTTTTAGTAGAAGCACAGACTTCAGCTCTGTTGTTGAATTTAAGAAATAAATGGGATTTTCCATATGTAATTTTATATTTATTTGCTAGATAAAAATGTACAAATAATTTTTTTCTGTAGAAATTTGTTCTATGACAGAATGAAATCTGGTGTACTTTTTGACAAACCGAAATGGCAGATTAAAATCTGGCGTCCTTGCATGCCAAAAAAAGAATTACCGATCATTTTACATTAAATGTATATTTGAAACTGATATCCCACTCTAAATACTAAAATGATTGCTTTTCTTTCCGTCAAGTTTTTTTTAAGGATTTTACATGTAATCTATATATATATAAAAGCGAAAATGTATGCATGTTTGCTTTTTCTGTATGTCAACAAAAGACTTTTCAGAGAAGCGGTCGCTCACTTCACAACTTTTTATATCAAATATAAATCGTAATATCTCACAGTTTACGAAGCTTGCCTGTCTATTTAATTTGCTCGATTTTGGGAAGATAAATATTCAATATTTGTCGCTCACCGCATGTGGGTTAATCTTTTTCCTATAACATCTTGGGGAAGGGGAAAAACAGCGTTCAGCAGTAAATGAATACTATCCCGCAGTCAAACTTGACCTCATTAACTCATTAAAACGGGCACCTGCTAAATCCAAGTAATTAAATAAATTCAAACGTGTTTCCGTTAGCATCTCGCGGTGGGGCAATGGTTAACGTCGCACGTTTTTCTTTTTTTTTTTTTTTTTTTTTCACACTTTAATTTACAACTTTGCCTTAACGGTTCGAGTTCGATCCTCATACTTACTTTTTTTTAACCCCCCCCCCACACACCTCCAAACACCCGGGCAACGCCGGGTACCCCTCGCTAGTCACCTATAAAAGTAATATTTCTTTTTGGAATGGGGATTTAGCTGAAAGTGTTAATCTAAAAATTTGTCATTATTATTATTTTACTATTATTTGCATCTGGTTTTTGTTTACAGCAAAACAAATCAATTTAATAACCCAAATGTTTGTAATTAAAATAAAATTTAAACTTCATTCATAGAGAGAAGGCACAGAATAGTGAAAGCCCAGCCCCTCGTGTTAAAAATGGTTTTCTAAATAGTAACCTTATTTAGAAATTCGTTCATAACAACAGTAGGGGCATTGTTAATATTTTATTCTTACATCGTTTTCTCATTTTGTCTACCAATCAATCATCGACTATTTTCAACTGTTTATGAAAACAGTTAAGTAGCATCTTGTACATTTACAACGAACTGTTACAATCTGGCTTTGTTTTAAAATCAAAATAAATATTTTGCTGTATTACAATTTCAAGCAATTACAAGGAAAACATTTGAGAAAAATATACGCGGAAATTACGGGGAAATTTGAAAATTTACAAAAAAAAAAAATAAAATAAAATAACAAACAAACCTCAAATATTGATTAATTTTAAAAGAATCAGAAATTGTATCGGAATTGAGAAAAATTTTAGAATCGTCCCATCATCACATATATATATATATATATATATATATATATATATAATGGGAGAGATAGATAAAGAGGGCGGCATACATCTAGAATACTTGTCTAATGTATTGCTATCTCTATAACAGTTAATGATGTATCTATAAAAGCTATAAACGAGCAAGAAAAAAAACATGCACATAATACAAGTGCAGAGATTTAAATCAACCGTAAAGTTAGAAAGAAAGAAAAAAACGTTAAAATTTCATTCATTTTCTACAATAATTTCCATGCTCGTTTTTCTTTTCGTTTTCGTTCCAAGTGTTTAAACAAAAAGAACAAAAAAACAAAACAAAAAAACAAAACAAAAAAAAAAAAACGACAGAGATTGTGTGTGATAATTGGAAGAAAAACAGGAAATTGTTAAATCGAAATCATTGAGATAGAAAAGTCATTTAATGATAATTAAGAGCTAAAGAGAAAAAAAAGTGAATAGACGTCCCCCACCCCCACCCCATTTTTTTTTTCTAAAACTGCACACTTAACTAAAATAAACTGATAAACTTAACACAAATAAAGTTGGCATTTATATAGGAACAGATTATTGATCGAACAAAAATAAAACCATATTAAACGTATGGTAGGTGCTTATACATAGCTAACCTATTCGGACGACATAGTTGAAAAGAAAAAAGTGAAACAAAATGAAAGTAAAAACCCCGGGGCACGGGGCACGTATAGCTAATGTGGACACACACACACACACACACACACACACACACACACACTTCTAATATGAAACGACAGGGTTTAAAAATCATTAGATTTTTTTTGTTTACGAACAGTAACACGAACGGGGGGGGATGTAGAACATGTTCTAGATTTGTGTAGCCTTAGTCACACATCATTCAATGTCGTAGTAAAGATGAGATCTTAATTAAATACGGGGATAATGTGTTATACGGTAGTTAATCTATTTGTTATTTTCTTAAAAAAAAAATTTAAAAAAAAGACAATACCTGTTCAAAAAAGAACGTTAAGAATCGTGAAAAAAAAAAATGTTTAAATAAAATTAGAAAATTGACTTATGTTTGCACGTCACGTGTTTGTATGTAGGAAAAAAAAAGAAAAAAGAATTTCTGTTATTTGTCCCGAAAATAAAACTTAACACAACAAAATGTAAAGAAAAAATATGACCACTCTTAACCTGGTCATTTATGTTTCTGGTCTTAATTCTGATTCATATTGAAAACAGATGAAATACATAAAAGTTATATCTACCCTGCCTGCGTTGCCCAGGAAGAGGACTTAACTTTATTAATACAGAAAAAAAAAGGGGGGGGCGTCTTCAACTAAATTAAGTAAAAATAAATACAAATATTATCAAGAAAAGCTGCTAATAAGCTCTAAATACACAAAACTTCATTTTTGTTTAAACTAATAAAACTAAAATAAAATATAATTGAGTATTTGTAAGAAACGGACGCCCAGAGTTTCAGTTTGTTTCGACTATTTATGACTACTTTGGAAAAAAAAAATTATCAAACTACGAGATTATTGCTTAAAACAAAAGATCTCGTTTTTTCATTGTTGAAAATCTATTACACTAAAACTAATCCTCGCTTGTTTTTCTTAACACTTTATATATATATATATCTCACATAATATACATGTCTAAATATTCCTCAGTTTTGGGATTTAGTTATGTCTGAAATAAAAATTCAACTGTTCTAATCAGCCGTAATTTGCAATTAGCTTACCAAGTGACATCTCTTACTAGGTTTCTGTCTACCATGTTCATCACATGTTTTCTCCTACCCCTGGTTCTGTCTTTTATTTATTTATTTATTTATCCTGTCAGTATCTCCATCTTTTGCTTATTAAGTCAAAATGTAATAAACCATAACATTAGATTCGAAGAATACATTAGAAACAAAAAAATATACTAATTGGAAAGATACAGACAAGCTAGTTTCGACTTTTTTTTTTTTTTTTCAAACTCATCTTCCCCCGATACGATCTAACAAGAGCTCAATTGGTGAGGCAAGGCATCGAGCCACACACAGAGGCGAGGAAGCAAGTAGATACGAGATTGTGACTTTTGTGGGCATATATATAATGTGACGTAAATGTGGTTGATAGTATTTAAATAAAAACTAGATAAAATCAGCTTTTATTGAAACGTGTATATTGTACAATTAATTAAGTATATCCTTTTCTTTTTTCTTAAAATAATAAAGACTAAAACGCCGTAAGTGAAATTTAAGATCACATGTTAAAGAAGAGCATTCTTTTATTATTATCATTATTATTATGCGAAGGATAGCACATATGGGTAATTGGTCGTCGTACTAAAAAAGCGCTGCTGCTGCTACTACGGAGGCTCTTTTAAACGGATTTATTAAACACCCGCCTTCTTAATATTCCAGCGATGAAAACAAGACATTTGTATTAATTACTATATTAATATGCATATTATTAAAAGTATAACTTCACGTGTATATGCGTTTCCTCGCGACTACAAGAATTTAATCAATATTTTTTTTATGAATCGAATATTTATTGCAATGAAAAATTCAATAGCATAAAAAAATAAAATCCGGTACGTACTGTTAGTTTATTACTGTGAATTAGAAATCGATTTTCTTCAACGTTATATCCATGAACACTGTGTATTCCCTACATGCTAAGAAATAAATTGGGACCCCAAGTTTGCTTAAACCGAGTCTTCGAGGGTCACGTGACTCGCATTTATGTAAACATCGAACTAGAGAACTGAAGGAAGCTGAAACGAAATGCATCATTTACAAGATTTGTTAATTACTTTGTCCGTCTTGAGATTTTAACTAAAAATGGTTCCTTATATTTTAAAAAATAAAACTTTTATCAACCTGTACACATTTTTTTTTTTGTCATGTGCGCTAGAGGACTAGGTAAAGACTTAATTTTAAAAAGTTGATGTTTAAAAGGTATTTGGTTCTCACATTCAAAATTTCGCCGACGAGCTAAAGTACGATGCGCGCGCAAATAACATGAACATCTGTGAAAACAATAGGGAATACATTGGATAAGTCTTAATATTATGGAAACTATTTGTCGGCAACAATTTTAAATGTGATATTCGTTCAAAAAAAAAAAAAAAAAAAAAAGTCTTTAGTTGGTCCTGTATCGCATATTGACTACATTTATATTTGGGAAACAAAAAAGTAAAATGTAAGATCAACAATCAATAAGACTCCTTTCAGTCACAAAAGACAATGGACACCCACTATAAAGATATCTGCAGGGGGAGGCTATAGTGAAGCAATCACACCTCTCCCGAATTAGCATTGTTTGCGCTCAATAATAAAAAAATAAATAAATAAATCAGGACCATTGGAAACAATGCTAAGAAAAACTGGTCTTATTTCGGAGTTTTCCTTCTCCTATACTAGTTGTACAATTAAGATTTGAAAGTCTGAAGAGAGTATATAAGAATTCATATTTTCCTCGCAAAGATTGTGAGTGGGGGAAAAAGGCGATGTAGTACAGAAGTCATTTACTCCTGCTGTTTTGAAAAAAATGCGTGAAAAGCAAGGGAAACAAGTAGGGTATTTTAAGAACCCCTATTCCACAACAGAACCGGATATCATTCTGAAGTTTAAGTGCGTGGGTAGTTGGTTGGAGAGGGAACATCCTAGAGTGATTTCGAGCAAAATAGGGTCCATTTATTTAATCATTTACAATGACAATCTTGAATGTAAAAAATAAAAATTTGAAATTTAGTTTTCGATAATCACGCTCGAGATGTATTGATTCAGCATTTAAGGAAATGATGAAGTGTTTGATGATGCGTGCAAGGCCTCTATTCCGAACTGTCGGAATATTTTAAATAGTTTAGATTAAGGGTGAAATTGTTTCAGTATTTTGTTTAATGTCCTATGTACACAAAAAAAAAAACACACACAAACATTGAAATCTTAAATGCATTAACGTATGTGTTAGCACGGTGTTGAAAAAACAAAAGTAACATCCACGAATAAGCGCATCTTTTATACACACACCGGCGTGTCACACCGCCCTTATTTACAATATCCACAATTACGTGGATTAACCATTCGTACCGGTGGTTTCTGGTGCAATAGGGAAATCAAACCCTGGATTTGAATACTAGTTTACTTAAAGTTCGATTCCATTATTGTCACAGAAACTGTCGATGTATGTTTACGAACACATACACACGACTTACTTTAGCACTTCGGAATAAAAAACAAATTGGATAATTAAGTGCTGTCAAGTTTTAAATAAAGTTTCTTAAAATTATTAAAATTGCTTTCGGGAATGACGAACGTCCTCGATTCGTTTCAGTTTAACTCCACTCATTTCATTTTTACCAATACAGTACTTCCGGTTCCGTTAGATTCCAGTATGTGAAAAGAAATAAAAGGTCAATGTGTGCTGGTTGTCCAACAGAAGCCCTAACTTTAGAATATTGACTTTGATACATAGGGGTAATCCGACCCACTACGAACGAATATTACCTTTAAATTTATCGTCGATAAGTAGTTTCTCTTAGCTGTTACCAGTTAAAACAATATGGTTGTCAGACAAAATTACTACAGGAAAACATGGAATATTGAATTATGTTGTAACTTTCGAACTACTTGTCAGCGACAAATCTAAAGGCGATAATCGTTCGTAGCGGACCGGATTACCCCAATATATCATTAAAAGTCAACATTCTAAAAGGCAGGTCTCGTCTTCGGTTGGACAACCAGCGGCGCTGGTTACCAGCGCACATTAGACAAAATAAAATAATAAACCACTATTCTTGAAGAATATAGTTACACATTTCAAACGCATTTTTCATCAAATTACATGCGTAAATTGATTTTAACTCGAAAGGACTCTTCTCTATCAAAAAAAAAAAAAAAAAAAAAAAAAAAAATTCTAATTTACTATCCAGAATTTTAATCGCAACATGTTTACATCGTCGAAACCGAATAAAATTTTCTTTTTATTATTCAGAAATTTAAAGACTTGTGACTTTTTGAAAGGAATTTAAAAGTATTTAAAGTGTTGAATAAAAATTCTTTTAAAGTAGCTTTAAAATTCTTAGCAAATACTCATGGATTGAAAATTTGGGAAGCTAATCCAATATTTACGGGTTAACAAGCCAACAAGCCACTTGTGCAAATGCACAAGTTGTGGATTTTACCTTGCTTTGGTTTTTATTTTTGAAGAGTTCAATTTCAATTCAGAATAAGTAGAGACAATCATGAAATTTTATCTGGAAATGAACGCAATCAGTTATATAAAAAGTGATTTTAATTTATTTCAAAAACTTGGTGCTTATGCACTTATGTTACCGTGCTATTTTTTTTTTTTTAATTTGAAATAGTATTTTCAAGTTTTACGATATGTTTTTATGAAATTGTTAGGTGAAAGTACAGATTACAAAACACTCTGCCCTCACCACGTCAAGAATGACTTTCTAAATAACGTTATTTCAGCACGGTAACATAAGTGCATAAGTACCTAAAACTTTAATTTATTACGAAAACTTAAATAATTTAATGTTTTTGTTGTGTTGCTATATTAAATATATTAAAGGATTTGTTTAAATTTTCCGAAAACTTTCGCAAAATTCCGTAAATTTCGCAATTATCACCCACTTGTCCTGCATCGAACTCTTCTAAAAAAAAATAAATAAATAAATAAATAAATAAAATAAGAAAGCTAAAATGCAGAAGTGTTGTTAACAATTTCGTTCACTTAAGTAAACGATATCGTAATAGTTTAACTATCAAAATACCATTTAGAAAAATAATTTGGTTTAAAAAAAGCGAAACAAAAGCGAAAGTAAAAACTCCCTGACAATACCAAGTAAGCACTTGTTAATAATATCTTTAGCACTAAAATAAACACTTTCTCCAAATAGAAGCTACATATATTTTAAAAATTGAAACCATACACAATAACTACAAAACCAAAACAAGTATTTAATAAACAAAAATAAAAACATTTATCAAATAATCTAATTATTATTAAACTGGTGTAGGACCAATATGTTGAACTTTGAAAATCAAAATTGCCCTAAGCCAAGCAAAGATCAGTGGAATTTCACTTTATTAGTTCCAATTTCAAGATGGTCGCCAAGAGTAAAGAGGATTTATTGTAGCGTTCCAGTGTTGCCAAGGTGATATGTCAAGTTATCCAATCAGCGTCCTCGATTTTTTTTCAGTTTTGCATACGTTTCTAATAGTAGTTGTATTTCAAAAATGGCTAACGGAGGCATTAAATATGACATCTAAGAATCAATACGATTGGAAGTTGTCCATGTCTTTCATTAACCCACGACATTAACTTCGCCAGAGTTGCCAATTCAAACCAATACATACTCTTCGTTAAACCTTATATGGAATAAAATCGTATGCTAATAAGAAAAATAGTATGATGCGTGCGTGTCTATTTTCATTAAATAAGTTCTAATTTAGCCATTCCATTTTTTTTTTAATTGACCAGGCCGACCATGTTGGAATTGGAATGAACCTAAAAAAAAAAAAAAAATTGATGTACGTACTTGAGACGGAACGAACATTTCAACCTTTTGTTTTTTTACTAAGAATCCAAATCTTATAAGGTAGCGAGGATGGTAGGTCTTGCTCCGCCATTTAAAAAATTCATCACTTGTTCATGTTCACCCTCCTTAACCTCTCCAGAAATAAGAGATGAAAATCTGCCTTGTAGTGGCTACATATTAATCGCTAAAAATCAATTTTATTTTCTTAAAAAAATAAAATGCAATACTTTATCAATTTACGTGATTTTTTAAATACATTTTCATTCCATGACGGGTACGTACATCAAAGATGTTTTCTTTTTCTTTAGGCTGAACTCTGGATTTACAACGAATAATTAAATAGAACTGTCACAAAAAAGTCGTTTGCTATTTTATCAAAAATTTTCAAGTGTGCGAATTAGGTTCCAACAGCGATTTGTTTTTCTAGAAAAAAAATAAAAATACGAAACTTTCGTTCGGCAACTTCCGGCGCTTCCCGTAAACTGCCCGGACAATTCCGATGATAGCATGGTCTATATACTGCACGAGTACCGATATTTTGATCGATTGCATAAAAATAATATTCATTTGGGTTTCTATAAATTTCAAATTTCATTCGGATGTTTCCATCTTTTTTTTTTTTTTGTGAAAAGATTTTTTTGCCTTTTCATGATTAAAGATAGCAACAATTAATTATTTTACTGAAAAATAAAACAAAAACAAATCAAGACTTCTGAAGCAAGCAGACTTCTGTCTCTCTCGAGAGAAATTGCTAAAGTTTGTTTTTCGTCGTATCAGAACAATTTTAATCGCACACCAGCAGAAAGAGATATTTTCGTAACGTGACGTGACCATGAAGCGGCCATTTTGAATGTTTATTTTCATGGAGAAAGATACACCTCGTACAGTGTACATGTCGTGTATGTGTGCGAGGCGTACACATACACTCCATGTATATGTTTTATGTTATATGCATATATATTATAAAACATGTTATGTAGTATATAATATATTAATTTCAGTATTTACTTGAACAGTGCTCACTGTGCTCAACACACAAAACATAGCATGTTTGGCAAACTCTTCGGAATGAAAAAAAAAACGTTCCAGCTTGCTTATCATAAGTATGACAACTGTAGAAACTCATGTCAGTAAATATGGAATAGACATAATTATTACGCAAAAACAGCAACTCGAACACTTATTCGAAATATTTTGAACCTCAAAATAAAACGTACAGGAACTTTGTTAGTAGTACCAAATTAAAAGGGGGATTTAGGACGCTAAATATTATATATATATATATATATATATATATATATATATATATATATATATATATATATATATATATATATATATACACACACACAACCGAAAAACTGTTTCAATTGCAATCTACCTTTTTTATTCAAGTACATTAATCAAAATAGATTTTTATGACAATTTTCGTGAGACCGATTAGCGACAAATCGACCATAAATTTGAGACCATCAAATTATAATCATATTTCAATTAGACTAATGTGTGTGTGCATATATATATATATATATATATATATATTTATTATATATAAGATCTGTTTCGTTGTATTAAATGTCATTGTAATAATATCAGCACCTTTAATTAAAATCTATTTTTAAAGAGTTAAGCTAAATAACTAAATTGTTTTCCACTTTTCTAGATTCTAAATAAAAAGAAATTTTCTTAAAAATCAATGTGCAAAATAAATAAAATGTAGACCGTGGATTTGAAACCATTTTTCGGTTATGTAGGTTTTAGCGTCCTAAATTCACCTTCCAATTTGGTACCGCGACCGCGCTATTATTATTACTAGAGAACTCCGAAAGTTCAACATTACGCTCTTTAATATATATGCATAAGCATTTAAAAACGTACAAGTATTTAGTCTTGATTTACAAAAATACAACACGTTTCTATATTTGAAGTACGAAATAATTTTAAATGTTTAACATTTATGGGCATAGACAGCAGTTGCGTTGTGTTTTTAATTAATATAGTTTTAATATAGAATTTTAAATAATTGGAAACCATTAAAAATATATATTCTTGAAAATTTCCAAAACAATTTAACCATTTTTTTTTTTTTAATTAGTTTAACTAAATGATGCTAATGCAGAGAGCGATGATCGATCCGCTCTATTTTTCTAAACCGTATTTCTACGTTTAATTGAAGTTTTGTTTATTCAATTGTAAGGTTAAAGTACAGAATAGGTACAAAACACCCTCCCCATGTTAAGAATGGCTTTTAAAATAATGTTATTTCAGCACGGATCCGGATCACTCTTTGCATGAGTATCAACTAAATTAAACAAGTGGGAGGAGAAAACAAAAATGTTTGTTGCATGACGGTCACGAAGAGAGGATTTATTTTCACAATTATATAGGTAAAAAGTCGACGAAATAAGTTATATATATATATATATACACACACACACACACACCTTTCTAGCTTTGACTTTCCATACAATTAATTAATCATTCATGGTATTATAATCGCCGTGGTGTCAATTTTAAATCAAGTACACAGATAGACATAAATATAAATAGAAATATTAAGACAAGATATGTTGGATGAAAACATATATGATGGTCAATTAAAAAAAAAAAAAAAAAAAAAGCTAGTCACTTATTTTATTAACATAAAATTAACTTGACTCAAAGAGAGAAAAAACTACCTAATTAAATTGTTCTGTTATCAACTTAGAGTACGAAGCCATTATGTTTGTTTTGGTGTACTGAAATTACAATTTCAGTACATTTCAGCTTCAGGTATTTTTCTTACCTGTTTTTATTTATTTATTTTTATTTTTTTCAATCATATATATATATATATATATATATATATATATATATATTACATACATACACTAATATTTATAACTTGATTACAATAGAAAATTAAACCAATCCTTAAACGAATGTACCATACAACAAAAACAAATAAAAAGAAAACACGGGAAATAAAATATTTTACAAGCAGATGTGCGCGTTTTTTATGGTTGCTGAAACAAAAATGGTTATAAATAGGGGGATCAGTTTATATAGTAGGATGAATAGGAAACTCATCCCCGATTTTTCTATCGAAAAATCATAGACAATATGTATTTATTCAACACAAACAGTATGTTTTGTTTTGTTTGTTTGTTTTTTTAATCAAATAATCAAAAACATAAGTTTAAAATAATGCTTTCTTTTGTTTGTTTAGAGTTCCAGAAAGATTGGTAAAAATAGAAGTAAAATGAGATTTTGCGAGTAATGTACGTAATTATATATATAACATGGAAATCGACTTAGAACAATGTGCTCAATATTCTTTCAGATAGAGTTTAATTATAAATATGGTTTAAGTATTACATACTTATAGAGTATACACATACTAAGACTCACATAATAGAGGGGGGTGAGAATGGCTAAGTAAATAAGTATAAGAGGTTCATAAGAGAGAAGGAGAAGAAAGATGGCAAGAAAGTGGGGGGGGGGGTAGAAAAAAAAAAAGAATCATCATAATAATACAATATTTCGGTCACTATGACCGAAGATACGTACCTTTATTTTTTTGCAAAGTCCTGTTGTCCAAATTAGCAGACTTGCAAAAAACGACCAGAAGTTGAAGAAAGACGACGATATAAGAAAATAAACGTCTCTTGTATAGACACATCGTCATTCGTTCACCCCCCTTTAAAAGTAGGTATTAAAAAAAAAAAAAAAAATTAAAAATAAGTTATTTAAAGAAACATTCAAAATTTCGTCTCCCCCCCTTTTTTATTTTAAGTGTTTTTTGTTTTTATAATAATGTCGTAGTCGTCGTAGTCGTAGTAGCTGTCTTCCTAACGCTACAACAGATATTGTTGTTACTGGTAGTATTGTTGTCATTAGTGTTGGTATAATAATTGTTATTATTTCTGCAGTTATTACTATTGTTGTTACTGTAGTTATTATTTATGATAGTATTGTTATTGTTATTGTCATCTCTGGTCATTTTCGGAGTCCTTCTTTCGATCGATAACTTGATTATCTTCATCGTGATTCGATAGATATGTAAGTCCCTTTTCTCGCTTGGTACATGTATGTATGTATAGATATACATACATACATATATATACATATATGTATGTATATAGGTGTGTATTATAACCACATCACTGATTGCTGTTGTCTACTAGCACCAGTAAGTAGTGAAACCACCAGCACCAGTGTGTCTCGTTTCTCAGCCATTACGGGCGAGAAGTCATGAATGGACGACGTTGATTCTTTTCTTCTTTTTTTTCTGTTTCCCTCGAAAACCTAAGGAATTATAATGGAAGTGGGAGTAATGTGAAAGAAAGGCGGCAGTAGGAGGAGGCTGACTAAGGGGTAGAAGGAACAGTATGAAATCTAATTATGGTTGGAGGTATTTGCTTTTTGTCAGGGGCAGATAACCTATGCATGCTTTAAAAAAAAAGAGAAGAAAATTAAATAGCGTTCGAAGAGGCAGGTAATTATTTATTTAGTTCGTTTTCTTCCTCTTTATACTTTTACTACTATCGCTATGTATCCGGGAGTCATATTACTTTCGTTTGTTATTTCGCTTTTTTTTTTTCTTTTTTTTTACTTTGTATGTTTTTACCGATGTTTTTAAATAGGACATTTAAAGTTAAATTTAATATTACGGTATCGCTTGCTTGGCCATTATTAATCGAACCTAAATTAATGTTGTTTCGATCTTTAATTAAAACATTATTTAAATTAAATAGCTTCTAAAATGTTCGCTCTTATAATAAGAATTTAAAACCAGTAACGACTGTCTTTTCGATAGTTTAAATGCTTTAAAATTCCTTTAAAATTTCGCAGGGTCACGAAGTAATTCATTATTTATTTATTTATTTATTTAACTATTAACAAAAAATTAAAACGGTTGACATGTTTATGAAGAAACCGAAATGCTTTCTGGAGAATTTAATTTCCTAATCAATATTTGAAAAGTATTTTTAGTGCGTGTTAAGATTGAGTCGGCAGATCGATAAAAAAAACAAAAAACAATATTATGTACTTAATTGTCATGTTAAAAATAGAAATATATATAAAAATTACAAAAATTCATCAAGTAGAAAGTTATTTAATAAATAATATTATTTATAGTTAAAAGTAATTTTTCCGGAAAGTTGGGTAAAATTGCATTTTTCTTGGACATTATAAAGTAGACAGAAGAGGGGGACATAAATCGGAACGAAATTTTAGATTATTTGTTCATGGTGTGGGTAAAACTATACAAACACCGTGACAGCGAATTAACCCTACCCCTAACCCTAACCCTAACCCCTAACCCTAACCCTAACCCTAACCCTAAACCCTAACCCTAACCCTAAACCTAACCCTAACCCTAACGCTGTCATGGTGTTTGTATAATAATACCATGGTGTGTAATATTTGTTGTCTTACAGCAGCAATAGACTTTTTTTTCTTTTTTCTTTTTTTTAACTAAAAACACAATATAAGTTGTCCTTTTCGATGAATTTTCGTAATTTTTGGATATATTACTATTTTCGACATGATAATTAAGTACGCAATATTGTTTTTGCTTAAAACGACAATTTAAAAAATCGATCTGTCGACTCTATCTTAAGAAGCAGTGGAGAAAGCATTGCTTCTCAGAAGCAAGCACCTTATTTTTTATAAGGTTATGTTTGCTACTTAACGCAATGGCATTTTTTTTATTTCAATAAATACTCGATTAATTGTAAATAATGAAACTCTGCAGAGAAGGCCGGAAACGCACATACGAAGAAGCGTTCATATAGTTTTGTTAATGTATAGATATAGAGAGTTATAATGTTGTACGTGTTGATGATCTTAATTGACCTGACTTGTCTCAAGGCCAACTTGTGCTGGATGTGTTGTTTGTTGTGTCTGCAGAAAGGAATGGTTTGAATGTGAATGCTAATAGCTTCAAAGTTCAAATCCGGAAAGTTAAGAAGGAAGAGAGACGAACGAAGTTAAAGAATATCAACTTTGAAATGGAAGGGAATTAAAAAGATGGGAAAATACGATTTAGCTGATTTCCCCTCCAAAAAATAAAAAATAAATAAAAATAAGATATATAAACAAGAAAACAATCGACTTTAATAACATTACACTTTTTTTTTATGGAAATCGCTCCAGACAGAGCATGAAGCAGCTTGATGTAAGGATCTATATATATATAAATAAATAAAAAATCCTACTACTTCAAGGTCAAAAACTAACCAACGATATGTGTGATATGAATAGATTCCAACCCAGAAAACAGCAATTTTGTTCCCTTTGTCAGAAACATCGTTCATGGAATGTAAGGACTAAAGGACAAAATAATGGAAGAGAGTTACGCAGCTGCTGAAAGTGAAGCCCAAGATCCACTTTCTACTTTTCATTTAAAGCTAATATCAAGGTGTAGTACATATCTGCATTCATATTGGATGGGAATCATCTACTCCCAAACTCCACTCATCTCCGTTTTTTATTTTCTCTCCCATATAGATTCCCCACTACTTAGAGATTGGCTTACTTGTTTTCGGTTCAGAACAAACCGGAAAACAGTGAATAGTCTATCATTTTAAATTTTTTATTCTAGGCGCTTTCTTTTAAATTTTCTTCTTTCTCCACTCCACGATTCTTTCCAATGAAATTATTGGATATAAACATAGTTATATTAAATAAAAGATGAGGAGTAAAAGTTATATATAACTTTTTTATATCGTCAGAACAAAAAGGAAAAATTAAGGGGAAAAGTAAGAAAAAAAAAAAAACTCTTTAGTCCATGTCATTTCGAAGCTAAATGCTTCTCACCAGAATTATACAAAATGCAAATATAGAAAACTGTTCTCATCTATTATGGTTGTTAGTTCACAACGTTTCGGCCAACTATTCCTCCGGTCTTCATCAGGTTTTTACCCGCGATGAGATAGGAATGCTGAATCTTCAACTATATCTTCAGTAATTACTGCCTTCCATAGTTGTTGTCATCTCACCACGTTTTGGATAACTAATCCTCTGGCTAGCTGGAACTGTAGAGATTCAACATCTCTATCCACTGCGCCACAGGCCACGAAGGTTGAATTTTTTGGTCTTACAAATCAAAGTTTTTTGTTATCTGATCTTCCATTGTCGGGTCTGTACCAAATGGTATATATTATTTAATTATTGGAATTCTTTCGAGATGAGTAATTTGTATATTTTTATTTATTTATTTATGGACTATTATACTTATCTTTTAAACATGGAGGACCAGATAAGAACGGAAAAACTTGGATTTATAAGACCAAAAAAACCCTACCTTGATTGCCCTTTGAGGTCCGTAGTGAAGTGAATAGAGGTGTTGAATCTCTCCGGTTCCAGGTGAGCATTGTCTGAATATAGCGGTTTCAATCCTACCCAAAGTCGGCCAGAGGATTAATTGCCCAAAACATGGTGAGACGACAACAACTATGGAAGGCAGTAATTACTGAAGATACAGTTAAGAAACTCCGCATTCCTATCCCGTCATGGTTAACCACCTGACGAAGGCCAGAAGAATAGTTGGCCGAAACGTTGTGAAACAACAACTATAAAGATGAGGATAATAGTCCGCAAATAAATAAAAATATACAAATTATTCATCTCAAAAGAATTGCAAGAATTAAAAATGATACATAAAAAAAAAACTGGCTTAACATTTAAATATGAGATGAGGATGAAGGGATAAGATAATGTGGTAAATAGTGATAAAAAGTAGGTACAACATATGATGGTAAATAGGATGGTTAGTATATATGTAGGTAATAGTACAAAAATAAATTAAAGGCCACTGTAATAATGGGGAACACTGAAGAAGAGCCAACAATAAAAAAAGAAAGGAAAAATAGGGAAGATAGAAGAGAAAGTGGAGAAAGAGAGGAGGTAGATACTGCAAACAGAGGATACGAAATGCATATATAAATAGATAAAAATAAAACTATCGGAAAGTAGGGAAAATAGAACGGGCCTCCTAGAGTAAATGTGGTATTATGGTGATTGGTGATTCTAGCTTTTTTTTTTTTTTTTTTTTTTTACATAGGCATCACCACATTATCAAGGCCAAGAGGCCACTCAAGGATAAGGGTTAAAGAGTGTACAGTAAAAATTGGACAATATAGTAATCATTAGTAATGAAAATTTGGTAAATTTGATAACTTATATGGAACGGCTCATCAAGAACTTATTTACGTTAGACTTGAAGACAACCATATTGTAGTCAGCCGGAAAGCAGGAAAACGGAAGACAATTCCACAGGCGTGCAGTTCTAAGAAAGAAGCTTTGTTCATGGAATCTACGTTTAGGTTTAGGCACAGATAAAGAGTGGGGGGAATTATTGATAGTGTTTACAGCTAGACGAGTGTTTCTTGTGAAAGTTTGGCGAGGGGGGACCATAGATTGAAGCTCAGTCGAACACTTTCCATGAAAATAACGATACATCAGAGACAAACTCGCAACATCTCTTCTGTGAGATAGAGGTTGCAAGGAAGAAAAAAGGACATCTCCTACGAGGCTACGAAGTCTATTTTGAACTCTATCAAGGCAGGACAAGTCCTTTCTAGCAGCTCCTGCCCAGATGTGGCAACAGTATTCCATCCTTGGACGTACCTGGCTCTTATATAGATAGAGAATAGCATCAGCAGTGAGATATCTACCGGATCAATAGAAAGATCCCACCATTTTTCCAGCGGCCTTGGCAACAGATTTGATGTACGTGTTCCACTTAAGATCAGGAGTAATGGTCAAGCCAAGAAGCTTCTTAAAACTTGAGGCCTCCTGAAGACGAGAGCCATTCATTTCAATTGATGCCAGATGTGGATCAGAATGTTGATGATGTAAAGAGAGAAGCTTGGTTTTAGATGCATTAAAAGTAACCAGCCACTCCTTACCCCACTGCACTACGTGCTCAAGATCAGAGGAGAGAGAATTGGAGAGAATTTGGTCGTTTACTGTCTTAGATGTGCTACCGTAAATGGTAGTGTCGTCAGCATAAATGTCTACAAATGATGTAAGGATGTGATTTGGAAGATCATTAATGTAGATCAGGAAAAGAGTTGGGCCCAGGATGGACCCCTGAGGGACACCGGCATTAATACTGTGAGCTTCTGATTTTTGCCCCTCAACTACTACTCTTATGAACCTATCAGAAAGAAATGATTTAATAATTGAGAAGACTTTTCCAGCTATACCATAGCTAGAGATCTTATGAAGTAAACCTTTATGCCATACCCTATCAAAGGCCTTAGATATGTCAAGAGCAATTGCCCTAGAAAGGTTGCCTCCGTCAAGAGATTTGCTAATCCTATGAGATATAACTGTAAGCACATCTGCTATAGATCTAGTAGAACGGAAACCATATTGAGTGTCACTAAGAAGGTTATTTTTGTTGAGATGTTTGATTACTTCTGTATTTAACACAGATTCCAGCAACTTACTCATGACGCACAGGAGACTTATTGGCCTGTACTGAGAGGGGGATGAGCGATCACCTGAATTCTTAAATACAGGGCATACTGATGAAATTTTCCAGGGAGATGGGAAACTATTCTCCTTAAGACAACGTTTAAACAGTTTTGTAAGTATTGGCGCTAGTTCAGGTTGAAGTTTTTTGAGTACTATAATTGGAATACCGTCAGGGCCAGTTGCTTTACTGGAATCAAGGTTTTTGATTAGCTTGTCAATATCACGTACAGATATACGTATATCACATAGCGTGTTTTCTGATACAGGAGGAAATATTGGGGGTTGGCAGCCTTGATCGCAAAGGGTAGAATTAGCTGCAAAGTTCTTGACAAAGAGTTTGGCTTTGTCTGATGCTGACGAGATTACCTCAGGTCCATTGATAATAGTTGGGATGGAGCACACGCTTCTGTTCAGGATTCTGTTTGCTATTTGCCAAAACTGGTGGGAACCAAGCCGCTGCTCAGCTACTTTGGACTTAACAGATTGAGCATACAACTCTCTTGCGTTCTTTATTACTTTTTTAAGAGTAGGATATACATTTTTTTAAGTAATTGTGACCAAGAATGACTAACAGCAACCATTCTCCTACCACTTTTAAATAGCCTTGTGCTTAATTTGTTTAAAATGTAATTTTTTTTTTATGTTTTGTGCAAATAAATATTTCAAAGTGTAGTATCGTATAAGAGGAGAAGTTCTCCTAGACTGAGGCAACTTTTATAGGCAAGCTGTTGCATTCAATATTAACAGATCTTGTGTCATACTTCGCCCATGTGAGGAAGCATGTAAAAAAAAACGTACATGTTATCCTAGTGAGAATCAAAGTGTAATATATGTTCTATTTGGTATGAGGAGGCCATCATCCCAGGCATTATCTCTTCTTTTCATGGGTGACCAAAGATTTATTGCCTTTCATCTCTATTTTGCAAGGAAAGATTGCATTGTGGCCTGTTGTGTAAGATGTTCTCATCCGTAAGGGAATGTCAATTGGATCGACCAGGCTATTTTTATAACTGGACTAGAGTGCCCTCTTTTCAGGAGCTTGATTCCCCACTATAAAGTGACCTTGTGCCTAATCTTAACGCTGCAAGGACAGATCAACAAATCTAAGCTTTAGTTTAGGATCAGTAGCACCATTTGTTCTGCTTTTTATTCAGAAGAATAGAAATATTTCTTAGACTAAGGCAATTTTTGTGTTTTTGTTCCAATTCGGAATGATCCCTTTTTGGCAAGAGCTGAATTCTCCACATTAAAGCATGATGGTGAGTAAATTTAGACCTTGTCCATGACCACATGTTGAATGCTGGTGGTGGTTGCAAGTGTGTTATTATTGTTTGATGTTGTGTTGCTTCGGGAAGGTTCAGGAAGTTGCTGCTAATCTCTACATCTGGGCACATTTTTTTTCTCTCTGGAAATCACTCAAGACAAAGCATGAAATGTAAGGAGCTAACAAGAACCAAAGATGATTATCGAAAAGATAGAAGATAATGCTCGGAAAGATCATGATTATAGGTAGGAGGAAAACAGTCAGCAGGATGAGAGTCCTATAAGCCTGCAGGTTTTTGGAAGAAAGTTACTGGTATAAGAAGCTATACTACAATGGAGTATCACAACAATAAGATGATAAAAAAAAAAAATGTAAACTATGAGACCAACGAGTCAGATGAACTGGGACAAAGGAAGCAGGGAATAGATCAGATAATTCTGAAGAACACATGCCATAATCGTATTTGTAGAGAAGACTGAGACTAACAACATCACGTCTTTCCTTCAAGGTTGAGCCAAAGTCTTTTTAGTCTGGACCCACTTTGTCATCTTACATCGTAGTTGGACAAACATTTTTAATCTGCAACAACTTCGGAGACAGTGGCCATGCCATAACATGGTAGAATTGAGATAGCAAACTGCAGGAATTATGTTATTGTATTGATAAGAATAAATAAGCATAAGAAGATACATAAAAATTATAGGTGCTTATTTAGCTTTGCACCTATACTGAAAATTTTAAGCAAAGAAAATACAGAAAAGTTTTTATGATGTATGTACCCATCATGGAAGGAAGATGGCATATTCCAAAAATCACGTAATTTTATGAAGGATTTTTTTTTTATTTAGGAAAATGAAATTTTACAATAAACTGAATAGAAGAAATGCTAGGCGCTTTCTTTTAAATTTTGCCAAAATTTAAGGACGACAATTTAATTCGAATACAGAGATTTTGTTTGTATTCAAAACAATGAAAACTTTTTAATCACTAAAAATCATAAAATTTGATTTTCTTAAATTTAAAAAAAAAACACTACTTGATCTATTTTTGTGATTTTTGTTAATGCCGTGACAAGTAGGTACACTACAAAAGTTTTTATTTTTGTTTCCCTAAATAAATGCAAGTTTAAATAAGCACCAAATCTATAATATAAATCTCACCTGTCTGTTTAAGTGTATGTATGTGTGTGTGTGTGTGTGTGTGTGTGTGTGTGCGTGCGTGCGTGTGTGTATCTGCCTAAAACTTTCGACAGAGACAACAAATTTTCATGAGATCTTGAAGGTCTTGAAGCTTGTCCCTTCGGACAACAAATATAAAAAAATTGGCTAAAAACATTAATTCCTTCACCCTCGACTGGGCACTTTTCTACAGGGAGGGGTCACTTTTTTTGCCGATATTTTCAAAAATCATCCCCTCTATTCAATTGACTAGCCTTAATTTAAACCATCACCACTTCTAGTTTGGCAATGGACGCAATGGCAAAGACGTCACATTTTTTATTTCATGTTCTTTTCTTCCTTCGCGGTACGGGTTCGAGCCTGCCTGCCTGCCTACTACCACTTTTTTTTTCTCAACATACACCTCCAAACACCTGGGCAACGCCGGGCACCCAAGGTAGTTTTGCATAGTGGTTAATATGTTTTAAGATTTTTTAGATTAGGATTGATAATTTGGATTATTCAGACGAATTGGATGTTATTCTCATAATGTTTCATCACTGTAATTTCTGACCTTCTTTAAGTATGCCTTGTCGAATTCAAGAATCTTTATATCAAACTATGAAATCTATGCAAAATTTTAAACAGAATCTGTTATTATTATCCGTTGTTTTATCAGCCATAATCAAATAGAAGTCTTAAGTAATTTATAATTGTATTTTTAGTATTACCCGATAATGGCTGACAGAATGAGAGCAATCTGCCCTCTTGGATTAAATGAAGAGTTCTGTTCAAAATTCTGTACAGATTCCCGAGTTTGACAAGACACACCTGAAGAAGGTAATATTTACATTGTCTGGAACGTTGTAAGAACAAGACAAAAAAGTAGTTTGAATAATACAAATTATCAATCCTCATCTCCAAAATTTATAAACCAAATAATTTAATGTTGTACAAATTCAAATAGTTCTAAACAATTATTCAAACGGTGCTTAAAAACACACAATCGCTTTGTTTTTTATTTAAGATTTTCCAATCATAAAGATGAAGGATGCTATTTTGATTAACATTCTGCCATCAGAGGCACCAATTATAGCCCTTTCCATTAGCACTCATCTTAATCACCTGTATACAAATAAAACAGGAACAATCCTCAGTTACTGATGTCTGTCATAACAGAAAAACTGTGATGATTTTGGTCAGTTATACCATCCTCACTGAGAGACAAGGCCAGTTAACTGATCTACGACGTCACGTTTAGGTAGCAGCTAGTAGACAATAGTTTAGACAACCGGAAGTCTCACAGTAGGTCATGTTGTTGATTTAAATTACCAACTTGACACTTGTTCTTTTTCAAACGAAATAAAAACATTAAAATATGTTAAAACACAAAAAACTTATGCAGGTAAGTAGAACAGTAACTAATCTTGCGTTTGGTAACATTTATTTGTTATATATTTGAATTTTTTATCTATTTTTTTTTTTCATTTGTTGGTTTCTCTGCTAAATCCTCAATTTTGACAATATGTCTATCAGAGAAAGTTGAAAATTTCATGTTATTTTTTCTTTAGTTTTTAAAATTGTAAAAACAAGTAATTTTTACATCAGAATTTTTTCAGTACTATCTTTTGATAATAAATATAAGTTTTCATTGAGTATTTCCAAATATTTTAAAATTACGTGTATTTTTCGAAAGACACATCATGTTTTGTGAACAAAAACATAACTGTTACACAGTAGGTAAAAACCAATATGTTGTGGTCGAACGTAATAATTTTAATTTCATTTGTTTCATGGAATTCCATTAATTTTTATTATTACACTTTAGCTATAAAAAACTTATGTTACTAAAATAGGAATTAATTGTAGATGAAATGCTTTATTTCATCAGAGAAAGTTGAAAATTTCATGTATTTTTCAGTTTTTAATATTGTAAAAATAAATAATTTTTACATGAGAATTTTTTTTCAGTCTTTTCTTTTAATAATAAATATAAGTTTTTATTGAGTATTTCCAAACATTTTAACGTTACATGTATTTTTTAAAAGATTTCAGGCCTTAAGAATGAAAATGTAACTGATTTTTCTCTAACTTCGATTTAAAAAAATCTCCCCTTGCTGTTATTTCAAATAATTTTAAATCATAACAGTAAGTTTTAGTTGCCCCTCCATCAAGGCCAGATGTCTGGGGGAAATATCAGATATTCATATCCATATATCGAGACACAGGAATGGGTATGTTTGATTTGGCAGAACGGTGGTTCATTAAAATTGTGGGGTCTGCGTTTGCACCTGGTCCACAAAGTATGGAAATAAAAAATTTAAAATTAAAAAAAAAAAACGTATACAAGTGTTTTTGATATAGATGTACATAAGAATACTTTGATAAGTATGTTTTAGCTTAAATAGGGATGGTATAATAAAATTGTGGGGTCTGCATTCGCGCCTGGCCGCCATAGAATGGAAATAGGCACAAACTTTGATAAAGAGTTTTCATATCTATCTGTGTAAGTATACTTTGATAATTATGTTTCAGTTTGAAGAAATATGGTATAATAAAATTATGGGGTGTTCGTTCGCGCCTGACCTCCATAAAATGGAAATATGTCACAAAGTTTAACAAGGTTTTTTAATATAGATCCACAGAATATTGTGATAAGTGTTTCAGTGTGAACAGGTATGGTATAATAAATTATGGGGTTTATCTATTTTATTTTTACTTTCATCATATTTTGCTTTGGTTTTGATACCCCCAAATTCGAAGCTATCTCTTTACAACCCTTCCTTTTCATAACCTATGATACTTTCATAAATCAGAGTCCATTTTCTGTAGGCTGTTTTTGAACCCAGTCAACGACATGTACTTTTGCTAGTATATATATATATATATATATCCTTCAGAATATATATATATATATATATATATATATATATATATATATATATATATATATATATAATTGCCAAAAAAAAGTAGTATAAGTTCAAAATCTCTACCACAATTGATCAGAATTTAACAAATGAAGGCTCGTTGGAAAGCTAATGACCTGAATTATGTAGTGGGCTCTGTGATATTTGCCCATTATTGTTTCAAAAAGTGGGGGATCATTTTTCTATATTAACGTAAAATGAGCACCCACTTCATGGCCACCTTTTTGGAGGGGTCTGTTATTTTTCTCTAGGGGTTGTATTTACCTTGACAAAATTGTTTTTTATAGGTTTTCGAGTGTGCTGAAAACGAATGTTGCATTTTAATGTTGCATTTAAATTTTCCCCAAATAAGTATTTTTCAGAGTATTATGCAAAAATATGCATGCACTTGTGCGTACAACAATGACGACCACTTATAATATAAAGTATTGCTGGAAAAATACTTATTTGTGGAAAATTTAAATGCGATATTCATTTTCAGCACACTCGAAAACCTCTAGAAGCTAGTTTTTTAAGGTAGGTCTTGTGTTGGTCGACCAAGCCACAATTACTAAATAAACATCACCCCTAAAAAAGATTGCAAAAGATGGCTATAAAGTGGGTGTTTATTTTACGTTAACTTTGTATAGAAAAGTGATCCCCTACTTTTAAAACTAAAATTTCTTCATTCTTCATATCGTGGAAACTACTTGTTTCCTGCGATTTTAAGTGTTGTTTTCGTTTTCAGCACCCTCAAAAACCTGTAATAGTAGTAATTTTTAAGTGTTTTTTGTCAGTGGAAAGATACTGCACCATTACTAATGTTTCAATCATAGTTATTTGTTTTCCTAGTTTTGCATATGAATTACAAAATATCTGATATTTCCCCAAAACCTCTGGCTTTGATGGAAGGGAGACTAAAACTTGCTGCTATGGTTTCAAATGATCTGATTTGGAAATAGGGTACGATTATGAATATCTCTAGTATCAAATAATCCTTATACAATGTGAAATTTACTTTATGTATGAAAACCAAAAAGGGGAGATATAGCATATGAGAAATATTTGGAATCAAGTCTCCCTTTGCTATTATTTCAGATAATTTGAAACCTTTTAGGCAAGTTTTTAATTTCCCCACCATCAAGGCTAGAGGTTTTAAAGAAATATCAGATATTTTGTAATTCATATGCAAAACTAGGAAAACAAATGACTATGATTGAAACATTTTATGGCTGTAAAAAAGTGCCAAAAATAGGTTCTGGATGATCCTTTTAATGTGTGACCGGCAAATGTCATATAAGCCAGTACACAATTCAGTTCATTACTTTTCTAACGAGCCTTCATTTGTTAAATT
Source organism: Euprymna scolopes (assembly GCF_053919585.1). Taxonomy (NCBI): domain Eukaryota; kingdom Metazoa; phylum Mollusca; class Cephalopoda; order Sepiida; family Sepiolidae; genus Euprymna; species Euprymna scolopes. Next base: position 33,792,519 of record NC_136499.1, read on the forward strand.
CTGATCAATAGTCGCTGAGATTTGGAACTTATAAAATTGCTAAAAAAAGGTGGTATATCTATCTATCTATCTATATATATATATATATATATATATATATATATATATATATATATATATATATATAGCCTTTGAGACTTTGCAGGACCAGTCGCCACAGTAAAAGTCGTAAATCACTCGCCAGTGGATAAAATTGCTTTAAATAAAGAAACCGGAAAAACTCATTTATTTTACAACCCTCAAATATGAGGTAACTTAGAATGACCTATGTCTCATCATTTGTGAATTCTTTCATCTCTAACTGTGAAACCGGTGGAATATCCTATTGAAAAAAGAGTGGTCACGCTAAAGGTCAACAAGAGGTCAAATTTACACATTTGGAGTGTAGTCAAAATGTCGCCTTCATTTAGCTCTCTGATTTTGAAATTCATTTGGAAAAAAAAATTTTCGACACTACAACTACATGCTTACAAAAGTAAAGACGAACATTTGAAAGAGGAAAAAAAACGCATCGTTCCGTCAAGCATCCAAAGAAATGATACTTATTTCTATGGAACAATAATATGAATGATGCTATATAAAGAAACTGGTGTTGTATTTTAACGTTTTGTTGAATATTTATTAAAATGTTTGTAGTAATAAAATAGTTGATTTACAAGAGTTGAACAAATATTTTCTTGTTAGATTATACACACGGTAATTTCTTGAATTTTTGTAAAATTATTTACTATTATTGACTGAAACAAAAATATAAAGTCGGACGAGTAAAAATATTTTGGAGCGAGTAAATTTTCCCTCACACTCGTCCGGCGGTCGAGTGATTTTTTTAAAAAATCTCAAAGGCTGTATATATATATATATATATATATATATATATATATATATATATATATATATATATATATATACATATATATATATATATGTGTATATATATATATATATATATATATATATATATATATATATACTAGCAGGAGCTGTGGAAACTCCACAAGGAACTCATTCATGTGTAATATATTGATGTTGACATTCTGTAGATGTGCGGCATAAATGGAGATGCTCTGATATTATTGTAGCTTTTTTGTTAAAACTGCAAAAGTATTTACCTAAGCTAGCAGGGACGCCCGGCATAGCCCGGTTATAAAGTTTGCTTAAATATGATATTTTAATTCTTGCAGATTTGGTATATATTATTATAAAGTTTAAGTTCTATTGATTTTTATATGTTATTAAGTTGCGATTTCAAAAATTAAAAAAAATATATATCCATATGACTTGGGTGCATCAGCTTGAATTGAAACCAAAACTAAAACTTATGAAAAAAATAAAAAATAAATATATATATATATATATATATATATATATATATATATATATATAACTTGAGTTCCTTCAGCTATAATCAAAACCGAAACTCAAACTAATGAAGAATTCTTGATAAAATAATTTATTACAAGAAATGGAAGTCCATAACAATTAAACGACAGTCACTCAGATGTAAGTGTGACACACAAAATAAATAACATGCACACTATCCTATTAATATATAGATATATATGGATATATCTATACTCGTAGCCAAATTGAATATTGAAATGCTCATATCTTTGGTTCTATGGCACAAAACTATATGAAAATTTGCAGGCTTTGGAAGATTATAATACTATTCTATGGCTAAAATTTTATGACAATTGACAAAAAAATAACCTATATTTTCAAACCAATAAAATATGCCTACATTTGTATATATAGTTTCTGGCAAGCCAGCTTTAGTTTTGCTGCTTTGGGATGAATTTTGCTTAGGGTTTTTGTTTTTCTTGGTTGTCTCCTCGGTGGCCTTACCAAGCCACTAATATATATATATATATATATATATATATATATATATATATATATATATATATATATATATATACACACACACACAATTATTACCATTGCTTGATTGTTTTTTGGGGGGGGTTCTGGTTTTATTTAAATTCATATGTAAAAATTGTTTTCAAATTATCACAATAAAAATAATAAACAAATTTTAGTTTTTGGAATCCATGATGTTTATCTTTTAAGACAGGTACAACAGACACCCCTTTATATTGATTTAATTCTTTTTTTCTTTCTTTTTTTTTTTAATTAATATTGAATAAAGTTAAATTAAAATATAAATTGTGTTCGTTATTTTTCTCTTTTTCAATATATTTAGAAGTTGTCATTCATTAGAGACAGTCTGATTGCTTGACAGATCTTGTTTGCTTTGCCTATTATGCTTGAAGTCATTTTTTTCAGTCAATTGGCTTTGTCTCTGGGTAATGACGGTTATACCCACATGTCTCTGACAAATCACGAATCTGATGGCCAGTTACAATTAGGAGATCAACTTCTTTGTAGAACCATTTTGAATTCAGCCTTATTCTCAAAGATGCTGTAATTCATCAGAAAAAAAAAAATCCTTAATGGAGCCATGATAATTAATGATTGTCTTTAAGATGAATTCTCATACTTAAAATTTTATTTAATTGAATAATAAGATTGAAAGAGTGTAGCAATAGCAAAGTGCTTAAAGAGTTGTTATACCGAGTTCAAATTGATCCGTCTGGTGATTTGGCACAGTGATCTGCTGATTAACTTGTTCAAGTGTTTTGTGGAACTGGACATCAACCTAATAATAACCACCTTTACCAAGTTACTGTCTTCAGATTATGATCGTCTTTTTTGATCTTGTTGAAAGATGATAGTTTCATGTTATATGCTGCATGAGGAAACAGCTAGCACACAAGTATGAACAAATCAGATGATTCTGCTCAGTGATCCACTGGCAAACTTCTTACATCATATTGTGGATTAAAAAGGAACAGGATATCAACTTGGCAATGTCTTTCATCCACTTTCTGTCAACGCAATGATAACATCATACAGCAACAACCATATGGCACACAGAGAAACTGATGGCATACGCTTTTATACACACTGTTGTTGCATGGTTGAATGACGATAACTTCATGTCAACCATTTGGTGCACAGGGAAAAAGAATGCGGACGCGCTTGTGGCGGCTGTATGCATATGTTGAGATATGTGCGAAGTGATGTCACAGCAAGGAAAAAGAAAATGACTATAAAAAGAATGTGTGCACAGACAGATGATCATGTTAGAGATGTGGATGACGTCACATCCGTAACGAGAAGTCACGCATGGTGGGAGAATGAGGAATAGAGGTCTTTTCTTAAAATCTGAAACAGCGAGTTGAAGTTCTTTCCTGTGTATTGTCTCCTTTGCGACTCTGCAACATGTTGGGTCCCGAGTGTCTACATGTTAATGCGTGTGTAAACATGTAGTATGTTACACACACGGAAATAGCTAACACACCAGTACTAATGCACACAATTGCTCACTGAGCAAGAAAAGGAAAAAAACAATTACTGCTTAAACCATTTCTGTATATATATATATATATATATATATATATATATATATATATATATTAGCAAAGAGAACCAACGTTGCCTCGGATTGAATGAGGATCAGTGAATTTTCCACACTTCCAATACTTTTATTGTTACCAAAATCGGTGAAATCGCCCATTTTAAATCAAATCTATTGATTGTCTGCTCTAGTCAAGGACCTACTGCAGTGTATCTGGAGAAAGTTTCACATGCCTCCCCACAATGATTTAGTTCACAATACATTTTAGTCCAGATTGCACTGTAGTCAACCCACTGTTGATTTTATGAAATTATTTTTATATAATGGCTTGATTTAAAGTTTAAAATGCAAAAGTCAAGTATCATGGTTCAATTGTGCATTAAATATAAAAACATTCATTTCAAACGCGCCCCTGTCTTATCAAAGAACCTACTGTTGATTTTATATGCTGGGCACTTCTGCTCATGGAGTGATGAAGCTTTCAAATTCACTTGCGATGGTAGGCTGTATCAGGGTGTTAACTTTGGTCAGGATGATAAAATAACATCCGCTCAAAATTCTGTCGAAATTCCCAAGTTCGACAAGATACACCTGAAGAAGGTCAGAAGTTACATAAACCGAAACGCTGTGAAAATCACACTCAAGATGAGAACAGTAGTCCCAAATAATACACGCATAATCACTTTAAAAAGTTGCTACTCTTCCCCACGCCTTAAAAAAAAAACAAAAAAAACGCAAAGAATTTATCTTGATAACAAATTTATTTAATTAACTGCCCTAAAACACTAGAATGATTAAAAAATGTGGGGTGGGGGGATCATTTCTAGATTAAATTTACACTTGAAACTCCAAATTCTAAAAGGAATAATAGAGGTCAAAGGATAGACCTTTGAGGCACTCCCACATTTATATCAAGTACTTTAACGGTGAATGCTCTGACGAACTGCAAGCACTTGTATCCCCTCGACGTAAATACCCCCCCCCCCATCAAACCCAACAACCAGCTAAATCCCATCCCTTCACAGTAGAGATCCCTAGATGTAACAGAGCCTTCTACTCCAGTAGTTTCTTCCCCAGGATCGCTAGACTTTGGAATTTCCTTCCAGGTCCCTGCTTCCCCAACTGTACTGACATGCAGAAGTTCAAGTGTAACGTGAACCGACATCTTGCTGCCCAACTCCCTACATAGTACCTCTGTAGCTTATGTCCCTGATAGTAGCCTCCTACATCAAAGTGGCAATGTGCCTTGTTTGGGGTGAAAATATAATTTAAAAAAAAATTAATTATATTTTTCTTTCTATCAATGGTGAACATGTAATTGCCTAAAAAGTAGAATTCCACTTTTGTTTAGGGGAAATTTGGTTGAAGACTTTTATGTACAATAATAATAAAAATAAGAACAATAATAACAACTTATAGGTTTTTACATACTTAAAGAATCTACTTATTTTCTACGTTTACATGGTAATACATGTTTAAATATGAAACAAAAGTTAATAAAAACATGTAATTCAGGCACTTTTGTATGATAGTTACATATTAGCAACAGAAACGAGTTATCGACCCCTGTTCTGAGAAAGAGAACTGACATCTAGCGGCCATTATGTGAACCTCAGATATAAAAACGTGTTTACGATAATGCAAAAATATATAATAATGAAATAAACAACACGAAAATATATGAAAATCGAGACATTTATTGTATAAAAAAAGTATCAAAATATAATTTTAGTGTATTAATTTAATTTTTTCCTATAAGTGATTCATAACTGAAAATAAAATACATATATCTATAAAAGTGAAAGTGTCTGTCTGTCTGTCTGTCTGTCTGTCTGTGTACATTTCCCTACAAAATAAATGTCAATTTTCAGTCTATAGACTCGAAATTTGATATACAAGGTATTAAGATTTGGGAAAATCTTTGTAATCGGTTTTCGGCCAAAAATTTGGCTGTTAAGGGGTCAAAGTTCAACTTTGACCTTTGAGAACTCTACCAAACTCCTCCGCCAATTTTGAGTCTAAACACTTGAAATTTTAGATATAGGTTCCTTGGACATGGATATAACTTAACTTGATTCGAGCCCAAAACAATAAATGTTAAGGGATCATAATAGAGGTCAAAGTTTTAAAAAATTGACCGCTGTGGTCTCTACCAAATTACTCAGACAATTTCTGGTCTAAACATTTGAAATTTTACATAATGTGTATTCAGAGATAGGGCAAGCTTTTTAATCAGTTTGGGTCAAAAACTTGAGTTACTAATATATAAATGTATGTTTGCATGTCTGCCTAAAAGTTTCGACAGAGGTGACGGATTTTCACAAGATCAGTATAATTTTGAAGCTCGGCATTTCAGACAACAAATATCGAAAAATTGGCTGAAAACAATTTCTTCACCTTCAACTGAGCACTTTTCTACAGGGAAGAGTCGTCTTTTTCGCCGATATTTTTGAAAATCTTTTTGATTGTCTAGCCTTAACTTAAACTTACGTCACTTCCGGTTTGGCGATGGTTGTAACAGCAAAGACGTCACGTTTTTTTCCTGTTCTTTTCCTCCTTTGCGGTACGGGTTCAAGCCTGCCTTCCTACTACAACTTTTTTTTTTTTTTTTGCTCAGCATACACCACCAAACACCCGGGCAACACCGGGCTCTTATGCTAATAATAAATATGATAAAAACAGGAAACGTAGATTGTTTTTAGAATTATTTGTTGTTTTTTTTTACAGTAAGGTTGTATAAAAATGTAGCAAAATATAATTTAAAAAACATAAAATATTTATAGAGGTTTAAGAATCATTTTTTTTTTTTTACAGAAAGATTGTATAAAAATGTATCAAAATATAATTTTAGTTTACACGAACTTTTAAAAAAAGGAAGAGTTATCAACTCCCTAACAGTGGTTCTTGAAACTAAAATATAAATATTCGCCTCATGTCACCGTCATGCAGAAGTGCCGTATTTTAAAGAAGTTTAAAATGTGTTTTAGGAATTCAAAATTAATTTCTTTAACATAGATTATTTTTAATATGCATTTACATTTTTATGTTTGCAGGCAAATTTTCTATCTTTCTGTGGCAGTTTTGTGCTTTAGCAGTGGAAGGAACATGCTAAAACGGTTTCAATTTTGTTGTCTTGTATCTTCATCCAGTCCACCTGTTGTAAATTTAGAACTTGATTTTACGAGTTGCGATTTAAAAAGAAAAAAATATATATATCCATATGACTTGGGTGCATTAGCTTGAATTGAAATAGGAATAATGACTCATGAAAAAAAATATATGTGTATATATACATGAGTTCCTTTAGTCTTAATCAAAACCAAAATTATGAAGAATTCTTGACAAAATTATTTATAAAAAAATAGATTGCTGGAGTGCCATCAGTTATAATCGAAACCGAAACCAAAACTTATGAAGAATTCTTGGTAAAATTATTTATGACAAGAAATGGAAGTACATAACAACTGAATGAAGCGGATGTAAGCGTGACACCGAAAATAACACACATGCTATCGTATTAATATATAGATTATTTTATCATTAGTCAATGGAAAATTAACTTTAATATTTTTTTTTTTTAAGAATCGTTTTAGGAATCGGAAATTAAGTTCAAATTTTTTAGATTCCAATACTGATTCAGATACCCGAAAAAATTCCAATTTTTCCAATTCCCAATTAATCATCCTAACACAGCTGAAAGGTATGAGATCTGACTCCAACTTTGACACAATTTAAAAAATTCGGACCCTGACTCATAGAATTTCAGAATATATGACTGACCTCAACTCCTTATTTTAAAATCCTTCAATATTCAGACTGTTCCTATTTATTTGCCTCCAAACGAGGGCATAGTTAGACATAGGATCGGTCTTTAATGTAGGGAAAATTCAGCTCCCTAATAAGGGTCATTCTGTATTGGAATAAAAAATAAAAATTATTTCGGTCTAGAAGGATTTCTTTTTCACTGACTGATGACTGAAAAGATAAAGTGAAGTATCTTAACTACTAGACTTTTTTTACTCGCCACAAGGCCAACAAGTTTCTTTGAGGATTAAAAATCTGACTGTGACTCTTAGCATCCTTACGAGTCTGTCGCCGACTCTTCCAAAACTTTATACTCCCACACCACAGTCCTGATTACGAGGCAACCACCAGTAACATTGTTATCGACAATTTTCTTTCATACGTTCTTGCAACAAGATACAAGAACAAATACCATCTTTATTGACTATTTGGTAACTTAAGTTGTTTTGTTACGGTTTTCTTTTTTTTACATGGAGGTCACCACTTATCAAGGCCCGGCAGCCACTCGGGGATAAAGGTTATTGCGTGTACAGTAATCAATGAGATAGTATCGTAGTAATCATTAGTATTGGAGATTTGATAGAGTGTCTTACTTAAGAGGGCGGTTTGTCAGGAATTTGTTTATGTTGGATTTGAAGACATCTAAGTTGTAGTTAGGTGGGAAACAGGCAAACGGAAGAGAGTTCCACAGTCGTGCACTTCTAAGAAAGAAGCTCTGCTCATGCAATCTACATTTTGATTTAGGCACAGATAAAGAGTGGGGAAAATTAATGACAGGAGTTTCAGCTAGACGGGTGTTTTTCATGAAAGATTGGCAAGGGGAGACCAGAGATTGGAGGTCAGACGAGCACTTGTTATGGAAATAACGATAAAACAACGTCTCTTCTGTGGGAGAGAGGCTGCAGGGAAGAGAAAAGGGCATTTTTATGAGATGGTTACAAATTCTCTTTGGACCACTGAAAATTCTATGCAGAAATATAAAATGGGAAAGGAAAAAAAAAAAAATGGCAATGCCAAACCGTCCTCTTGTCGATAGAGCGCACAAATTTTTTTTTTTTCCTTTCTTCTCTCAACGTGCAACAAATCCTCGTGTATTCGATATTATCTTCCATCGTTCGCTCTCGTTCTAAACTGTCCAACAAAAAAACTCCACTCAAAACCCCTGCTTTAGAATTCATCCCATTTAACAGTTACCACTTGTGTACATATGCAAATTAATAACATACGTTCACCAATGAGCGACCTACAAAATTATGCTTGTCTTTTCTTTTCTACATTTTCTGCTGTCATTTTACAGGCTAAGCAAACGTTTGCGAGAGTGATATTTTCAATCACAACTAGTGGTCCGCCTGGACCGTACTGTGAACCACTGATTTAGTTGGACTCATTTCTTAATTTCTTTATTAAATTAATAACACCACCAGGTAATTTAGTTGGACCAGCACCCTACATATATAGAAGCCTTCATCAAACACATATGGAGCGCTTCCATACGCATGATGCGTCCATAACTGTACTTACTGGTGTATTTCCTAAGTAAAAAGAAAAAAAAGTGAATGAATCATAGTAAAACAATTTACTATGATTCAATTCATTCATAAATAATTGCCATACATTGACAAGTTTCATTTTTTCTCTTTCTCTTTTTTTTTTCTTTCTCCTTTTTCTTTTTGACAGCTTATAACGATTTACTACGATTTCATTCAACTTTCTTTTGATAGTTATCTTTCCTTCGTACAAAACAGTGGTTCTTGCCGGCAACTTCTTCTTCAACCACCATCGACGACATTTCTGAGGCATTATATCTCAGAGGTACCTCTACAACCCATTTCCACTAATAAGGTGGATGACTCAAATTTTAACTGCACTCTTTCTTATTTTAACCAATCTTAGCCCCAAAGGTTGGGGCTGAGTCCTTTATAGGGGGGGGGGGGGTAAGTTAATTGCTTACTGCCTGAGGCGCCCCTACTAGGAAATGCTGACAGTTCTGCCCAGTTAATTTTTGAACAGCCAGGGTGTTCTGCCTTTAGGGGCGTTGACTTGACCTTTCCCCACCTTTCTGACCTTGTATCACATCTTCCTGCGGTAAGGAGGAAGTAAATAATCAATTATAACTTATGATCGTTTCTGATACTAGCTACCTCTGTAGGTAATCCCAACATTCCTGATATCTTCATCTTCCTGCCATCCATTTAGCTGATTCTTTAATCAGGTTTCTTTGGATGTTTTCTAAATCCTAATCTTTTGAAACTCTCCGTACTCATTTTGCGGGACAGGTGTTTCCATGTCGATGAGAGGTATCATTGGTCTACCTTCTACCACGATATATGGCACAACCATGTTAATACACAGCTTCTCATGAAATCACCAAAGCTAAGCAATGTTCAGCTTGGTTAGTACCAGATGAGTAACCATTTGAGAATAACAGGTGCTATATGTAGGACTAGTGAGGGTACCCGGCGTTGCCCGTGTGTGTGGAGGTGGTGTAGGAAGGAATCCGGGTAGGAGGGATTAAAAGGTGTTTAAAAAAGAAAGTGGTATAGTACTGGGGTTCTCCAGCGTTGTCTGGGTCGAGTAAGGAACCCGGTTGGGGGTGGGGGGAAGGTGTTTAAAAAAAAAGTGGTATTAGGCAGGCAGGCACCCATAACTTAAAGGAGGAAAAAAAAAAGTGACGTCTTTGCTGATGTCTCCATCGTCTGACCGGAAGTTAGGAACATTGAAATTAATTCCATGTCGATGAGAGGTATCATTGGTCTACCTTCTGCTGTGATATATGGCATAACCATGTTGATACACCACTTCTCATGAAATCACCAAAGTAATGTTGGGACTGGTTAGTACCAGATGAGTAACCATTTGAGAATAACAGGTGTTATATGTAGGATGACAATGAAACTACCCTTTTCTGGTGATTTTCACTACATCTGGTCAGTTTTACAGCCTCTCCCAGCTCCATAGATCACTATATTAAATTTCTTCACAAGAATCCTTCCGTCTCCCAACTAGGAGTAAAAAGTGGATCTTGGGTTTACTTTCAATAGTCTCGTAAATTTCGCTTCCCTTATTTTATCTTTATTATTTACATTCTATTAGTCATGTTTCTGACAAAGAGGCAAGAATTGCTGTTACATCAAGTGGCTCCATGCCTGGTCTGGAGCGATTTCCATTAAAAAAAACAAAAAAAAAACTCCTACTTATTATCTTCTTGAGCTCTTTTATATTGGCCTTTCACCTCCTGCATTCTTTTCCCACGCTTCTCATTAATTCTGTACAGCTTCTCCCCGCTTACGTAATACTCCCCAAATGACAAAACCATCTCATAAGGCATTCACATATGTAAGGAAAAGATAATTTCAATTTCAATCCTTCTCTGATAAACCCATCTGGATATATTGGATAAGCCTGAATATCTTGTTTCGATTTTTCAAACTACTAATCTTGGATGTTATTCTCATAACTATATAAACTTTGATCTTCTTCAAGTATATCTTTTCAAACACGATAATCTACCAAATATAAACGTGAATTCTTTATTCAATCCGTGGTTGTAGATTGTTCTCATTCTGCCAGCCATGACAGGTCTTAAGTAATTCTTACTTATATTCTTAGTATCGCCTATACTGAACATCAATTCAACAGATGTCTCTCTTTCCATCTTTTTTTTTGCAAAATAATTTCCTTACTGCTCCTATTAGTGTGCTGACTTGCATGTTACCCTACGAGCACTCTTTAAAACCTATCCTATGCCAATTTGGAATTTGACAAATAAAGTGTTTTAATAAATTTAAAAACCAGCCCTGATGCCCAGTCAGAAGCCATCAAAACGGATTTTCTGCCACTCAGCCTTCATATTAACCATCGGTTGGATAGCTGAAATCATCCCTGTACAATTTTCCTGGGTTCTCCTTATGCATTCTACAAGCCTGGGTGCCCAGCATTGCTCGGGTGTTTGGAGGTGTGTATTAATGTGTGTTAAGAAAAAAAAAAAAAAAAGTGGTAGTAGGCAGGTAGGGTCGAATCCGTACAGCGAAGGAGGAAAAGAATGTGAAAAAAAAAAGTGACGTCTTTGCCGCTGCGTCCATCACCAAACTGGGAGTGGTGAAGGTTTAAATTAAGGCTAGTCAATCAAAAAGAGGGGATGACTTTCGAAAATATCGGCGAAAAAAGCGACCCCCTCCTTGTAGAAAAAGGCCCAGTTGAGGATGAAGGAATTAATGTTTTTTGTCAATTTTTCGATATTTGTCGTCCGAAGGGTCGAGCTTACAAAACGATACCAATCTCGTGAAAATCCGTCGCCTCTGTTGAAAGTTTTAGGCAGACATACATACATACATACATATATACATACATTTAAACAGACAGGTGAGATTTATATAATAAATTACTGTTGTTACATCAGAAAGATGATGATGCGATGTTGAAGTGATGCTGAGTCAGCTGGAGATGACATCATGATGGTGATGAAATGATGCTGGTTTGGCTGGCAAGGTTTCCTGCTAATTTATGTTTTTGTGCAAACCATAAGCACATATGTAAGTTAGATAACAAAATAGTATAGCTAATAAATAATAATAATAAAAGCAGATTAATTTTTTTAAAAATCGTTCATTCAAGTCTTCTATCAACAAACATTCATCTGAGGTGCAATGTTAGAAATTAAGTGAAGATGAACACCACTGAAACTTTTGTTTCTTTAGCGTTTGTTTGCCCCAAACAAAGCATATCACCACTGAAACGTGCTAGGCTTCTGTGATAGGAACCAGATTAATAGGAGAGCAACTTGGGAAGCAAGATGCCTGTTCACATTACATTTAAATTTCTGCATATTAGCAGAGTAAGATAAGCAGAAAAACGCAGCCTTCATATACTGTTTGGTCAGCTGCTGCTGATACACTTTAATGGCACAGATGTTACTGCATATGCATGAAGTGTAAGCAGAATGATTTTTTGTGCAGAAAAAAAAATGAAACTGTCCCTTTCTGTCATATAGGTTAAGATGATCAATAATGAAACGTTCGATTGTGTTAGGAGTGCTGAATCGTAAATGGGGATGGGGGAGGGCAATATGATAACAAACAAAGATAAACCTAACTTCTATCAATTGTTCTCTGAGAAACAAAGAGAACAACACTAATAGAAAACAATTCAAGCATAACCACCAACAAGGCACAATGGAAGGACAAGAGATAATAGAAAAACAAACAAAGGTTCTTTTACTTCTTTCATGCATCTTTCTTGTGAGGTCGTATGTCCTAAAGTTTTAGAACCGGTGATCAACTTTCTTTTTACTACTATATGGTTTTTGTAATCCTTTCTTTTTTGCCTCCCCTCCCCAACAAAAGAAGGGTGGAACTGTGAATTCACCCTTGTACGTTCGTCTGTCCACACTTTTCTCAATAACTACACACCTTGGAATTTTTTGAAATTTTGCACAAACATTAAACATAATATGAGTAAAAAAGTGACGGAATGGATTTTCTGGGAAAACTCTGGTTGCCCCCCAAGCGGTGCCTTTCGAGTTAAAATGGCTGAAATTGACACTTTTGCACTTATTAAAAAAAAAAATTGATGCCTTGGATTTTTATAAAACCTTCTAAAAAGTTGTAACTAATTGATTTCTATATAATTTTGTTTGTCTATACTTTGCGATAACTTTTGGGTGTGCTCCAGGGGCTCTTTTAGGGCTAATAAAAACACTCCATTTTTGGGATTATTTTACCATATTTGTCCAAAATTTTCTGTGTATTTCTATTTAGCAGTTTTGCATGGTGCTGAACTCAAATTTAAATGTATTAGGGCCTTGGGGACTTTTGGGCTTAAATAGGAGGTGAGAAAATGATGGATTTAATCATTTCTTTTTTTTTTTTGCATGGTGCAGAACTCAAATTTACATATGTTAAGACCTAAAACTGTACCGTTTGTTCATTTTCACCAGGATTTCACATCCCCTGGGGAATTTCGGGGCTAAATGGGGTGGGGGAAATGCTAAACTTAGTTATTTTTTTATGCCTCGTTTACTGTGCACTCATGGGGGACCATACATGCTTCACTTGTTTTGTTTTTGGTTTTTGGATTTTTGGTTTTTCCTCTCCAATACAGAGTTGTACTCTCCTAGGATGATTCTGGTGACTAGCAACCAAGTATAATCCTTTGAACATCATAGGCACTAATAATAATAATACTTGCTCCATTAACATCTTTCTCAGTCACCTGTATCCAAATACAATCTAAAGAATATTCAATTAGTATCGTCAGTTATAGCAACAGGTTAAGCTTCTTTCCTTTGTCGCAATTCTGTGTCCTGAACAATTTCCTCCAATTAAAACGGTAGTTATTAAGCCTTAAAAAAATATAATGCAACGTTTCCTACTACGACATGCGCATAATATAGTACATTTTTTTCAAGATCTAATTTTAACATATATCAAAGCAAGGAAAAGAATATGCTGTTTTCATAGTCCTATTTATCAGTGCCTAAATTTAAATGCAAATTTCATTAACAAAGTTTCTTTCCTAGAACTGCCCGCCTGTGGAACTCTGTTTTACTGACCTGCTTGCCAGCTGACTACAACGTGGTCGTCTTCAAGTCAAATGTGAACAAGTTCTTGCTATCCCACCTCCTTAAATAGTCAAATTCTGCCTAATTCCCACCAAAAACAATTACTGAGCTGTTTTCTCACTGACCACCTTACACTCATCCTCGAGTAGGCTCCGGACCTTGATAAGCAGTGATTTCCTTGTAAAAAAAAATATTTACTTCATTTAGCATAACAACAAATGTAAATTTTTAAATCATTTGCATTATTCGTATTACTGTTCTCATCTTGAATGTTATTTTCATGATATTTCGGACGATGTAAGTCCTGATCTTCTTTAGGTGTACCTTATCAACTTCGGATTTTACCTGTGGTATAACCGATAAAGTATTCGGTAAAATTTAGTTCCAAGTAGCAGTCTTCTGGAGGTTGAAAGTTCAATCCTTAGTGCAGGCAATACTAAGAATACAATTTTGATTTAAGATTTCTTTCTGCTCATGGCTGACGGAACAAGAACATATGACTCCTGTAGATTAAATAAAGGTTTTTTTTTTGTTTTTTGTTTTTTTTTTACATGGAGGTTACCACTTATCAAGGCCCAGAAGACACTTGGGGATAAGGGTTATTGCGTATACAGTAATCAATGGGATAGTATCGTAGTAATCGTTAGTATTGGAAATTTGATAAAGTGTCTTACTTAAGTGGGTGGTTCATCAGGAAATCGTTTGTTAGACTTGAAGTCATCCAAGTTGTAGTTAGGTGGGAAATAGGCGAACGGAAGAGAACGCACTTCTAAGAAAAAAGCTTTGTTCATGGAATCTATGTTTTGATTTAGGCACAGATAAAAAGTGGGGAAAATTAATGACAGTGGTTTCAGCTAAATGAGTGTTTTTCATGAAAGATTGGCGAGGGGGGACCAGAGATTGGAACTCAAACGAGCACTTGCTATGAAAATAATGATAAAACAAAGACAGGCTCGCAACATCTCTTCTGTGGGAGAGAGGTTGGAGGGAAGAGAAAAGGGCATCCCCTACTAAGCCACAAAGTCTATTTTGTACTCTGTAATGTAGGATAGGCTGTTTTTAGCAACTCCTGCCCAGATGTGACAGCAGTACTCCATCCTTGCATGTACTTGGCTTTTATACAGATAGAGAATTGCATCAGTAGTGAGATATCTTCTAGAGCAGTAGAAGGATCCTACCATTTTCCCTGCGGCCTTGGCAACAGACTTGATGTACGTGTTCCATTTCAGATCAGGAGTAAAGGTCAAACCCAGAAGCTTGTCAAAACATGAAGCCTCCCCTAGACGAGAGCCATCTATTTTAATTGATGCCAGATGGAGATCAGAGTGTTGATGATGTAAAGATAGGAGCTTGGTTTGTTTGAAATTATGTGCGGATTTCTGAATACAACAAGATTCCTGAGTTTGATAAGATACACCTGAAGAAGGTGTATCTTATCAAACATTGGTTGAAACATTATGTGAACAACACTCAAGATGAGAACAGTAGTCTGAAGAATCTAAATAAAATAAATCATGAATCCTCATCTAAAAAATACAGAAACTTAATTTCAAATCATTTCCCATAGAAAACAAGAGCCACAGATATTCAGTTGTATATTAAACGCCTAGGGCTCTAGAAGTTTGTCTAGTATAATGGTCACCTGCCTTTTGAACTTTATAGATCACTAAGCATATAACACTTTATCTCCAATAGTAAAGTTCGCACTCGCTGCAAGATCCATTCTCTTCAAAAATCTCTCCTTGATAGACGCGTTTGTTGGTTCAGCCATGCTCTTTGACGACACCCAGGCGACTTCATCCATAAAGTCATCAACTTAGCACCACTACCAGGTTGGAAGAAACACCACAGTGGCCAGCTCAAAACCTGACTCAGAACTGTGAAGCAAGATGCTGAACTGATTCTGGGTCCTCACTTTTATGGGGTCCGTCGCTGGAGCTGTGAATAGCTTGTACTCATAATGGAAGCAGCTTTGGATCACTGTGTCTAGTCAACCAGTGTTCGGAACATTGTGAACTTGTTAGAAAGAACCGACCCAAACGACGAATGGTTAATGCTGCAACTATGACGATGACTAAGTGTATAGTTTTAAATTTGGCAAACCGGTGATATGAATTTAGAAGGAATGCTAAATACATCTTTCTGTTGATCCAGCCCTTGACCATGTCCACACAGACCAGACCTACTTGAGACGTTTCATCACACTTCATGGATGTCCATGTCAGTCTCTGTGTGATGCCATTCCATACTGTCAAGGACCCAGCTTCCTTATTTCCAGCTCATTCCTGCAACCTCTGTTTCTATTGATCCAGCCCTTGGCCATGCCCACGCAGATCTGATATACCTGAGATTTCTCATCATATCTCAAGGACGTCCACATCAATCTCTGTGTGATATCATTCCATGTTGTCCAAGATCCAGATTCCACATTTCCATTCTTTCCTGATGTTCAACTTCTCACATGTGTGTCCATCCAGTCTCTGCTGCTGTCCAGGTACAACATTTCCTGTTCTCCAACCTTCCTGCTCCCAGAATCTTCATCAATCGATTTCCTCCAATTTTCTCTACATGTTTCTTTTTACAACTGTTTGTCTGCATTTGTCCTCTTTTCTTTGACATTTGCCGTATTTTGCTATGTCTACTTTCTTAGTTGTATAGTCAATTAGCATCCAACGACTGACCCTCTGCAACACTTTATCACTCCTGTAAGTGATGAAACACGATTCACGTTTGGCAATTTAACGCTATGCATTTTGTAGGAAATTGTATTTTACTTATTTTATGCTTTAGGGGTGGGATGGACGATTTTGAGAATACCCTTCTAAATGGTAAAATTTAAAAGTAATAACGTGACCACATTAGTTTAGGCAATTACGCTACATATATGTATTATTTAAATTTACGGTTCGGTTAACATTTTATTACTGTGATACTATGGTCGGCCTGCGACCAAAACAGGGATACAAATAAAGTAGGAAATAAATTTGACAATAGACAAAAATTTCTTCTTAACATAGATAAAGAAAGGTAAGGGTAGATTCAGGGTGACCAGATGACCAAATGACCGATAGGTAGAGAACAATGAACTAAAAATTGAGAAATGCGCGTGTAGGTATTTTTTTTTCGAAAGGTTACTGTGAGTCAAGGGAACAATAGAAACAACATTTGATGAAGGGGAGGGTTCAGTTGGATGCTTACTTGATTGAGGCCTGAACTACGAGGTGGGCAGTTGGATTTTGGATATCGCTGAGAGCAGTTGGTCGCTTAGAGGTTCCCAGGGAGATGGGGAGATGAACTGACAGCAAGTGACCAAGACGGCCTTCATAGAATGTACTTGTGGGCTAGCATGTAGAGGGTTGCTGGGGACACTCACACCCATAGTCCAACTGTAAATGTAAAGTATCAGAGTCGCGTTTTATTTTTGAATTTTGTTTTATTTTATTTTTATACTTGTGGACCAGTGTGCTCCACATCAATGATCGCCAGTGTGAGCAAGATGACAGCACAACCATAACTAGAACAATGACAGATGGAGAACAAAGCCACAGCACATATCATGTTTGGAGTCAGTGACTTGTCAGCAGGGTCGCGTGGT
>NC_136499.1:33814897-33862397 GCF_053919585.1 Euprymna scolopes
TTAAAACTTAAATATTATCAGATCAAAATTGAGATCCCCCACTTTTTTTTCCACCGTCTTCTTCCAATATCGTCTTTCCAAATCATAATAACCACTTCTGTTCAAGTCTGACGAAGTTGTTGGATCTTTGATACGATTCAGTAACTGAAACATGTGTAACTAAACAGATGAAACGTAATCAAATAAAATATACATATTTACTTTGCAATAGTATTGAGCATCTTCTTCAGGTTTTTACTAATTACCAGTTTTGCTATATATATATATATATATATATATATATATATATATATATATATATATATATATATATATATATATATATATATATATATAATAAAAATTACAATAAGTTTACCAAGGTAATCAAAATGGTAAACTTAAAATATATTATAAATATTAAAGAGTTAATATTTACAAGTAAAATAAACTCAGCCAGATGTAAAAGCTCAATAAAACCGAAAAGGAAATAGAGCTTATAATATGAACAAATGATTAATAAAACATGTTAAAAGACATCTTGAAAAAGAGTTAAAAACATATTTAATTTTAAAAAAATGCAAAATCCGATCCTGCATTTTGCTAATTCCTGCCCTCTGATGAGAAGGAGAGTATTTCTTCGAAATTCCGCGGATTAAGGACTATCCACTTATCTTGTGTTTCCTTTTTTCAAATTAAATATGTTTTTAACTCTTTTTCAAGATGTCTTTTAACATGTTTTATTAATCATTAGTTCATATATATATACATATGTATATAATGGACTCTCCCATTGTGTTCGACGCATGAGGGCCAAAAATTTGCTCTGTTTCACTCTGCCTTCAATGCTTGTGCCGCATGTGTGACATGAGGCCAGCTCTGCTTCCACAAACCAAGCCGCACGACTCACAGGATACAGGCCAGGAAGGTGCTGTTCCTACTCTTGCTCTACGAAGTTTTGTTTGATTCGATAGCCGTGTGTCAATGTATGTGTTAATGCCCGCAAAACATTTTTCCCTCCACAATTTTCTATCCGCAGCATCTTCTTCAAAGGTTTTTGGGTTCAGGCCTGCGTGCTTAAGATTGTCTTTCAGCTTATCCCTGTACCTCAGAAATGGACGACCCACATTTTGATTACCCTCTTTCAGTTGACTGTATACTAGTTGCTTAAGAAGACGGTTTTCATCCATGCGAACAAGGTGACCAGCCCACCGAAGCTGAGACTTCATCAGGAAGGCCTCAATACTTAAAATGTCGCATCTAGCAAACAGTCCTGAGTTAGGGGCCTTGTCTTTCCATGTTAATCCACATATACTGCGAAGGCAACGCTTATGGAATGTATCCAGTTGTTCAATCTGCCTACGGTATCGGGTCCAGGCTTCCGATCCATACAGGAGTATTGAAACAATCACTGCATGATGAACTGAGATTTTGGTCTTTAGAGTCAAACCTCTTTCATTCCATAATACTCTTGACCACAGTTTGCCGAAAGCATCAGTCACCTTTGAAATTCTGCTCAATATCTCATCATCAAGTGATGCTGACGAATTCACCTTACTTCCGAGATATGCAAAGGATTTAACATACTTTAGAGGCTGTCTATTCACTAAGATTTCTGAGACGGTTCTGCATATTCTGGTCTCAGAATATTCACACAACCTAGCTGCAACGGGGTGGGCTTTGGTTGGTAGATAACTTCTGTCTTTTTAATACTAATCGTCAAACCAAATACTTTTGCGGCATTGGAAAACTTGTCAACTAATTCTTGTGCTTCTTCAAATGAAGTGGCCATGAGTGCAGCATCGTCTGCAAAAAGAAAATCACGAACCATTTTGCTTCTTGTTAATGTTTTAGCTTTGAATATTTGATGATTAAAAAGACCCCCAGTAGTTCTAAACTCAAAATGGACACCTTGCGTGTAATCTTTAAAAGCATGCTCGAGCATGATTGAAAAGAAGATGGCAAAGAGCACAGATGCCATAACACAACCCTGTTTCGTACCGGTTTTTACCTTGAATGACTCAGAGAACTTTCCGTCTGCTCTTACATGCCTCCATATTCTTGTGAAAGAATATTATTACATTCAACATTTTTTCAGGGATTCCAACTTTATTCAAACCTTCCAAAGTGCGACTCTGTTGACAGAGTCAAACGCCTTGGTTAGGTCGATAAAAACGACAAACAGATCCTGATTTTCTCATGTGCCTTCTCTGCAACTTGGCGTAAACAGTAGATCATGTCGATGGTTCCCCTTCCAGATCTAAAACCACACTGCATCTCAGGATAAATTTTGTCTACTAGATGAATGATTATCCTGTTCAAAATGACCCTGGCTAGTACTTTTCCAGCCACAGAGAGCAGTGATATTCCACGGTAGTTATCGCAATCAATGTGCTTTCCTTTATTCTTGAAGAGATGGATCATTGACGAGTTCCTGAAATCCTGAGGTACAGAACCACTTTCTCAGATCCTGATGAATAACTCCAAAAGTTTTTTCAAAAGTGTGTTCCCCACAAACTTGAATATTTCAGCCGGTATACCATCATCACCTGCACACTTTCTCAGTAGCATTTGTTTTACAGCTGCGAGAACTTAAGAAAAATTAGGAATCATATCTAGTTCTGGTATTTGGATTCTTGCAGGCAAAGAACTCAAAACATCATCGTGAACATCAGAAGAAGAATTCAGCACTCCTTCAAAATGGTCCTTCCAGCGGTTAAGGATGTCATTCTTCTCAGTCAACAAGGTTGTACCATCTGCCCCCATAACGGGTGAAGTACCACATTGTTGTGGTCCAGAAACGTTCTTTTGGTCAGATCGGAAAGAAGGGAAGAGGCCTAGTTCCGGTGTTGGCTTTGCAATAAAATCAAATATTGCTGACTCTCTGGAGGCTCTTCCTCGGAGCGGTGACGATTGTTTAATGACCCTTAGAATGGGACTCACAACTGGAACGGGACTGACACTGGTAAGTTGCTATGCACCAACTCTAAATGCAGAAGAGGTAGAAGCCACAAACTTCTACGAAAAGCTTGGTGACATAGTAAGAAACAAAAGCTTTCATGACAAGATCTTACTGATGGGAGATTTCAATGCCCGGGTAGGCTTGGACAGGGAGACATGGGGAAATGTGATTGGGGCTCATGGTATGGGGAAAATAAATGACAATGGAATTCGCTTGTTGTCATTTTGTAGTGAACATGGTCTCTTCATTACAAATACTATGTTTCAGCAGCCAAATCGTTGTAAAAACACATGGATGCACCCAAGGTCCAAGCATTGGCCTCTTATTGACTTTGTTATAACCCGGAAAAGAAACAGGAGATATATTCTTTTGAGTCGTTCATTTCATGACTCATGTTGGCTGCTGGATCATGCCCTGATTCGATGCAAGACATCACTGAAACTACGACCTAAGTACAGAAGGCATACAATTAAGATGCCAAAGCCATTGGATATGGAAGAACTGAACACTGAAAAGAAAGAAGAATTATCTTCTAAGTTAGATGCAAAGTTAAACGAAATTGTGATAAACAATGATATTGAAGAGTCCTGGAAGAAATTGCGGGATGCCATCTATGAATGTTCAAGCGAAGTACATATATGTATATATATATATATTACATTTTATCTGTTTAGTTACACATGTTTCTGTTACCGTTCCAATTTTTCTGATTCCCAGTTCCTATTAATGGTCCCAACACTAATATATAGTTCCTATTAATGGTCCCAACACTTATATATATATTAATGTTAGGACCATTAATAGGATCTGGGAATCAGAAAAATTGGAACGTTTGGGGGTATAGGAATCAGTATTGAAATCGGAAAAATTTGTGCATATTTTCCACTGCCAAAAACGATTCCTTTAATTATCTTTTATCATTTGATTTTGTTTACTGCTAGTAGTAATAATAAAATAAAGAAGATTTATTGATTTTAAACACCCAGTAAAGCTAAAAAGCTATAGATTTCCCCCCACAAGTGTGTTTTTATGTTTGAGAAAGTATGGCCCTATTTAACATATGTTTTTTACAGTAATTGGTAAAAAATAACAACTTTATAGTTAAATATTCAGAGATTTATAAAGAATCAGAATCGGTTATTTTATCGGAATCAAAAATTTAGTGTGGAATCGAAAATTGTATTTGAAATGAGAAATATATTGCCATCGTTCCATTACTAATATATATATATATATATATATATATATAATATCTTGTTTTTCTTTTATTGAGCACTCTTAATAACCTCGTTAAATTCATTAGTTATCACTCTTGAATATCTTTATCCTGAAGAGTATATAAAATTCCCAGAAAAAAAAAAAATTAACCTATCGCAGACTTAGCACTTGCCTAATCCGATTCTAAAATGTCTATGATTACAAAAGAGAATTCAACTATATACAGATGAAAAAATATATATATATATATTTATACACACACACGCAAACACACGCACACACACACACACACACACACACACACACACACACACACACACACACACACGGAGGGTGGAACGATAAAATTGTCACCCTAGAAAAAAACGACATGATTCCACTTCCATTTGATGAAACCCGGTTTTCTTTTTTCTACTAGTTGGCCAGTTGTTTACAAATCCCAAGAGCGATAGGAGCCTTCCATCATGTCTGAAAATGACACAATGTTCAACGAGCGAGATTGGAGATGCGCCGCTGTACAACTCATGCTCTCTTCTGATCCAAGTTATGACAACAGGACCAGCTCTTGAAGTCTACTTGAAAATTAACACCAAATATACCTGGATGTGCTGAAGAGTGTGGTGATTCCCTGGTGCAATCAAGTGGCCACTAGCAGACCCTGGGTGTGGCAGCAGAACTCTGCGCCAACCCACAAGTCCAAAGAGACCAACGCTTGGCGTCAGAAGGAGTGCTACAACTTTATACCCTTCTCTCACTGGCCCTCCTTCTACACCGACCTAAACCCACTGGACTACTTCGTTTGGTCATACATTGAGAACATCACCAACATGACCTCCCACAACACCAAAGCCAGTCTGATCGTTATCCACCAAATATTCGCCAAGCTCCTGCTGGTGCTTTTGGAAAAGGCATTCTCCCAGTTCCAGACCTGTATCGAGGTGGTGATTGAGGCTGAAGGCGGCTACATTGAATAGATGTCAGGTCTACTACATGATCAAGTTACCTGAATTGATTTTTTTCAATAAAAAATTTAAAATAAAGCTGTAGTATTGTTTTTTTTAGGGTGACAAATTTATCATTCCACCCTGCATATACAGGGTGTAAACGATAAATTGGCAGTAATTTCAGTCCGTAATTTAGGTATTTTAGAGCGGCATTATCAATCTGAAATGTTAGTTGCTGTACTATTTAGAGTTTGATGTTCCAGATAAGCCATTTAAAATTATTAAAAAATGATTGGCAGTGTAGAATTTAACCATAGAATGATTATTGTTGAATTTTTCTGCGCCGGTCATAAGACATCTCACATTATCAGAAACACTGGCTATGCTCCTAGGACTCTTTATCAGGTTTCTTGGTAGCTTGAAATAGTCCATTGCAGCAAATCGACCACAGTCAATGGCTGAACTGACGAAAAAGTGGAATGTGACCAAAGTTACCATTTCTAATGCAGTACAGAAAGATCTTGGCATGAAGTCATATTGCAGACGATATTGCAACATTGTTACAGAGAAATTTAAGACCATTCATACAGAGAGAAACCCCTTGCTACTCAATCATCAAAATCACCATGGTGGTACCGTATGCATTTTTATGGATGAGAAAAAGTTCATGGTAGACAAAGTCTCCAACTGCATAAACTCGAGAGTTATTGCTAATGACCCTTCTGATATTCCTCCAGTAATGCAGAGTAAACACCCTGCCTCTGTCATGATGTTCGGAGCTGTTGTCAGCGATGGGAAAGTAAAGTCCCCTCACGTCATTGAAGTTGACTTGAAAATCAATATGGCGGAATATATGAAGATTGTGGAGGAAGTTCTCTTATCCTGGATTAAGAACTATGATCTCAAGAAAGTGATGTTCATCCAGATCTCTGCACTTGTTCATGGGTCAAAAACAGGGCAGACCTTCTTGAAAAGAAAATTTCCACTTTTTGTGTCATCAAATATCTGGCCTTCTAGCTCTCTAGATTTGAACTCCCATGTCTATTGGTTATGGTCCAATGTTGAGAAAGACTCTAATGTTCACCCCCATAACAGTGTGACCTCCCTGAAGACTTCCATAAGGTGAAAATTCTGCATTATCAAGAAAGAGTCAGCTGTCAAGGCCTGTAGTGCTTTAGGTCTCGCATTTAGCAAGTTGTGAATGTAGAAGGTTGACGCACAGAATAAAATGTTTGTATTTGCTTGTATTTAATAAAACAGTTAAACAAACATACACAAATCTTTTACTGTCCTTTCTCTATCAAAGTTTTGAAGTTTGAGATCTTAAACTGCCATTTTATAGTTTACATCCTGTATAGGTCCCACGAGTGGGGGGGGGGAGCAACCGGTGTGCTGCACCAGGGCCCATGAGGATCTAGGGGGCCCATGAGAGCCTAGGGGAAAGTTTCACATTGAAATGGGCAATTGACAAACTTTTCTTAAAAATTATAATAGTAAATTATGTCCGATCTTGTCTTCCATACCAGTGTTGGAAAGGTGGGGGCAGGAATATATATATATATATATATATATATATATATATATATATATATATATATATATATATAGTCAGGGCCTTTGAGAGGAAAAAATGTGCTGGTGTGAGAACTTTTGATGGGCTTCCTGCCTTGACAGCTGACTTTTTCTTGATAGTGCAGAATGTTCACCTTATGGAAGTCTTCAGGGAGGTCACACTATTATGGGGGTAAACATTAGAGTCTTTCTCAACATTGGACCATAACCAATAGACACGGAAGTTTAAATCTGGAGAGCTAGAAGGCCAGATATTTGATGGCATTAAAAGTGGAAATTTTCTTTTATATATATATATATATATATATATATATATATATATATATATATATATATATATATAAGAGAGAGAGAGAGAGAGAGATTTAGGTCAGACACTTAACTGAAGAAACTGGCTATCTTAAAACTTGATGCTCTAATAATCATAAATCATCTGCACTGGTTTGGGCATACTGTAAGAGCAAGAGGTATATCAGCACTTGCAGAGAACTAAGATTGGACAACAAAATGAACACATATCTAAGGAAATGATAGAAACATGAGAGGAAGATCTCCAATCTGTAGTTTAATGGAGACAAAAATGGATGGCCAAATTCAATGCTGATAAGACTAAGCTTTTTCCTTCAATAATTACAAGAAACCTTCGCAACAACCAATAGCTATGGCTAACGATACATTACATGGACATACTTCTTTCAAACTCCTCAGTTTAACGTTCACAGAGAACATGAGTTGAAATAGATCCATTGAAAGCATTGCCAGAGTCACTGCAAGAATGGTGGGATAGAAAGTTACTTACGCCTGAAAGTATTCTGTACCTCTACAGGGCCACCATTCGCCCATGCATGGGGTATTGTCACATTCGGGCTGGTGCACCTGCTATTAGTCTCTCGCTCCTGGACAGGGTTCAAAAGAGAGTCACAAACCTGATAGCTCCTGAACTATCATCTAAGCTTCAACCTCTGTCCTATTGACGAAATGTTGTATCCCTCTGCCTGTTCTACACATATTTTACCTCCGACAAATCCAAAAAGCAGCAAACTCCCACCTCTACACAGTAGAGATCCCTATATGTAAAAAGGATTTCTACTCTAATAGTTTCTTCCCCAGAACTGCTAGACTTTGGAACTCCCTTCCAGGCTCCTCCTTTCCCAACTGTACTGACATGCAGAAGTTCAAGTGTAATATGAACAGACATCTTTCTGCTGAACTTCCTACACTTATGAAACTTATGTCCCCGATAGTAGCCCCTACATCAAAGTGGTACTGTGCATTGTTTAAGTTGAAAAATGGAGTAAAAAAAAAAAAAGAAACAAGACAGGCGCCCATACAAATAGACATAATCAATCTCCACAATTATAATCACTGGAGACTTAGCATAATGAAATCCAGACAGTGTCAAACCTCTTGCCAAAAGAAACATTGACAAACTTGGATAGTAAGTGAGTGATATGCAGACACATGACTTTATAATATTTAGAAATAGTTGAAAAACATTTTTATTAAATAAAATGCACCCATTAAAGGTAGCAAAGTTATAGTGCAATTTTTAAGTAGTAAACCTCTTGTCTGTTAAAAAAATAGGCAAAAACTACAGCCTGTTGGGTTAGAATGAATGTTTTATACCAAATTTATGGTTTAATATGGTTAAATGTGTGCTCATTTTTACATTAAACACTAATTCCTATTAATTCTTTACTGTGCATCGAATGGATATCATAATTCTTAGTTCATTGCATCTCATCATATAAAAGGTCCATACAAAATTTCAACCAGATCGGTCCAGCAGTTTCCAAGAAAACTTCTACAGTAAATGTGGTGACTAATCTCTATTGATTCCTTACTGTTCATCAAACAGATACCATAATACTTAGTTTGCTGCACTTTATTATAGCAAAGGTCCATAAAAAATTTCAGTAGTTTCCAAGAAAAATTGGAACGGACAAACAGACAGACTGACAGACAGACAAACAGACAGACAGACTAAGCGAAATAAAATATAGAAAATAATTTGAAAATTTGAAGTTAATTTAAGTATTGCATATTTTTTAATGTGATATATTTTTTTTATTCATTTAAAATTAGTTTGTGGACTTTGGGCTCCAATAATGTCACTGCAAGACAGCTTTGTTTATTTCAAGTCGACATCAGTACTGAGTTTTAATTGCTGTGATAAACTAAAATTTTTTTTCACACAAATATGTTGTTAGAAATTGGAAGTAGAAAGTGGACCTTGAGTTTACTTTTGACAACCTTGCATCTCTCACTTCCCTTATTGTGTTTTAGTCATCATATTTTATGGCCGATGTTTCTGGCTCAGAATTTATCCATCTAACATTAATTTATATATATATATATATATATATATATATATATATATATATATATATATATATATATATATATTGTTCGTCTACCGTATATGTTTTTTTTTTTCAGTGACAAGTAGAAATTCAGGACTACTGAAAAAAATGCCAAGATAAGTGGAACGAGCATCTGCTATTCCCAAATGGTCACTCATCTAGTACTGGCCAGGCTTATTGTTGTTTAACTATGGTGATCTGATGAGAATCGGTGTGTCAAAGTGATTATGCTGTATATATATATATATTTGAAAACAAAAAAGTTAAGCAGAGGGAATATGGTGAAGAAAAAGGTGATTACACATGAATGGATAGTCTGGTGGAAGATAAAAAATCCAGTGACGGTAAAATCCAAGTATATAATTTCAAGAAAGTTAATTGACTTACTTGTTGTTTCATCAAATACCTTTGCATGCAAAATCCGATCCCGCATTTTGCTAATTCGTACCCTCTGATGAGAAGGAAATTATTTCTTCGAAACTCCGCGGATTAAGGACTATCCACTTATTTAGTGTTTCCTTTTCAGATTAAATATATTTTTAACTCATTTCAAAGTTCTTTTTAACATGTTTTATTAACTGTTTGCTCGTATTATAAGCTCTATCTCCTATTTGGTTTTATCAAGCTTTTACATCTGGCTGAGATAACTTTATAAATATTAATTCTGTAATATTTATAATATACTTTAATTTTACCATCTTGGATCATTTTGGTAAATTTAATTGTAATTTATATATATATATATATATATATATATATATATATATATATATATATATATATATATATATATATATATAAAGCTTTATAGAAAGGAGTGTGCTCCTGAAATATGCTCTTTTGCAGCAGCCAAGGAGAGGATAGCTCATTTTTTTATCCAATAGTGAGGAAACAAGTAGATAGGGACTTATTTGAAAATAATGTTGGAAATATGTTGAATTTTTCAATGGTTTATTTTAAAGTGAAGATGGAATGGGGAAAGGAGCGACTCCTTCGTCCAAAACGAATTTATTAACATTCGACTTGAAAATGACCATGCTGTAGTTAACTGAGAAGTAGCTCCATGGTATCATGTTCCACAGACGAGCAGTTCTTAGAAAAAACTCTGCTCGTGTAAGTTTTGTTTAGCTCCGTATATACAGAAGAAGAAAAGAAAAATTCCTTACAATGATTCTAGTTAGTCATAGTAACTGTGGCATATAACAAAGCAGGTAACCATTCCTCCAAACAGAAAAAGATGATTGGGCCTAGCTGCAATAACACTGTGCAACACCTAAAACAAGTAGAGGATATCTGTGGTTTTGTATATGCACAATGACATGGAAAATTCAGAAATGAATTTCTTTTTGTTGAATTAGATACGTTTCTTTTCTTTTTTTTTCCTTTTTTTTTTGTCACTTCCAAGAATTTTGTGAAGAAGTTCCATCAGGATTTTTGAGTGATGGAGAAACGTTTTAAAGGAAAATGGAACCCTGGCACATTGGGAATATAAAATGGAAGGATAACATTGAACATAAGAGGGTTAAGAGGACAAATGTTGTTTGAACTGACAATTTTGTGTTTTTTATTCATGAGCAATAATAATAAAAAAATGATTTATAGTATATAAAAACGGTGCATAATCTAGAAAAATAATGGTCAACTTTAGTATTAGGATGTTTCACAGTATTATTACATTTAATCTGACTAAGCTGATTCTCTCAAATACGTACTCCAACAAAGAAAGTAGCAAATATTTTCACTCTGGTGCGATTAAGTCTTTCTACGAAATCTACATACTTTTTTAAATCTGAAATTTGTTGCACAGTGTAATCCATGACACTCAACCAACCGTTTTCACTAAGGAACTTTTTATGATACCATAGATTGTTGAACAGAAAAACAAATTCTTATTAAAATATTATTTGTAGTTGGTTACTTTTAATACATCTAAAACCAAAATCTCATTAGTATGTCCTGTATTTAAAAATTCAGGTGATCGGTCATCTCCCTCTCAATACAGACCAATAAGTCTCCTGTGTGTCATAAATAAGTTACTGGAATCTGTGTTAAATAGAAAAGTAGTCAACCTCATTGGCAAAAATAACATTCTTAGTGACATGCAATATGGTTTCCGTTCTGCTAGATCTACAGCAGACGTGCTCTCTATATATACTTATATCTCATAGGATTAGCGAATCTCTCGATGGAGGCTTCCTCTCTAAGGCAATTGCTCTTGACATATCAAAAGCCTTTGATAGAGTATGGCATAAAGGTCTACTTCACAAGATCTCCAGCTGAAAACGTCTTCTCTTTGATGCTCTCTCCTCTGATCTTGAGCACATTGTACAACGGAGAAAGAAGTGGCTGGTTACTTTTAATGCATCTAAAACCAAGCTTCTATCTTTACATCATCGTTGCTCTGATCCTCATCTGGCATCAATTGAAATGAATGGCTCTCGTCTTGGGGAGGCTCCATATTTTGACAAGCTCTTGGTCTTGACCTTTACTCCTGATCTGAAATGGAACATTTACATCAAATCTGTTGCCAAGGTCGCTGGAAAAATGGTGGGATTCTTCTACCGTTCCAGTAGATATCTCACTGCTGATGCACTTCTCTACCTATATAAGAGCCAGGTACGTCCAAGGATGGCACTTTCTATGATACCATAGATTGTTGAATAGAAAAACAAATTCTTATTAAAATATTTGAACAAATTTATTGAATCGTCTTCGTTAACATACCAATAGAATGGGAATAAAAGAAAAAAGTGTTAAGTAAAGGGATAAATCCATGGACAAAGCAAAAGGTTAGAAAGTCCATGTGTTAGTAAATAAATATCCCATTAGCAGGGAAGAGAAAAGAGTTCATAATTGAAGGAAAAAAATGAATGTCTTGTTTGTAAAGAAAGGAAACAGTTCATGCAGGGTGTACAAAAAGTCACTGAAGAGTTGAAAATCTGTGTCATTTTATCATTAACTAGCCTGGGAGCGCGGTGTTGCCCGGGTATTTGGAAGTGTGTGTTGAGAAAAAAAAAAAAAAAAAGTGGTAGTAGGCAGGAAGGCTCGAACCAATACCATGAGGCAGAAAAAGAACATGAAAAAAAAAAAAGTGACGTCTTTGCTGTTGCGTCCATCACCAAACCGGAAGTGCCGAATGTTTAAATTCAGGCTAGACCATCGAAAAGAGAGGATGACTTTAAAAAATATTGGAGAAAAAAGCGACCCTCCCTGTAGAAAAGTGCCCAGTTGAAGGAATTAATGTTTTTAGCCAATTTTTCGATATTTGCTGTCCAAAGGGTCGAGCTTCAAAACGATACCAATCTCGTGAAAATCCATCGCTTCTGTCGAAAATTTTAGACAGACATACAAACATGCATACATTTTAACAAACAGGTGAGATTTATATTGTAGATGGTTATTTTTTTCTCTATTTAAGATATTTTACAGATAATATTTTGGAAATTAATTATGGATAAGTATAGCATTGAACAACGTACGCAAGTTGTGAAAGGGATCAATTGTTTTGACTGAAAGAGCTTATCGATGGCATTTTCATGTAAAAGACTCTTAAATAGTCTATGTTAACAAACCCCAAACCCTGCAAGAATAGAAGGAAAACAGGAACAAAATAAGGGAGTTAAATCATAATCCAGAGATTCTGCAATCTGTCATGAATAATGTTTTGGAAAGAGCACAAATATACGATGCTGAAAATGGGCAACATTTAAAAGACATTATTTTTCATAAATAAAGATTGTTTGAATTTTGCCCTTTTTTTTTTAAAAATCCCAATGTCTTAGTCAGATTGTATTAAAATTACAGAAAGATATCAAAATTAAAGAATCTATTTAAGTTTAAAACCCTTCAGTGACTTTTTGGACAGCCTTTATATGAGAATGTTGGTTATGTAACAGTGAGACTGTATGTAAGTAGTTAGTTATGTGTGTGTGTGTGTGTGTGTGTGTGTGTGTGTGTGTGTGTGTGTGTGTGTGTGCGCGCTTTTTTTTTTTTTTTTTTACTAAATCGATTTGTTCTCGGCAGTAGCCATGATGGATTCTTGTGTCTCCTTGTTGAAGTCGAACACAGTGCCAGAGTTCCACGAGGGCGTTAGTTGCGTCCCAACAGAAAAGTTTGTGGGTTTGTTTCCAGCAACGTGAGAAGTTGTTGTAACTCCCAAGTTGTGAAGAAGTAAACCTTGTATGATGACTTCTATCATCTCTTGTTGTGTACTCAGTTTGCTTTAAAGATGGCTTCTGATTGGACAAGCCAGAAAGGAAGTTAAAATGGTTGCACCAATCAATGCCGAGCTTAGAAATTAAGCACAAATTCAAAATTATAATGGTTGCTTGTTGGGGCTCGTGGTGTCACAAGATTAAATTCATAACGTCCATCCCAATCCACTTTTCCAACACAAGGAGGATCCCAGCGGCCACAAATGGTGCAAACTTCAAATTTATTTTTACTGAAACTTTCAGGCTTTGGAGGAAGACGTTTGTATTTTCTCACCCTAGACGTGGAAGCACATTAGCTTTTTTTTTTTTTTTTTGAGACACGTTTTTGTGATGTTTTCTCCTTTGGCCAAATATAGTTCTCACGCATACTAGTAGCAACATTTCCAAGAACTTTTTGCATCGATGGGAAACATAAGATGTGTTACAATTGTACCACCCTCGGCTCCAAAGCTAACAGAGTATGATGCATTCTTAAAATGACCTCCTCCCTGTTGACTGAGGAGCAACTGATGTCCTGTGCAGTTCTAGGATGTCCACCCTCCTAAGTTGTTGCCTCTCGTCTTTCAGGTGGAATAAGTTTATTGCTTACTGTCTGAGGCGCCCCTATCAGGGAATGCCAACTTTTAATAAGCCAGAATACTTTTCCTTTATGGATGCTCTCCTCCACCTTCCGCCTTCGTATCACATCTTTCTGCGGTGGGAAATAAGTAAATAACACCATACATATGCTAAAGTCTAGTTTTAGAGGCCAAACAAATCAAAGTTGATTGGTTATACGCAAAAAATAGCCCAATTAACGCTACTCCGCCCAAAATGCTTATTTCACCTTATTCATAATAAATTAAAAAATCACAAAGATTTATTTATTTATTTTGACCAAATTAGATATTTTTTATATTTTTATTGATAAATGCTGCGGCAAAAAAAAAAAAAAAAAAAAAAAAAAATGAATTTGGGCAAAACGTCTTTTCCACTTACTGTCTGGAGACATGTAACCGTAATAACTTTATGATGCAGAACCAAAGTCAAAGACATAGTCGGAGGTAAAGAGTAAAAGTGGAAGTAATGATTTTAACGTAGGAAAGGTGGGTGCTCTGAAGTGAAAGGCTAACATGACAAAATATGACGCTGTTTGCATAAAATAAAATAAATAAATAAAATAAGTTAAAAAAAAAAAGGTGGGAAACACACACACACACACACACACACACGTATGTATAAAGAAAAGAAGAAGAAAGAGCGAGGTACGGTAAACGGTCGCTCTTGTAGCGGCACGGAGCAGTAGACGTATTTAAGTTCAAGCAAGTTTATAGTGAAAACGTGAAGGTGTTAACTGTTTGAAAGAACAGCCTGGGGATCTGTGAGTAGCGTTGACGAGACAGGCACCCCCATCCACTGCTTTCGCTACGCATAAAAAAAAAAAAAAAAAAAAAAAAAGTAAGACAAATAGACATACTTCGAATATTAACTGACTTATTTACCGTTAAGACGAAAAACTAAAACAAAACAAACAAAAACTCGTGGGTTAACGTAACATGTTACACTAAGTTTAGCGCGCCGATTCAACTCACCTTTTTGATTTGCGAACGTATTTTGGGAGCATTTATTGAAATACTGGCGGGGAGGGGGGGCACTCAGCCTTGTCCCGTCGTAAAATAAGCTGAAATATATTTCAATTCATGCAGATTTCGTATTTATTATTACGGAGTCAATTCTCTATTGAATATTATATTGTACCTAATATATAGTACTAATTCCAAAAATTAAAAAAAAAAAAAAGACTATGTTGCCATCAGCTGGAATCGAAACCAAAACGTTTAACCCTCCAGCCAAGTTTCCTACGGTTTTAGCTATAGACAGATAGGTAAGAAAGATTTAAATTTAAACGATTTCAAGCTATGAATGAATTCACACATGCGAAAAAGTAATAGAAATATGTCGGAAAGATGAGATGAATATTTTGCATTTTAACATGCCGACATATTTCTGTATGCGTTATTCATCCAACAACCACACAAAGATTTCACTTGTTCTAAAACCATCTTTGCTGTATGATCACTATTTCCAGTTAATTTCAGTGTTATATGACCAGCAAGTTAAGAGTTTATCGGTTAAATATTCACATACATCTATTGTTTTATTTATAGATAAGAGATTTTGGGGAAGGGGGAGCATATTTTGGCAAACGGGCGATTTGGCCAGCTATTTTTTTCATGGGAAGATATTTTGGCCAATGAAATTAGAAAACTACCTGTCCCAGGACGGATAAAATTATTTCCCCAAACACAACAGTTTTGTGCCACTTTTATGTTCCCTTACGAATATTAAAATCAAGATATGATAATACTAAACCTAATATCTAGAATTCATATTCCAATTGTAATTCTAGAAAATGTCTAAGAAATCGAAATTAAAGGAATTTTGTTTACTTAGTGTCTGATGATTATAGATAAAATTTAATGCAAATCTAAAATATTTGAATTTTCAAGTGAGAGGCTGTGCCATATTATACCCACTAAAAAAAAACCCATTAAAATACCCCAAAGAAGCTGAAATATTTATTAAGTGATAATATTTCTAATTACCCTATAATTATTAATTGATAAGTATTCTAATTATATATAATATTATATAATTATAAATTATGGGTTTGTGTACACATAGATTCGAAAAAGTTGTCAAAAAAAATATATGACAAATAAATGTTATCAAAAGCAAGATAAGTTACTTTTCTACCTAACTGGATATATTTTTTGTGTTTTTATTCAGTGTAACATGTTCATTCAGCTCGAAAAACATGCAGTGTTTACCGATGTATTGGAAAATTCAAAATGGCGGCAGACTCTCTCTCGGAGAGGGTAAGTTTGGGAAAATGTATTATAAATAATAAACTAGACAAAATACTGTTAGAAATTCGCTCAATATATGTTACCGTGACATAAGTTGACATATATTCGGTTGTTTTTTAATAGTATTTCGTCTAGTTTATTATTTATAATATCTTTTCCCAAACTTACCGTGTTAAAGAGACAGTCGGCCGCCATTTTGAATTTTCCAATCGGTAAACACTGCATGTTTTTCGAGCTGAATAAACATGTTACATTGAATAAAAACTCAAAAAATATATCCAGTTAGGTAGAAAAGTAACTTATCTTGCCTTTGATAACATTTATTTGTTATATATTTGTTTTTTGACAACTTTTTCGAATCTATGTGTACAGTAATACAAACCCGGCAATTTTGCTAAAATAGAAGTGTAAGTGTGGTGACACTATTAAATTAAATTGATTCTATTAAATTAAATTTGGGGGGGGGGCGTGGGTAATACTAATCACTTACAGGTTTTCTGTTAATTGTTATTAGTTTTTTTTTTTTTTTTTTTTTTTACTCAATGAATATCAATAAAATGCGATAATTATAAAAAACTAAAAAAACAAAAAGTCCGGTGCTTGCTTAACCAACTTTAAATATTTTCGTTAAGTTTTTTTGTTTTTTTTTTCCATTTCTTTATTGTACTTTGTATTTACTTTTTATTCCGTACTTTTTCTTTGTAAAAAATCCCAAAAGAAAGCGACAGCAAGCGTGTAAATTGTTAGTTTATTTGTGTGTGAATATGTTCAATGAACGAGTGTGTTTGTACGCGCGTGTATTGTCCTTTTTTTGTTTGTTTGTTTTGTGCGCGCGTTTCGATATGGGTGATATGGTGCTCTGCCTCTTTCGTTAGTTAGCGTCATGTTTATTTCTGCGCGTGTGTCTCTGCTAGTGCTTTCTCCCGTTATCTCCCCTTTTCGTCTCTGTCTATGTGTATTCTTCTTTTCCCTTTCTTTCTCTCTCTTCTTTTTAATTTTTTTTTTTTTTTGCTTCCATTTTCCTCTCGTTCTCTGGGTTTGTAAAATATTATTTTTAAAACATTCCCTCTCATATGTGTTTACTTCTTTTTTATTTAACTCACCTCCCCCTTTCTCTCTCTCTCTCTCTCTCTCTCTGTCTTTCTCGTTGTTTGGTTTCACATGAATTTCTGTCCAGTCTTGCATTTTGCACTTAGCTTCGTGTTTTACTGTTTTTACGTCATATTTGTTGCTTTGTAAATGTTGTTCACCTACAAATAATCTAATTCAAGGTCATTTCATTTTGAGATTATACACAGGAAAAGATATGTGTGTGTGCATTATATATATATATATATATATATATATATATATATATATATATATATATATATATATATATATATATATATATAAACAAGAAAAGATATGTATATGTGTATAAATTCAACTGACTGTATTTGAAAAAATAAAAGAAAAATCTTTACAATGTGCGTACCCGTCACCAAACGAAAATATTATATTCCAAATATCACGTAAATTGATCAAAAGGGTTTTTTTTTACTAAAAAAATTCAAATTTTATGACTAATCGAGAGTTTAGGTTTTGATCAGCCATGTTGTTCTAAATAAAGGGAGAAAACT
The DNA here is from genome assembly GCF_053919585.1 of Euprymna scolopes. Lineage (NCBI taxonomy): Eukaryota > Metazoa > Mollusca > Cephalopoda > Sepiida > Sepiolidae > Euprymna > Euprymna scolopes. Next base: position 33,832,621 of record NC_136499.1, read on the forward strand.
TAATTCGAACTACCGAGATCAAATGTAATTGATACAATGTACTATTAAAATCGCTAAAAACAAAATTGTAAAAAAAAAAAAAATGATTTTCTATCTTTAAAAAAAATAATTTATGTGATTTTTGGAATATGATATTTTCCTTCCATGATGGGTGCGTACATCCAAAAATTTTTTTTGCATTTTTTGTTTTTCTAATTAGGTTAAATTCTGGACAACAAACTTTTTTAATAACTTCTAAATTAATAAATCAAAATTCAATTCTGTATAAGATTCCTTATCCTTGTGATTTTTGACATTATAAAGCGGTGGCACATATATATCATCCGCATACAATACTGTTTCGCTGTTTCACAGCTCATCAGTGCAGCTAGACAAGCAACTACCTCAAGTTAGGATCGAAACCCGACCACTCAAACGACAGTCAGAGCTTCTAACCATTGCACTATTCAGCTGCTGCTATGCGAGCAGTGAATTAACAATGTTTTGAGATATATATATATATATATATATATATATTTTCCTGGTGATTTTTTAAACTATATCAAGCTTTCTATGCGAACAGTGAATTAACAATGTTTTGACACACACACACTCACACACACACACACACACACACACACACATATATATATACATATATATATATATATATATATATATATATATTTCCTTATTGATTTTTTAAACGATATTAAGATTAACGTCTCCGCCTCGGAGATCCGGTGTTTTTCTTAGAAAGTCGCCCATTTTTTATTTGAACGTATTTTTTATTTATTTATTTATTATTTTTAAAAACAGTAATCTAGAAACATGCATGTTTCGGAGCCCTACTCCTCTTCAGTGTAGCTTGACTGTTGTTAGGATTCAAACCCCGGACTTTATGTATTTCAGTCCTATATATATATATATATATATATATATATATATATATATATTCATCCGCATGCAGTACTGTTTTGTTGTATCACAACATCAGTGCGGATATATATATTTTTATATCAAAATCCATTAGAGGCAACTTCCTCTAATCCCATCTGATTTTCACTCTAAACAGATGTTTAAAGTAAACAACCAGATCACAGTCCAGAACAGATGTCCCCTCATAAACCTTTTTGAGGTGTGTGATCCATGTCACCATTCTCACTACTGACAGAATAGTTAGAAAAACTATTCTTTTCTCCTTCGACAGTGGCAGATCGATATTGTCTATAATATAAATAGCGTTTAGGAACAATGGGCACTTGGAATTAATGCGAGCCATTACCTCTCTGACATACTCCATGTGCCTAAAGCCAGCTACAATAGAAAATGGTATGCTCAGCCATTTCAATTTCTCCGCCATCACCACCAGGCAGCTTCCTTATGAAGTTTGGCAAAGAGCAGTGCATCTTGGCCAAGTCATCAGGTCAGGAAAAACTCAGAATTATTGAGATAAGCCTGGCCCGGTGTCCAATTCTACTGTGAAGGGATCTCCTCCTTCGACCATCCCAGCTGCTCCCCGAGGAGATCCAAAGCGATACCTACCACTAGTGCCCGATAAAGTTTCTTCCTAGGCTGGGAGAGGACACTGGTTCCCAGCGTAGCTCAGCATTCTGCAAAGAACTTTGATTTCCCCCTCAGTCTACTTTGAGGTTGGGAAAAGTGCTTCCAATTACAAGGACTCACGGAACATTCTCCACCAGAGAACAGCCCAGGAAAGCCAACCTTTCAACATGTTTGTGACATTTAAGGCCTTCCTGAGTACAGACCTCCGTACGAACATAGTGCTTTCCTTTTTCTCAAAGAAGCAGGGAGAGGAGTTCTGTGAAAGCTTGAAAGCGTTTTGCAGGTAGAAGCAGTACAGATAGATGGAAATGGATGAGCAGGAAGACATAAGTGGCACATGCCTCCACTTGACCCTTCAAGGACAATTTCTTTTGAATCCAAGTCCCTACCAACGATTTGACCTTTGTCTATACTTCCAACCAGTTCTTATCCAGCTTTAGGCCCAATCCAAACCAGACAGCCAGAACACGGACTGGGCCATTGGTCTAGCTGAATATGCCCGGAAGGGTAGGCTCACTGATCCAGGCTGTAGTATAGAATGGAGATCCACTTGCGGAAGTCCGGATAAAAACCAGTGGCCTCTAGAACCGATCCCAGGAAATGATGGTAGATCCCATCATTATATATAAGGTAGACATCACTTCTATACAGGAGACCCACTTTATTTCGGACAGGAATTGTCAGGTGTTGGCAAATGATTTTGATGTTTACTCAGCATATGGCAATACCTATGGCCGTGGTATCTCCTTGCTGATGAGATGCCCCCTCTCAGCATCATGAATGTTGTTCATGCGGACGCGGATAAGCAGGCAGTTGTAGTCGATCTTGCCGTTGATAGCAGTGTGTTTCGGATTGTTGCCGTTTATGCACCAAATTCTGCCGTCAAGAGGGCTTCCTTGTTTTGGCGATTGGAGGTGTTTTTTGAGGATCTGAAGCAGGTAGTGCTAATGAGTGATTGGAATACCATCGTTGATCACAAGATAGATAAGGTTGGGGGAGTAGCAGGTCTTCTCACAACATATTTCTTTGTTCATCCGGTATAAGAGAATTTGATAGAAGGGAATAGTGAGGAGGTCATTTTTGATAATCCATTGCCACTAGCCTATCTTTCTCAGAGTGGAGTCAATGTTTGCCATACCAGATGGCTAAGGCTTTGCATATCGCCCAATGCTGGAAAATGCAGTAACCAGACAGTGCCCACCATTAGACTTGTTAACAGAAGGAGAGGCTCACATATTCCACTACTACTCCAATATCTTTAGAACAGGAAAATATACCAATGTGTTCTAACTCATCGAACTGTACTTCTCAGAGCTTGTTTTCATTATATAGGGGAAGTTTGTTTCGACGCTGGGGTGGTTGTGTAGAACCCATGTTAATGGTGGCTTTGAAGTAACCAAATGAACCACTATACCCAGGTAGATTCTCTCCAAACACATTGTAGAACTCGGAATTGAGCTGCTGAATTTTTAAACATTTCTGAAGAGGATAACATGTCCTCCGGTTCAATGACCATGCAGAAAGACATATTGTTTTAGTGTTTGTTTGAAATTTTATAAGTACTCACCACATCGGATGTTGTTGGAGTGAATGTGGATGTAGCTTGGCAGATGTGTTGTAATCGTATTTGCTGTGGTTCACTGGTGGTGGTTAAAAGTCACATTCTACCTCCTACTGGTGATTTTAAGTAGTGGCCAAGGTTTGATCAATACTATATGGTTTGAATTCCGAGGCTCAAGGAAAAATTCATCATGCTCATAATCAGACATAGAGAGTTCCAAGTACTCGCCAGGCTAAACTGTGGTTTGTTGTGGTGGGGCACGCAAAACTTGAGCATGTCTGACCTGTCTTGTGTTGGAGGGGAATATAGTTGAGCCATACCTAAAGTGGGTGTCGCTGATCCATATCTCAGACTTAGCAGGTCTCACTAACAGGTCATTCCTGCACATTAATGGGGTAATATCAAGTATCTTGCTCAGTATCAAGCTTTTCAATAAGCAACCCCTCAAAGTAGCACATTATGTCCCCTTCTCTCCAAATTAAGCCTGGTCTCTCCAACCACATTGAGTGGGGAGGATTCGTCTGCTTGTTTGTCAAACTGGGAAGTTTTCATGATTTTAACACTCCAGCCTCTGTAATTTCTTCATAACGAGTGGGTGCATTGGTCACCGCTTCGATGTCAGTGCGGCTGGACACGCAGATGGTGACGCTTTTTTTAATCATGTTTCCTGTGGTGCACAACAATCCTTACAGGATGGTGATTTGAGAACATGTCAAATGTAAGGGGATTTTTCAGTTTTTACTCACGTGAGGTTGTCATATTTTTGTCCTCTATGTGTATTTCATTCAAGGTCTTTGGACAAGTGACCATCTCATTGCCAAGAATGTGAAAGATCTGACAAGCCTTGGCCATATATCGCTGATTTGATTCAGGAAGGTAAGTGCATTTATTCAAGAAAGGGTTTGCGTTTGGGTCTCTTTGCCTGACTACATAGTGGGCAAGTCTTCTGCGGTCGAGGTTTCTTAGCATGATGAACTGGAGTAGTAAATGCCACTCCAAGATATGTTGAGGCAGTAATTTACCACGTCCCCACATCATCTCTAAAATATTATGTTTTTGAACAGCAGTCTTTTATTTTTATTTGAACAGAGTCTTTTATTTATTTGTGGACTATCTTCATCTTCTTACCACATTTCAGCCAACTATTCCTATGGCCTTCTCCAGATGGTTAGCAGCAACGGGATAGGAATGTTGAGTCTCTTAACTGTATCCTCAGTAATTACTGCCTTCCATAGTTGTTATTGTCTTACCACGCTTTGGCCAACTAAGCATTGTCTGAAAATAACGGTTTCCATACTATCCAAAGCAGGCCAAAGGACTAGTTGACTAAGACATGATGAAACAACAACTATAGGGTGGAATGATAAGATTGTCACCATAGAAAAGACAACATGATTCCATTTCCATTTAATGAAAACCGGTTATATTTTTTTGTTGCAAACCATTTATTAGTTGTCCAGTTGTGTACAAATCCCAAGAGCGATAGGAGTCTTCCATCATGTCTGAAAGTGACGCAATATTAAACGAGCGAGATCGGAGATGTGCCACTATACATCGCATGCTTTCTACCCATCCAAGTTATGACAACAGGACCTTTACCAGCACCCTCAAAATGCATCGCTGGATTACCACAAATAAGAGGGATGTGTCTAGGGTGAAGAATACAAAGTTTCGTGTCACGATTATGGTCTTTCGTGTGGTTTCAAGTGAGGGCCACATCATGCCACTTCACATCTTCGAAGTCGGTTCGAAAGTCAACACCAAAGTGTACTTAGATGTTCTGAAGAGTGTGGTGATACCCTGGTACAATTATGTGGCCGCTGGTAGACTCTGGGTGTGGCAGTAGAACTTGACACCTGCCCACAAGTCTAAAGAGACCCAGGCTTGGCTTCAGAAGGAGTGCTACGATTTTATACCCTTCTCTCACTGACCCCTTCCTGCCCAGACCTAACACGTTGGACTACTTCATTTGGTCATATGTTGAGAACATCCTCAACATGACCTCCTACAACACCAAAGCCAGTTTGATTGCCACCATCTACTGAGTATTTGCCAAGCTCCCGTTGGTGCTTGTGAAAAAGGCATGCTCCCAGTTCTAGACCTGTATCGAGGCGGTGTTTGAGGCTGAAGACGGCTAGATTGAATAGATGTTGGTTTTACCACATAGTCAAGTTAACAGAATTGATTTTTTTCAATAAAAGTTTTAAAATAAAGCTGTAGTGCTGTTTTCTTTAGGACGACACTTATCATTCCGCCTTGTACGAAGATGAGAATAACAGTCCGCAAATAAATAAATAAACAAATTACTCATCTCAAAGGATTCCAATAAAAAAATAATATATAGCAGAGAGTCTGTTGACATCAGGAACCCCAATACCATCATTTGTGAAGCCCCAGTGTGGGTGTGCGCGTGACTTTTTCTCTCAATTCGTCTCAAGGAATTAGGTGTAGTATATATATATATATATATATATATATATAGTCATCGACATACAGTCCTGTTTCATTGTATCACAACTCATCAGTGCCGCTAGACTAGCATTGCTCCCTAGCCAAGGATTGAACTTAGGACCGTCGTGTTGACAGCTCCCACTCGACCATGAAGGTGACGCCCATAAATAACTCGTCGGAATGTCTATTTAAATGGACACCCGCCACCACTTTTATAGTGCTCAAATCGCCTGTTTGTAAACAAACAACAAGCTTGCATTTTTCAGCCAATTAAGTAGCGGGTGAGATTATTTACGACAGTGCTCTACCCAAAGAGGTGGGGCTTAAAATATATTTGTAGTCATCGACATACAGTCCTGTTTCGTTGTATCACAACTCATCAGTGCCGCTAGACTAGCATCGCTCCCTAGCCAAGGATGGAACCCAGGACCGTCGTGTTGACAGTCTGCAGTTCTCCCACTCGACCATGAAGGCGACGCTCATAAATAACTCGTCGGAATGTCTATTTAAATGGACACCCGCCATCACTTTTATAGTGCTCAAATCGCCTGTTTGTAAACAAACAACGCGCATTTTTCAGCCAATTAACTAGGGGGCGAGATTATTTACGACAGTTCTCTACCGAATATATATATATATATATATATATATATATATATATTAATCCTTTAGAATAGAGAATGAAGGTAAATAAAAACCATTTGGAGGTACAAAGAAACTTTATTGTTGAGCGTACAAAACAGAAACTAACAGTAAACATAAAAAATGTAAGGACCCAGACGATAAGGAAAAATAACTCTGTCATACTTAGTTATCTCTCTTGACAGGTAAGTAATCTTAATTTAATACTGGCAATAGGGGGTTTGTATTACTGTATACATAGATTCGAAAAAGTTGTCAAAAAACAAATATATAACAAATAAATGTTATCAAAGGCAAGATAAGTTACTTTTCTACCTAACTGGATATATTTTTTGTGTTTTTATTCAATGTAATATGTTTATTCAGCTCGAAAAACATGCAGTGTTTACCGATGTATTGGAAAATTCCAAATGGCGGCCGACTGTCTCTTTAACACGGTAAGTTTGGGAAAAGATGTTATAAATAATAAACTAGACGAAATACTATTAAAAACAACCGAATATATGTCAACTTATGTCACGGTAACATATATTGAGCGAATTTCTAACAGTATTTTGTCTAGTTTATGATTTATAATACCTTTTCCCTAACTTACCCTCTCCGAGAGAGAGTCGGCCGCCATTTTGAATTTTCCAATACATCGGTAAACACTACATGTTTTTCGAGCTGAATAAACATGTTACACTGAATAAAAACACAAAAAATATATCCAGTTAGGTAGAAAAGTAACTTATCTTGCTTTTGATAACATTTATTTGTCATATATTTGTTTTTTGACAACTTTTTCGAATCTATGTGTACAGTAATACAAACCCAAATTGCCTTTTATGAGTGGCGATGATAGGGCCTTTTACCATTCAGACTTAGGGTTAATGGAGCTTTTTTTTTTTTTTTCCTTTCCCAAAACACAGGATTGGAGACGGGATTGATTCTATAAAATTATCGATAAAAATAAATAAAAGTGTAAATGAAATAAATAAAAAAAAAAAACAACTTTATATTATTTCATTTTCATACTAGATTTAAAACAAAACAATAACACTTTGAAGAAATCATTTTATGGATAGGATCAAATAGTTTGCTCAGATAGTGAAAAGTCATCCTTGAAAGTTCCAATCCAGAGCACTCCATTTTGGGGAGCTGGATTACCGCCGCATTAAAAATAATGAAAACCGACCTTGCGTCTAACTTTGTGTTCATGGCATGCGGAGGCAAATGACTTTGCACTTAACTTTTTCATCTCCTCACCAACTCCCCACAGTTTTGATGGTAAAATTCGTTTACATTTTTTTTTTTTTTTCAAATATATAATTCAAAGTGTATTGTCTGTTCTATCATCACAAAAATATTTTTGTGAAGACGAAAAGAGATCCTGATGCCAATTCAAATATATATATATATATATATATATATATATATATATTATATATATATATATTTTTTTTTTTTTTTTTTTTTTACGAATCCGGAGTTCTCTCCTTTGCGTGAGCTGGATTGCTGTTACATTAAAAATCGACGTTGAGTCTACTTCAGTCGAACTTCTCAGAAATCAAAGCGCCCCTTAAGGGCTAACACTTGAACTCTATAGAACATACATAGATATTCAAGTATTCCATTAAATCTCCCTTACGTCTCAAATGTTGAGTAGGTAAAAACTTAAGAACATTACTTTTCCTCTCCCCAACTGACCAGTTAATGCTATGTCTATGGGTTAGTATCGGAATAAGGACGACACAGAGCTAAAGAAATGGCATCTTTACATTCAATAAACTTCTTCTTTTGAAAGAGAGTTATCTAGAAAGGGGAGAGGACTAGGGAAGACAGTCTTCGGGATTTGGTTACACGCAACATGTTCTTGGCCTTCGGGACAAGATCAAAGTGTAGTATCTGTTCCGACAGATACTGCTAGCAAAGACCATATGTGGGGGCAACTCCACATATAAGACCTTGGTCAATGTAGGGGCAACCCTTCATACCAATTGTCACTATCCAGCTCCCCTACTCCCCGGGGAGTTGGTCCCCATTTCCCCTTCACTCCTCACATTAAAAATCGGCCTTGTGCCTAATTTGCTCGGTGGGGGAGCAAATAAATACCATCTGTTCCGACAGATACTGCAAAGCTATGACTAGCACAGACCAGCTTCAGCTATGACTAGCAAAGACCATATGTGGGGGGTAACCCCACATATCTGACCTTGGTCACTGAAGGGGCAACCCTTCATACCAACAGTTTCTAATCCAGCTCCCACTTCCCTCCTCTCGGGAGCTGGATCCCCCCTTCCCTCCCCCTTCCCCCTATCTCCACATTAAAAACGGCCTCCTGCCTAATTTGCTCAGTGGGGAAGAAAATAAATAAAAAGATCAAAGTGTAGTATCTGTTCTTCAGATGCTGCACTTCTATTTCTTGTTCTCTTTCGGTGGAGGAGAAATCCTTCACGACTGAGACAATTTTTATTTTTGTTCCTTTTCTCCACATTAAAAAACGACCCTGGTGTCTAACTCTGTCCCGCGGGGAGGCATAGTAAATAGGTACACGCAACAGTTAAATGTGTCGTGCGTGCCCTTCCTTTTTATCTCTTGGTCGTACTAGATTCCAGGACAAGAATACATCTAGTCTGGTGGAGTATCCAGATTTGTGCTGCTGCTGCTGCTGCTGCTATAGGTAACATCAGTTGAAGAAGATGCACCATTTCTCGTATACGCCACTGTATATTAACCATACTGAGGAGATCTTATTTGGGCCGCAAATACCATGTGACTTTAAATATTTTTGTTTACTTGCCTCCCCACGAGGACAAAGTTAGACACAAGGTCGGTTTTTAATGTGGGGAAACCAGCTCCCCCAAAAGAGGCACTCTGGATAGTAACAAAAATTAAAAATGTATCAGTCATGAAGGATTTCGAACTTGTACAGTTTAATCAATAGGGACTGCCAAACGATTATGAAGATTGGACCGCATGTTTCCGTAACGTCAGATTTGTGCGTACTATACGAACTATGGAAAAGCAGAAGCGACTTAATGATTTTTTAAAACCTTTATCTTCTTAAAACTGCAATTAATAATTAATCTTTGTTATAATTTTGTTAGATTTACACAGTTTAATGATTAATAATATTATAAACATTTGTATATTAAATATGAAATACGGTTTTACTGAATGTTCTTTTGGTTACCTACGCGCTTCCATATTTTGTTCGGTAAAAAGAAACAAACAAAATGCTTAATATTTGTGCAATAATATTTTCAAATTGGTTTTAATCTGGCGATAAAATAGCTGACAAGAGTCATGTTTATATTGAAACTTAATATTTAAAAAAAAATTTAAACACAATTAAAAATCTATGTTGTAACGGAACATTTTGAAATAAAGGAATTTTAATCGTTTTAATCCTTTAAAAATTAATTAATGTTTATGAATTTTCTTTTTCTTGGCAATTCAACTGATTATAGTGGTGCCCGGAAAACTCGTCCCGGACCCCCCCTTTTTTTGCTAGGTAGGAAAACTGGTCCCTTATTGAATAAATATCGATTGAAAACACATTTTATTAGCGTTCTTTAAGGAGATATTGTTTTTAAAAGAGACTATGCATTCCCATAAATATTTTTAAAAATTATATTTAACTCTTGCTTTAAAAAAATAAACTTGATCACGGAGTCAAGATATGAAAAACGAAACCAAATATTTATTTAAAAAATACTCAAGTTTTAACACTTTTTGTGTCATTACGAAACAAAAAGAAAAAAAGGAAACACGTATTATCAAAGAAAGCAATTATTTTATTTAGAAGAATTAATTCAGTTCAAATAATTCTTGTGTTATTACAAAACAACAAAAAAGAAAACACGGTCCTATGTAATTTTGGTACCGCGCTGAAATAATAACGTTATTATTTCGAGAGCTTGTGCAGTTGCAGTACTTGAAAATATACAAATTTATTTTCTTTTGGAGGTGGGGGGGCTCGTTTTAAAACTATATCTACCTCGGTATTTTCTTTAATTTTCGGACAGTTTTTGTTAAAAATTATTTACTAAGTAATGTCGAGTGCGACATGTTATTTCTTTTTAACTAAATAAACTCTTTAAAATAAGTTTAAACACCAAAAACTTACAAAGCTAGGTAGAAAACGAAAACTTAGAAAAATCAATTTAATTTTTTTAAAACAATAAACATGTAAAAATATTTTTTTAAATATTATGGGATATGCATTATTACCTAAAAATATACAAATTTATTTTCTTTTGGAGGTGGGGCTCGTTTTAAAACTATATATACCTTCTTAATATTTTCTTTAATTTTCTGTTTTTGATCCTCGTATGTCGGACATTTTTTTTATTCATAAGTAACATTCGACATTACTTCTTTTATTTATTTATTTATTTATTTATTTTTTTAAAACTAAAACTCTTTAAAATAAGTTGAAACACCAAAAACTTTCAAAGCTAGGTAGAAAACGAAAACTTAGAAAAATTAATTTAATTTTTTTAAAACAACAGTAAACAAGTAAAAATATTTTTAAAAAAAATATTATGGGATGTATATTCTCTTTTAAAAACAATATCGCCTTAAAGAACGGTAATAAAATGTGTTTTCAATGAATTTAGGAAAACTCGTCCCGGGAAAACTCGTCTCGGGAAAACTCGTCTCCGGAAAACTCGTCCCCTATCGCTAGGTAGGAAAACTGGTCCCTTATTGAATAAATATCGATTGAAAACACATTTTATGATCGTTCTTGAAGGAGATATTGTTTTTTAAAATAAACTATAGCCCCCCCCATAATATTTTTTTAAAAATAATTTTACTTGTTTAATGTTTTTTTTTTTTTTTTTTTTTTAAATAAAATCGATTTTCTAAGTGTCCGTTTTCTACCTAACTGGCTAAGTTCTTAGTGATTTAACTTATTTTAAAGCGTTTATTATGTTCATACAAAGTTAATTACAAATTTTTTTTTTGTTCTTATTTTAACGATGTTTTTTGGAGTCATAAAAACAATAAAAAAAAACAAAACCCAAAAATTAAAAAACAGGGAGCGATTCGATTCTTCGTTACGCTTTTGGTTTTGTTTTTTAATTATGATAGTTTTTTGTTGTTATGTTTTTGTTTTCTGTCATACCAAATGCACTCATGCGTTATTTAAAATTACGATTTTATCAATTATCAACATTTATTGTCGTCCTGTCAAATTTTGCAAAAATTAACTAATAAATTAAAAGCGAAATATTTTTTTGGCGCGAGAGATGCCATGTGCTTACAATCTCTCGTTAACTCATTTTTAATTTTTTAAATTTTTACTTCAAAATTCTAAAATCAATCATTAAGAGAGAAAGTAATCACTAAATAAATTTATTAATCAATTTTATTGAAAACTCCGCTATCGTTTATCAAGAATCTTTTTAATTGCATTTTTTGTTGGTTGCTTTTCGAAGGGAGATATAGGTTTTATCCCCCCCCCTCTCTCTAAATTATATTTTAAAAAATATTAAAATTTATTATTTTCTTTTTAAAACCAAATCTCCTTCAGTAATTTCTTTAATTTTCTATTTTTTTAGCGATTATCAAGACCCCCTAAGATACCGGGCATTATTTCTCGTTCTCCCGTAACACTCGACCGACATGTTTTTTGTTTGTTTTCTGTTTTTTTTTTCTTTACCAAATAAACGATTCCAAATAAATTAAATAAACAACATAGTCGGCGAGGTAGAAAAATCGATTTTACCCTTTTATAAACAACAGTATATAAGTAAATTCTTTTTATATTAATATAAAAAAAATATGCGGTCTCGTTTATGAACATAATAAACGCTTTTATTAAAAACACAAAAAAAACATTAAACAAGTAAAAATATTTTTTTTTAAATATTATGGGGGGGGGGCTATAGTTTATTTTTAAAAACAATATCTCCTTCAAGAACGATCATAAAATGTGTTTTTAATCGATATTTATTCAATAAGGGACCAGTTTTCCTACCTAGCGAAAGGGGACGAGTTTTCCGGAGACGAGTTTTCCGGAGACGAGTTTTCCGGAGACGAGTTTTCCCGAGACGAGTTTTCCCGGGACAAGTTTTCCCGGCACCGTTTTCAATCGATATTTATTCAATAAGGGATCAGTTTTCCTACCTAGCAAAAGGGGACGAGTTTTCCGGAGACGAGTTTTCCTAAATTCGATTATAGTATATATTAATTCGAAAAACGCTATTTAAAAAAAAACAACATAATAATATTAAGTTTATATCAATTTTTTAATTGCAACTTGAAGGTAAATTTTTGTTCAATATGTATATTTAAATTTTTAAAAAATAAATATTTTTTTTTATTTATTTGAACTCTTCTTTCATAATAAATAGAAATTTCGATAGATTTAAATATATTTTGTTTGAATTTCGAAAAAATAAATAGGGGGGAGGGCACGCACTAAAAAAATATTTCCCCTCGTATATTTTACGAAAACTGCATTTTATATGTAATTTCATTCTAAAATGGATAAGTATCGAAAATTTCACGAAAATCTGACCATTAGTTGATTTTTGCTAGATTTATTAAATACGTGTATGTTTTCACGTTCGGAATATCTACTACATGGGAACGTTATTTTAAAGCGCCAATTATGTAAACACGATTTTTGTCTCGCAATTTCATTATTTTCGTTCGATGAAAATTTTTTTTAAAAATTATTACTAGGTTATTTTGCCCTTCTTTTAAATGATACAAAAGTTATACTGATAATATTACTTTATAATAAAGTTACATATAGGGTGGGGTAATTCTGTGGTGACTTTTGGCAGTCCCTATTAATCAAGACATTAAAAAATACCGAAAAAGTTTATATTGTACGTATCTGTTATAAAATGAAGTTCTCCGAAAAAAAAAAATTCACTTAATTTCATCAAGTAGATTTTTTTTTTTTTACAGCGAAAAAACAATTTGTTATAATACAGAACAAAGTGTTCCGTTTTTAGGAAGAAAAACTAGTATTAAAGATGGGGAGGGAGTTATCGGCGCTTTAAATCGAGTTATCTCCCCGTGACGTTTTAAAAAATTCAAAGCAGCACTACTCGATCAAATTCAGTGAATTTTTTTTTTCGAAAATCTTCAGTCCAAAACGTACAATATATATATATATATATATATATATATATATATATATATATATATATATATATATATATATATATATATATATATATATATATATATATTTCGCTATTTTCATTTTTTTAATGTCTTGATTAAACTGTACAAATACCAAGATTTCGCCTCCATCAACCGACACTAAAAAAGTGTAATACAGCATTACAGCAATACAGCAAACTGCAGCATCAGAACAGATACTACACTGTGATTTTTAATATTTAGTCATGGTTTACTAGCAGGGAAACTTATCCTTTTGCTAGGTTGACCTTACAATTCCCGTACAGAGAGACCGTAGATACACGAGGATAGTGTCTTGTAGGCATTTAAGTTCTCTCCACTGATCAGGAACACCTTTTTTTCGGAGTGGGTGGGGGAGTTCTGTGTGTATATGTATGTATATACCCGAGCATCTGTAAAAAAATAAGTAAATAGTAAAAATAAATAAATAAAACAATGTTTGGTACTTCAGCATTTGTGTTACCGCGCTGAAATAATAACGTTATTATTTAGAAACCCATTCTTAACATGGGAGAGGACGGTGTTTTGTAATTAGTCTGTACTTTCACCTAAACAATTTAATAAACAAATATATCGTAAAAATTGAATTTAACTTAAGCGCGGTAACATAGATGCATAAGCACTCAACATTTTAATTTTAAAATTAATTATTAATTCATTTTTTTTTAAATTCTATTTTTTAGAAAGCTTAAAAAACAAAATACATAATTCACCTATTTTTTGCAATGGGCAAAGAAAAAAAAAACTAAATAAAATCAAATTTCGTAATAATTGCTGAAAATGCGGAAATCCCCCCCCCCCCGACAAACTACAATTAATACATAGTTGACATTCCACTGTGTGAGGGAGAGGGCTCGTTATATATATATTTATATATATATTTATATATATATATATATATATATATATATATATATATATATATATATATATATATATTTTTTTTTTTTTTGTCATACATAAAAAAAGAAAGAAAGAAAACAAAGATTGTTCCTAGGCGAGGAGTATTTCTGTTTTTGTGTTGATCTTATAATTCTTTTTATTTTTTTAAGTTTGCAAACCAAAGTCAAGAAGTCTATATTATAGACATATACTCTATTGAAAGCGTGTATTCTAATACCTTCTTTAAAAATTAAAAAGAAAAACAACGTCTTATAAACTAAAAAAAAAAACAAAAAAAAAACTATCTTCACAATATCTATATCTATCTAAAATCAAGGCTGTAGTGTTGACATGCTTCGCGATAACGCAAATAAATATTTCACTACTAAACATATTTCCGTTGACTTAGCTGAGCTTTTACGCTGTAGTAGTTTGATCGTGTCTCACTAAGTAGGAAATTTTTAAAAAATATGATTTTATTTAGTGTAAATACACACAGCTTGGCACAAGGCCATAATAATGTGATACCAACTAGAATTAAGATTAAGAGAATCCTATATAAAAAAAAAAAAATGCCGCTCGGTATTATGTTAAGGCATCCAGAGGATTTCAGTATTTACACGTCAGTCCTGGAAATGGCCGAAACAATTTACAAATTGGGTAATCACCAAGAAAAATCGAGTTACCGGAAGTGGATACCGTTGATTGTGTAAGGCAACCGAACGAAACGGAGTCACAGAGACACGAAACACGGAACCATATATTTATTAAAAAAAAAAAAAAAAATTACTTTAGTTTTAGCACCTTTTGTGTTATTACGAAACGAAAAAAAAAACACTTGTATTATCAAATAATAAAACAAATATTTTATTCAGAAAAATTAATTTAGCCATAACACTTGTTATCACGAAATATTTCTTTAAATAGTCTTTTTGAAATAAAGTATTAAATATTTTTACACATTTTGTGTTTACTTTTACAATTACTTTAGTTTTTACGCTTCTTGTATTATTACGAAACAAATAAAATGACTTTTCGTCGTAAAACAAGTAAAATATTTGTTTTATTATTTGATAATACAGCAAGTGTTTTTTTTGTTTTATTTTGCTTAAGTCATTTTTTTGTTTTGTGATAACAGCAAGTGTTAAAGCTAAATTAATTTTTCTGAATAAAATATTTGTTTTGTTATTTGATAATACAAGAAGTGTTTCTTTTTTGCAATAACACAAGAAATATTAAAACTAAAGTAATTTTTTACATAAATATATGGTTTCGTTTGTCGTGTCTTACACGATCAACCGTATCCACTTACAGTAGCTTGATTTTTTTTCGAGCACTGATCTAGGAGATTACCAGGATTTGAAAGCCAGTTTCTTTTCTTTCTTTTTTTTTTATTTTGAGCGAAGTTTTTTTTTTTTTCACCATTTTTTCTTTGATGGAATACATGTTTTTTTATTATTATTAAACCCTAACCTCAACCCAGATTTGTTTATGAAGAAATCAAAATGCATTTAGATGGATTTAATTTCGTATTGAAATTATTCTATGAATAAGATTTTTAAATGTTATTTTTGGTACTTTTTGATTTCACCAAATAATCGCACTATTTCAAAGTCATTATTATTGTATAAAACTATTATATTTATTTAATTTTTGTACGGTGCCAAATTGTTGATTTTTTGAAAGGTTAATTTGGGACACTGAAAACGTACATAAGCGAGAAATAGTCTAAAATCCACAGTCTACCTTTTCGTTAAAACATCAGTGCAAGAACTGAAATAAACCAATAAATAAATAAATAAATAAAAATAAAGGTTTGTTTTACAATAGATATTAGTACGAAAAAATGATCAAATAACAAATAAATATTAGCAAAGGCATAGTAGGTTACTCTTCTACCTATCTGAAAAAGTTTTTTTAGTGATTTTACTCACTTTAAAATGCTTAATCGATTCGAAAAATAAATAGTGTCTAGCGTTACGTGAGAACAAAAAAAAAAATGGCCGCGAATTGATACCTAAATATTTGAAGTTTCGATAATGATTTAAAAATAAAAATAAAACAAAATACTCTTTGGAACCCACCCAATAAATGTTACCTGAAGTAATATTTGTAATAAGGAATGAAGACAAAGCCTGATTGAGGAAGAGCCGGAGCAGCGTGTTTATTTTCTAAGGTACAGAAACCGGAACTTCCGATTGTCCCGCACGTAAAGTGTGCCCGCAGAATATGATGTTTCATATTACAACATCCTCTTTGTTTAGTTATGTATTTGTGTGTGTAAGACTCAGTTCTAAGTTAATTAAAGTTCTGTTGAGAGGGTGCTAGATAGGGTGTAAAGTGGTTAGTCTATTACGTTGGCCAGTGATGTGTGTGTTTAGTGTGCAAGTTGTTTATATTTAGTCCTTGAATCTTGTTGGGGTTTTTATGACTCGTCCAGATGGAGTATGAGTTGGGCTTTCGTGGACGGTTGTATTCTAGTGTGTTTTTTGTATTGTTGTAGGATGTGATTGTTTGTTTTCGGCCGTTATGTACATAGGGCTGTTCCATGTTCTGTGCTGTTGTTAGTGTTGGGTTGGCAAAGTGGATTTTCTTCTTTGTGGTCGGTATTGGTACAGCACAGAGGTGGGCTCTATTGAGGCAGAGTCTTGTCCCATTTGGAGTTTGTACAATGTAGCTCCTTGGGTTGTCATCATCCTTCCGGACTATGGTCCCAGTGTACCACACCCGGTTGGCTTTGTTTATTATGGTCGCATGTTGTCCTGGGTAAAGTGGTGATAGGTCTACAGATTGCATACTACTGTTATAGTTTCTCTTCATTTCTTTTGACCTTTCTGCTAATTGTTGTCGGTATTCCTCTTTTCCTGGCTCTACTCGGCTGGATAGTGTCGTGGGTATAGCTTGTTCGAATAGTAGTTCAGCGGGTGATGGAAACTTGCTGTCTATCAGGGTTGCTCTGATCTGCAGTAGTGCTAACTGTATGTCACCTTTGCCTTTAAGGCATTTTTTAATTACCAATTGGACATGTCCTACATGTCTCTCAATAAATCCGTTGCTTCTAGCAAAGTATGGTGAGCTGGTGGTATGTTTAATACCCCATGATGTGGTAAAGTTCTGGAAAGCTTGTCCGGTGAATTGTGGGCCATTGTCCATCATGGTCTGGTCTGATCGCCTGAATAGGGATGCGTAGCTCTTGATTTTGTCAGCTACTGCTCTGCTCATTACAGGTGTAGGCAATTCATCAATCACTGAGTATTTCGGGTATCTGTTGACAGTAAGGAGGTATTGCCATCCATTTATTTCGAACAGGTCCGATGCAATGTGTTGCCACGGTTGTGATGGAATCTTGTGTGATTCGATTGGTTCATGTTTATTTGCATCCTGGTGTTCCTGGCAGAGCAAACATGATTGGCACATTTTTTCGATATCCTTGTTGATGTTTGGCCAGTAGATACTCTCTCTTGCAAGGCAGCGGGTTTTCTCAATGCCTTGATGGGATTCATGGAGTTGACGTAGAATGTCATCTCTCATAGTTTCTGGAACCAGAACTTGTCGTCCTTTGAAAAGTATTCCTGCCTCGACAGCCAGTTCATCATGGAATGACCAGTATATTCGGATCTTGGTTGGTAGATCTCGAATAGTTTCTGGCCATCCTTGAAATACAATTTCTTTCAGGAGATTCAGTGTTCTGTCTCTTGTTGTTTCTTTGCATAGCAAAGTTCTTTTCTCCATTGAGAAATTGATGGTTGCGATGGTATGATGTCATCATCAACTTCTGTGTCTATGCCATCAATTCTTTCATCCAATTCTATGACATTGTTGTTGTCTGAGTTGGGCAATCAGTTAAGTGTGTCTGCAAGGATCATATCTTTGCCTAGACAGTAGACGGTTAAAAGCATACGTTGCAAACGTGGTGGTGCTGAGTGTAGTGGCTTTGCACATATAGTGACGAGCGGTTTGTGGTCGGTCACTACTGAGAATGTGCTTGTGTATAGGCACATATGATAATGCGGGATACCGTGCACAATTGCTAGCATTTCGCGCTGAATGTTACTGTATCTAGATTGGTATTCAGTTAGTGTTTTGGAATCAAACATAATTAGTTTGCCTTCCTGTGTCAGGGCTACCCCCAAACCCTTCTGTGATGCATCTACTTCCAGTAATAATGGTTTTGTTTGGTTGTAGTATAAGAGGGCGTCGGCAGTGATCATTTCTTTTAGGTCGTTATAGCATCGTTGGTAGTCTCATGTCCCATATCCAGGGTATCTGTGATCTTAGGAGGCTGCATAATGGGTGAGCTTTTTCAGCAAAGCTTCTTAATTAAATTAAGATAGTTTAACATCCCTAAAAAGCACTGTAATTCATCTTTGTTTTGTGGTTGTGGCATCTGTTGAATGTCACGTACTTGGCAGGGTCTGACTAGATGCCGGTAGATGTGTATATATTGCCAAAAAATGTAATACTACATTTTTTGATGTCACATTTTTTACTGTTAAAAACAAGACCAGTTTTAGCTGGTCAGTTCATTAGGTTTAACAAGTTTCTGTCATGTTCTTCTTCGTCCTCTCCGTATACTGCCACATCGTCAGCTATGCTAGCAACACCATCTAGCCCTTCAAGGATTTGATCCATCTTTGCCTGGAATATGTTTGCGAGACACTTAGGCCAAATGACAATCATTTCCAGAAAACCCTTCCAAAGGGTGTTCTATAGGTTGTCAGTATCTAGGATTGTTCATCCAGGTGAATTGACCAATATCTCGCTTTGGCATCAAGCTTACTGAATACTTTTGCCTTTGCAAACTTTGGGTTCAATTCTTCTACTGTGGGTATTTTGTAGGGACATCTCTTCAGACTGGAGTTTAGTTTCTGAGGGTCAATGCATATCCTGAGAGATCGATCCCTTTTTGTGCTGAAAGCCAAACTGGATCACCAGTCTGTGTGCTCTTCTACCTTCCTTAGCACATCCTCTTGTATTAATCTTTCGATTTCTTGGTTGATCTTATCCTTAAGGTGGATGCTGCATTTGCGAGGAGGGTCAATGAATAGCTCTGCATCTTTTTTTAGCAAGAGTTTTGCAGTTCCACTAAAGTTTCCGATTCTGTCAAACTGGTTCTGGGTATGCATCCTTAAGTTGCTCGACATCGCGGATCGGTGTAGGAGGTGGTCTTGGTGTTGTATCCTTTATAGCATTGACGTTTATCGTAATGAGGTTGAGTTGTTTGCTTGTAAGCAAGCCTACAATGGCTGGTCCTGGAACATTTACAACATAAAAAACGGCGTCTATCCATTTAGAATCTTTGTAACAGTATGGGATATCAATGGTGGCAAGTGGTAAAACAGAATCACAAACAAGGGAGGACTCCTTACATGTTCAAAAGCCCGGACAATCCTTCATATGGAAAAGAAACAAGAACAAACCGACACAGAAAAACTATGACAACGTCAGCCATATTGTCCCGCATACCACGATGAATGTTCCGCATGTGGGAACAAGGGGCACTAGACCACATACTGTAAGTCCTGAAAACAACATAGAGAAAATAGAACTCATAGCAGAGGCCATAGAAAGCAACCCCACTACAACCGGCGTCATAGTCCGAGAAGAAAACCGGAACGTGGAAGTAAGAACCAAAATGTTGACAGTATAGACATTGATAGTGATAGCGACGACTATCACAAACATTTCTATTCGATCACGATAAGTGACATATGCATGGACAGCATAGATAAACAATCCAGGGATGAGGCATATACAACCCTAAGTATAAGACCTCCTCACGTCCCTAAGTCACTGCATACACTCCGCTTGAAAATTGACTCGGGGGCATCAGGTAACACTCTCCAAATGAGAACGTTTCAACAAATGTATGGAACAAACAAGGCTGCCCTCAACATCCTACAACCAACACCACACATAAGACTCACGTCGTATAGAGGTGACACAATCTCCTGCGCAGGAACCATTAATATCCCACCATTTCCACCATGAAGTAATATTTGTAATAAGGAATGAAGACGAAGTCTGATTGAGGAAGGGCCGAGGCAGCGTGTTTATTTTCTAAGGTACAGAAACCGGAACTTCCGGTAGTCCCGCATGTAAAGTGCGCCCGCAGCATATGATGTTTCATATTACAACAACTGTGACATTTATTCGCTGAGTTTCTAACAGTATTTTATTTTACTTTTATTTTAAAGTCATTATTAAACTTCAAATATTTAGGTGTCAATTCATGACCATTTATCTTGTTCTCACCTAACGCTCGACACTACTTGTTTTTCCACCAAATAAACGTTTTAAAGTAAGTAAAAACTAAGTACAGACAATAATAGCGGAAAAAAGATAGGGGGACATAGTTTTGAAAGCCGGTTTATCATATATATATATATATTTTTGTAGGTTTCCGAATACTTTTTGATTGTATTTAAAAGATAAAAGCATAATTTCCTTTTTAATTTCACAAACGTTTTTCTGTTTTCCTTTATGTATTGCATCCTAGATTTTTGATAAACTCATTGTGAGATTTTCATTTATATATGTATATATTTTTTTTCATATAAAAGTTTTTTTTTTTACTTATCCAGTTTGGTGCCAATTTTGGTACTTGATAAGGAAGAGTCGACAAATCGAATTTTTAAAAACTGTTTTTTTTTTTTAAAGCAAAGACAACAGTACTTACTTGTTATGTCGAAAATAGCAATATATCCAAAAAATTACGAAAATTCATTGAGTAGAAAATTATTTATAGTTAAAAGTAAATTTTGCAGAAAATTGAGGAAAAATTGCATTTTCTTTAGATGTAAACACCTTGGAGACTGCGAATATAGCAGACATACTTGTCTCTATTTTTGATACTTTAATGACAAACTTTTTTTTTAAAGATCATAGTGATGTATTTTTTTTTTACTAAAAATACAATAGCAATTCTACTCAATGAATTTTCGTAATTTTTGGATTTATTACTATTTTCGACACGACAAGTAAGTAAGTACTGTTGTTTTTGCTTAAAACAACATATTTAAAAACATGATCTGTCGACTTAACAAGCACTCCATTTTTACATATATTCAAGAAATATTTGTTCAACAGAGCAATAATCCTTTATTTTATTTACCCTCTGCCATTAAGTCAGACACAAGGTCGTGTGGGTTTGATGAAAGTGTTTCTGTGGAATAAAACTAGGTTTTAACTGAACATACCCAAGTTTTCAGTCAGTGTCATTAACCACTTAGCTACCGTCACCCTAATAATCCCTTATGTAAATGTGTATAAATGTGGTTGCTATTCTTTTTTATTTAAACATTTTAAATGGAAATCACTCCAGACAAGGCATGAAGCTAAAAACAAAATTACTACTTCAAGGTCAAAAACTAGCCAAATATAAATGTTAAATGGATAGATTGCGACATAAAATAGCAATTCTTCCCTCTTTGTCAGAAAAATTACTCACAGAATGAGAGGACTAAAAGACGAAATTAGGGAAGCAAGAGTTAGGAGGCTGCCAAAAGTAAACCCAGAATGTATTTTCTACGCTTCTCAACTATTATTCATCAAGTTCTGATATCAGGCTAGGAGTTATATTTTATGCATCAATATTGTTCGTGTGTTGAATAGATTTCAAATATTGTGAGATATCATTACAATTCTGTAAGTTTTTGTTGTTGGGTAACCTTTCTCTTATGAAAAAATCTCTTGTATAAAGAGCTAGTCTCTGGAACGTGACAGGTGACCCCAGTTGCAATACCGTGATTGTGTGAGACCTCACATAGAGGCTATGGAGTCCTGTGAGAACCTGGCAGCCAACTAATCTAAATGAAAGAGAATCCTTACCAAGCATCTCAACGCTGCAGAGAGATGATCCTGCAGAAAGCAAAATGATCACACCAGCGGATGAGGGACAGAACATACCTGCAACCTCTGCAAGAGAAACTGTTACTTTCTACGTCTACAAACACAGACATCAATGCTCCAACCAGACAGCTGGAATGCTGCTCATATTCAAATCTGACCCTACGTTTTTCTTATGCATTTGAATTAAAGTTTTATTTTAGCTAGATATATTACACACTTTTTTTTAAACAATTATATTCTGTATCCACTTGGGCAACTCCAGGTAATCTGCTGATCTATAAACAGACGTTGCTGTATTTATTCTATCTGTAGTCAGCAAGGGAGAAATCTTTCTACACAGAAGCAATTTTTATCCCAATTGAGAGTGTGTCGTTTTAAAGAACTCGATTTTCCAGACATTAAAGCAAATCTTGTGTCTAACTCTGTCCCCGTGACGAGGAAGTAAATAGAGTCATTACATGACGGATCTATCTAAACAATTTATTTTCTATATATATTATTTTTTATTGGAATCCTTTGAGATGAGTAATTTTTATATTTATTTGTTTATTTGCGGACTCCTCATCTTCACAATTATGAAGAGGATAACAGTCCGAAAATAAATAAATAAATTTATTTTCTCTTTAAAACGAACGCCGTTTTATTTTTTAAACGAGACAAAAGAAAAGAAATAATTTTAAAAACATACAAATTAAATAATTGACTCAATCGGTTGATTATTATTTTTATTTTGGTAGTGTTTCTTTTTACAAATACATGTGAGAAATCGACAGAAATAAAATATCAAACACAACAGCATAAAAATAAATAAATAAATAAATAAAGAGACGTCGTAAACGGTTTTAAACTCAGTTGTGACTTATGGAGTAATGGCGGCTGGCGTTTTATCCTCCACGGAGTAAATAAGTACCGCGATTTTGATTGGCCGGTTGTCATACACACTCGTTAGTTGATTGGTCAATTATTATTATCATCATTATTATTAGTTCTATTCTTCTTCTTCTTCTTCTTATTATTATTGATTTTTCCGCACGAATAACATAATAACAGCATCGTATATGTTTTCAATGAAACGAATCCAATCAAACAAACAACGTGGAAGCGAATTTGAATTAAATTATATAAACGAGGAATAAAATAATAAATGAAGTAAACATGGAGTACGTACTTTTTTTTTTTTTTTTTTTTTTTTTTTTTTTTTTTTTTAAGAGGATTCCTTTTAATTTTTAAATTTTACTTTTATATTTTAGTTAAGAAGAAAAAGTATACGAGAATTATTTTGGAGGAGATTTTCGTTTCTTATATCCTTTTTTATTTTTATTTTTTTAAATCTGCAAGTTCTTAAACAAACAACTTGTTTGTATTTAATACTAATTCAATTGTACTATAGGACCTGTTA
Organism: Euprymna scolopes; assembly: GCF_053919585.1. Taxonomy (NCBI): domain Eukaryota; kingdom Metazoa; phylum Mollusca; class Cephalopoda; order Sepiida; family Sepiolidae; genus Euprymna; species Euprymna scolopes. Next base: position 33,856,101 of record NC_136499.1, read on the forward strand.
AATACTTTCGCTTGCTTGGATTTTGGTCACATTTTGAGTAAATTCCTATTTCAGTCACGTAAATTATTTATAGTGAATGAGTTTTTGGCATTACTCATAAATAACTTATTTTTATATACTGAAACCATTTTAGTAATAAAATAAAATAAATGAAAACAAAACAAAAAATATATAAAAATGTTAACTTATAGCAAGTTTCACGGTATGCGTGAGATGCCAGCATGGAAACTAGTCTCGAAAAATATAGTCGCCATTTTTATAAATGTCATGAAAGAGGCTAGCAAAAGAAGAGCAATAACTCAAGTTCATAATTTTCTAATTAAATAGTATTATAAACTTGATTTATCATTATATTCATTAGTTCTTTCCTCAAACTGATTTATAAAGATGGCAACTATATTTTCTGTCCTAGTTTTCATTTCGGCATTTCACGTATACGATAAAACTTGTTTATGATTTCCTTTTTTGGTATTATTTCACTTTAAGGCCCGTCTCACGTTCGTATATAACAAAATATTTGTGTAGATTTCGGTGTGCTAAAAACGAATCTGCAAACCGTTTCCGTCACAAAAAAAAAAAAAAAAAAAAAAATAGGTTTCATGATATGAAGAAATTACTTTTTCGAAAAGTGGGTGATCACTTTTTGATGTAAATTTAACTTAAAATAAGCACCCACTTTCTGGCCACCTGAGAGAGGGGGCATTTTTTGTGTGCTTATTGGCTAAAAAGTTTTTTGTTTGATTTCTTTTGCATGGTATTAACCCCTGAACTCTGGGACTATTTTCCATTTAATAGCCTTGCCTTTGTTTACGCTACGCGCGAGCATAAACAAAGACTGTTAAATGTGCACTCGCGTACCAAACTGCCTTGTCATAGTGTAGTATTGGCGAAAAATTAAAATTAGATGAAAAACAAGCCGTTTTCCAAATATTAAACCATGTAATTCTATATGTTATCACGGGTGGCCATTTTATACGTGCAAGCGCGCATATGGTCGACGGCAGTTTGGTACGCAAGTGCACATTTAACAGCCTTCGTTTATGCTCGCGCGTAGTGTAAACGAAGGCTAGGCTGTTAAATGGAACATAGTCCCAGAGTTCAGGGGTTAATACCATGGCGACGCATGCGCGTACAAAAAATGGCCAGCCATAATAACATAGAATTACATGGCTTCATATTTGGAAAACTACTTGTTTCTCGCCTAATTAAAAATTTTCGCCAATACTACACTGTGACAAGGCAGTTTGGTACGCGAGTGCACATTTAACTCGTAGCGTAAACGAAGGCTGGGCTGTGAAATGGAAAATAGTTCCAGAGTTAAGGGGTTAATCCCATACAAACGGTAAATTTGCGACGGAAACGGGTACCATATTCTTTTAAAGCACACCAAAAACTACAAAAAACTATATTTTTTTTCTATACGAATGTGAAACGAGCCTTAAAGTGAAATAATACCGATTTTTTAAAAAAATTATTAATTTCCTCGTGTCTTTATTGAAAGATGAAAACAGAAAAAAAAAAAAAATCGAAACCTTTTAGCCAATAAACACTCAAAAAATGCCTCCTCTTTCAGGTGCCCAGAAAGTGGGTACTCATTTTAAGTTAAATTTTACATGGAAAAGTGATCACCCACTTTTCGAAAAAGTAATTTCTTCATATCATGAAAACTATTTTTTTGCGACAGAAACGATTTGCAGATTCGTTTTTAGCACACCCACACCGATATCTACAAAAAAAAAAAAAAAAAAAAAAAAATATATATATATATATATATATATATTTTGTTATACAAACGTGGGACGGGCCTTAATGTAAAATTTTACCCCCTTTTTTTACTCAGCGGCTTTTGGCCTTTATAAGTAACACATTCGTCAAAATAAAAAAACAAACAAAAACAAACGTGATTTAATTAAAAATAAGTTTGAGAATTAGATTGAAACCTATTTTACTCTAAATAATTTAGGTGACTGAAATAGGAATTAACGCACATCTTGGATATACTTGATAGTTTGTTGATTTTTTTTTAAGTATTGAGAAACAATATGAACATCTTAATCACTGGAGGCGATGTTGTTTTAATCTTTTTTAAATCGTCATTGAGGGTAGCTATTGAGGGGTATTGTTATTATTAATAAAAATAAGGTTTATATCGGTAAAATATTAAAATACAGTTGTTGCAGAGGGTCGAAAAGTGGAGGTGCCAATCGACCGTACAGCTAATAAAGTAGACAAGCAAGGAAGGTGACAGCAATAGCAAAAAAAAAAAAAAAAAAAATGACAAACACAGATGATTGATTAAAAGACGATGGATATCGTGTTTTATTTTATCAATAAAAACAGTAAATTATATGGTAATGAAGATTGTGTATCAGGATCTGTTTAGAGCAAAAACGGGCGTCCCCGAGAAAGGGTGACGTGCCTCGGGTCGTGTAAACGGGATTTGATGTTGAAAACTGGTAGCCGGACACTGAGAGTGGTAGCTAGTCGTCAAAGTACATTAGAACAAATAGCTGAACGCCAGTGAGCACTGGAACGAGTAATTGGACGCTAGTGGGTTTTGGAGCAGGTAGCTGAACGTAAGCGAACACTGAAACAGGTAGCTGAACGCCAGTGAGCACTGGAACGAGTAACTCAACGTCAGGCACTGGAACGGGTAGTCCGACGTCAATGGGCTTTGGAGCAGGTAGCTGAACATCAGTGAGCACTGGATCATGTAGTTGGACGTCAGTGGGCACTGGAACAGATAGCTGTAAGTGTTGGAGGTTGCAAGAGTGAGCTGGAAGCTGCAGGAGCGAGCTAGAGGCTGATGATGCAGGAGTGAGCTGGTTTGCTGTAAGCTGCAAACGTGAGCTGGAGGCTGTTGGAGTCGTTGGGAGCTGCTGGAGTGAGCTGGAGCCAATGGAGTTGCTGGAAGTGAGTCGGAGTGTAAGCAGGTGCAAGACCTGAAGTGGCGAGTTGTGAGGGGACGGTCCCAGTAAGCAGACAGCAGTAGAGTGGAGTGACCATCGCATTCAGTTTGTTTAACGTTAGCCCTGAAAGGAGGTGTTTGAATCACATTATTAGTTTGTGGTAGTTAGCCCTGAAAGGATTATTTATGCTACAAGCTATTGACTTGATAAACAAACGAATGACTATAATAATTTTCAAGCCGGATTTCTTACAGGTAAAAATGTCTTGATTGTTTATTGCTTGTATATACGTTAATCTGAAACAAAAAGAAAAAATCTGGCATTTTAGTTTAGTTACGGAAAATTGAGCTTTTGTGTTTTTTCTTTGTTGTTTGGAAAAAGAAAAGTCATTACTATTTTTAGCACACAAGTCGTGATGCTGGGAGCAGTAATTGACACCACGACACAGGTCCTCGTCATAGAAGTATTCATGGTATTCTTACATTAGGGGTTACATTGGGTTTGCAAGAGGGAATAGTTCATATGATGTTGTTACATTTATCAAGGCCAGATGTAACTCGAGGATAAGAGGGAGGATGAGACGGAATGATTGTCAGGACCAAGTCCGAATATTTGTGGAAATGATTCTAGATAGGAATCTATTGACATTGGCTTTGAACATGAGCAGGTTGTAATATGCAGGGAAGCTGTCTTGTGGCAATGCGTTCCACAGATGGAAAGCACTTACAAAGAATTCCATTTGTGGAAAGTTTGCCTGGCACTAGACATATAGAGGAAGAAAGGAAAGCTTGCATCAACCATATTTTTACTGTTGTAAAATTCTATTACCCTTCCCACCATTTTGGAGAAAAAATAAACTTTGAACCTCCTTTGTACACACACACACGCACACGCACACACACACACACGCACACACACACATGAAAACAACGGAACTTTGAAACAAATTTTCTGACTAACAAAATAAAAAAAATCGCTGACTTGTTTACGAATTAGTTGAAGTGGTTTATGTTTGGTTTAATTTTGTAATTAAACTGTCTTTTTATAGGATTTGTACGGTAGTTAAATAATATAAAAATATAGCTACTAAAAATTGAGTAAGGGTGAAGTGTTTAATAGTTTCAAATGCTTTTAATATTTTAATACATGAAGGTTTAGTAAGTATTTAAAAGCCAGTTTAAAAGACTTTCTATTTGACAATTTAAATGCTTTCAAACTCCTGTCAAATTTTCCGAAGTAACAAAATAATTAATGTTTTTTCTTTCAAAAAAATATTAAAATGACTTACTTGTTTACCGACGAGGAAGAGGAGGAGAAGGTTATTATTATTATACATGTTAAGAATATATATATATATATATATATATATATATATATATATATATATATATATATATATATATATATATATATATGTGAATAATATATATATATATATATGTGAATAATATATATATATATATATGTGAATAATATATATATATGTGAATAATATATATATATATGTGAATAATATAAATATATATGTGAATAATATATATATATATATGTGAATAATATATATATATATGTGAATAATATATATATATATGTGAATAATATATATATATGTGAATAATATATATATATATATATGTGAATAATATATATATATATATATGTGAATAATATATATATATATATATGTGAATAATATATATATATATGTGAATAATATATATATATATATGTGAATAATATATATATATATATGTGAATAATATATATATATATATATATATGTGAATAATATATATATATATGTGAATAATATATATATATATATGTGAATAATATATATATATATATATATATATATATGAATAATATATATATATGAATAATATATATATATGAATAATATATATATATATATGTGAATAATATATATATATATATATATATATATATATATATATGTGAATAATATATATATATGTGAATAATATATATATATGTGAATAATATATATATATGTGAATAATATATATATATGTGAATAATATATATATATGTGAATAATATATATATATATATATATGTGAATAATATATATATATATATGTGAATAATATATATATATATGTGAATAATATATATATATATATGTGAATAATATATATATATATGTGAATAATATATATATATGTGAATAATATATATATATATGTGAATAATATATATATATGTGAATAATATATATATATGTGTGAATAATATATATATATATGTGTGAATAATATATATATATATATGTGAATAATATATATATATATATATATGTGAATAATATATATATATGTGAATAATATATATATATATATGATTAATATATATATGTATATGTGAATAATATATATATATATATATGTGAATAATATATATATATATATGTGTGTGTGAATAATATATATATATATGATAATAATATATATATATATATGTGAATAATATATATATATATATATATATATATATATATATGTGAATATTATATATATATGTGAATAATATATATATATATATGTGAATATTATATATATATATGTGAATAATATATATATATATGTGAATATTATATATATATATGTGAATAATATATATATATATATATGTGAATAATATATATATATATGTGAATAATATATATATATATGTGAATAATATATATATATATGTGAATAATATATATATATATGTGAATAATATATATATATATATATATGTGTGAATATTACATATATATATATGTGAATAATATATATATATGTGAATAATATATATATATATATGTGAATAATATATATATATGTGAATAATATATATATATATGTGAATAATATATATATATGTGAATAATATATATATATGTGTGAATAATATATATATATATGTGAATAATATATATATATATATATATATATATATATATATGTGAATAATATATATATATATATGTGAATAATATATATATATATGTGAATAATATATATATGTGAATAATATATATATATATGTGAATAATATATATATATATGTGAATAATATATATATATATGTGAATAATATATATATATGTGAAAAATATATATATATGTGAATAATATATATAGATATATATATGTGAATAATATATATATATATATGTGAATAATATATATATATATATGTGAATAATATATATATATATGTGAATAATATATATATATATATGTGAATAATATATATATATATGTGAATAATATATATATATGTGAATAATGTATATATGTATATGTGAATAATATATATATCTATGTGAATAATATATATATATATGTGAATAATATATATATATATGTGAATAATA